>NC_063012.1:10340572-10681145 GCF_020509005.1 Fulvia fulva
GGAATCGAGCGACGCCGATCTGTCACAAAAGACCCCGGCGGGCAATGCACCAGCGCCAGTAGCTGCGAATCAGCCACCACCTTTCAGCCGACAGATCAACGTCCCATTGCCGCCTTCGTATTACTGGAAGGCGAACGATCCCTCGACGCATACCATAGAGTACGCAGAGAAAGTCAGTGGTCGCAGTTTCGCTGCCGAGAAGATGCACTTGCCTAGAAAGCTTGCGTCTCCTCCCAACGTGGCACGTCGGGACAGTGCTAGCATTCAATCTAACCTGCGACAGGATGACTCCCAAAGACTGGCTACGACGAATGAGCTCTACGAAGCATCGAGGCCTGCGCTCGGTCGGCTAGTAACGACGCATGACTCCTTCGCCCAGATCACCATAGATCTGAACAAGAGATGGACGAGATGGGGTCGCACGCCCACCAACGAAGTCGCATTCGACGACCAAATGGAGCTCCGTGTACCAAAGACGGCTTTCGGTGTGTTCTGGTCCGCACCAGAGCTTGATCAAGTACCGGAGGATGACGACATCACAGGCTTGCCTGGTCTGTACTGCGGTATACTCACTTTCGCTAGTAACGGAGTGCATGTGAACGGCGTGCAGCTAGACAAGGGAGAACCTGGCAGACAACGATTCGGTCGACTGCATACTGGAGACATCATCGACATCTGGCCATGTGCCAGTAACAAGAAAGATCGCCTCAGATTCAAATGCGAATTCTACGCTGGGGCGGGCAAGCACCGCCGCACAAAGGATGGGCCAAAGTTCAAAGTGGAGAGGGAAGGACGCAGTCGGTCTACCTCCCAGTCTACTCAAGACAAGAAGGAGGCGGCAGCTGCCGGAGCTGCTAATGCGCAGACCGGTGAGGAGGAGAAGGATGACGATGAACTGTTTCCATACCAAGATGAGGCTATCTTCGGAGACTGCGAGTCTGAGATAGTGGACTCTTTTTGATTGCATTTTGTTAGCGGATACCACATGGATCGAAGCTAATACCGGAGGCCGGTAGATGATGCATCGATGATATAACAGACAGCAAGGCATGGCGCGGTCGGTGGGAAGTGGACTTAGATACTACAGGCATTGGGAGGACATGATCTCACTCTAGCTCCAGCAGAGAGCTCTGTTGTAGTTTTAGATCAGCTGCATGTACAATGATGAAAAAGACTACTCATGAATACTGTCAACGTCATGAAGTGCTCGTCACATCGTAAGTCATGAATGCTGTCTTATCTACGTTCTGTCGTTTACACTTTACTCGTTGAGCAATCCTGCAAGATGTGCCAGACTCCTTTTTGCATTGCAAAGCCATGACCCACCGCTCCTTGTGCACCTCGTCGACGACTCACGCCCAGAACCCGATCTCTCCTCATGCCTGACACCAGCAACCGAAACCTTCGTCTTCGACATCTCAAACTCAACCCTCACCCCACCACCTTCCCTCCTCCTCACAAGCCCCAACCCCCCCGGCGCCGAAATCCCATTATTCGCCAACAACACCCCATCCCCCTGCGGCAACGCAACCATCCTCACCCACTCCTTCATAAGCCCCGGACTCCCCGCCAACGTCCTATTCGCCATAGCATACGCAATAATCCCCGTAACATGCGGCGTCGCCATACTCGTCCCACTCAGTGAATTCACCATATTCTTCCCGCCGATCCATGAACTTACCACGTCGACACCGGGCGCGTAGAGGTCTACGCATTCGCCGTAGTTGGAGAAGGAAGCCGGAGAAGCGTTGATGTCCACGGCGCCGACGGTGATGGCACCGCCGTGCGTGCCGCCGGAGGAGGCGGGCGAGGAGCTGCAGGCGTCGGTGCCAGCGTTGCCGGCTGCTACGCAGGTGTGGATTCCGGCGGAGATGGCGGCTTCGACGGCTTGGTTTATGGAGGTGACGGGGCCGCTGGAGGCGAGGGACATGGAGATTACTGAGCCGGCGAAGTTGTCGCCTGAGCGTTTGCGAGCGTCGTGGCGTTGGATTACGTAGTCGATTCCGGCGACGACGTTGCTGGACCAGCCGCCGCCGTCGGCGTCGAGAGTTTTGATGCCGTACAGTTTCGCGTTGGAGGCTACGCCGAGGATGTCGCCGGCTGCTGTGCCGGAGACGTGAGTGCCGTGGCCGTCGAGGTCTTGCATGTTGTTGTCGAAGGACCAGAGCATGGAGGCGCGGCCGCTGAAGACGTTATGGTCGGTGTAGATGCCTGTGTCGAGGATGTAGATGTCAGCGCCGTCGCCTAGGGCCGTGTCGGAGTAGGAGTAGGTGTAGTCCATTGCTTGGGCGTTGCCGTGGACGCTTGAGGCGGTGGAGATTCGTTGGAGGCCCCAGGGGGCGTTGGGGCGTGAGTCGGGGGAGGTGATGCTGCCGCGGCTGATTGTTACGGCTTTTTCGACGGTGGAGACGTCGGACATGTTGGCTAGGAGGTCAAGGCAGTGGGACTTCATTGAGGCGGCAAAGCCTTGGAATGCGCTGTTGTTGAAGACATGGCGTACGTCGGGGTGGTTCTCGTGGAGCTCCAAGCGTTGCAGTACCTCAGCGACTTGAGGTGTGATTGGAGCGTCCTTGTTGACAATAACGATATGTTCGTCGCCTCCAGATTCGTGGCTAGTCTGCGAAGTGGCTGCCCGAGCAGAGGCTGTGACTGTTTGGATGGTCGTGACAGTAGTCACGGCGGGAGCCGATAACGCTGGTATGCTGAGCAGTAGACTGGCAAAGATTGAGAGCTTCATGATTTGATCCATTGTGTGGCAGCTCGCCAGCAGCTGCTTGGAATTAATGATTAGGACCTGTAAAAAAGAGCGGTATGTGGCCCGTTGCCTGAACGTGGGCCAGTGAATGAACGAACGTATGAACGAAAGAACGTCTAGGCTGTAGTGGCTGGTGCCGGAAAGCTGTGGTGAAGTACGAAAGCCGAGAGAAAGGACGCGAAGTTGAGTACTCATTCATAGTTTCAGACCCTCTTCGCCATGTCGTACGCCACGAAACAATCGCGAGACCTGATTGAGTAAGTCAACAGATCGTATACTCGAGCCTCCACAGTCGAGACACGCATCAATGGCCGTGGCGGCTACGATGCTGTGACCGTGATGTGCAGCGGAAAGCTGAGACACAGCGCGACAAGAGGTCGACATGTGCTATGCACGATGGCACGGAGATTACTGTATCTTGCCTGGCGGCGGCTCTGCACGTCTGCTTCGCGGTGTTTTTGAGGGAGTCGTGCCAGTGAAGCGCTGAGGTCGACGGCTGAGGCCATCATCTGAAACGAGTCGCATGGCATTGGCTGCAGCGCGTGAATCTAGCGGCAAGAGCGCGCTATTGTCCTCGGCGGGTGTTCCGTATAGAAGTGGCGCTTCGTCGAGTCTGCGACAGCGTCAGTGATGAGACTGTCGTGGTGGTGAAGGTTGCAGACTCGATTCCAAGACAAAGTGTTGAAGTCGAGAAATGCTCGCTATCTCCACGTGAGATCGCGTTGGCCTTCAAACGCCGCTGACACAGCCTCTTTACATATAGACTAGCGCCCTTTGGTCCGCCGCTTTCACGGGTAAACACAGTCGCACACCTGGACAGCCCTGGAGGCTAAGACGCATGTGCAACTGCCGCGTGCTTGCCAACAATACTGCTACCCTCGCAGCATGTCTCTCCTTCCTCTCACGCAACATGTCATACAGCTAAGTGCTTGTCTTCCTGTACCTTCTCTTGCGGATCGCTGCAGCAGCTACATGTACTCCACCTCCATCGTACTCCATATTTGCTAACCTCACCATCCACGTGGACGCATTCTTCCGAACCATACGACCGACTGTAGCGCTAGCTCTGCCACACTCTCATCTTCTTGATAGCCACGTTCGCCAGAAACGCTACACAACAGAGAATGCATTTTCCGCCGCCGCCCAACTCCCGCTATCTGCTTCCACCACTTCTCGCCTGCTTGCCCACATCCTTCGCATCGCCACGACCTCCTCCTGCATTACTACCGCTCCTCGCGCCGCTGCTAAGACAGAGGTTAAACTACTTGTCAGGCGATTCGAATGGCAACAATGGCTGGCTTCCGCTGTTATCATGGGACACGCAGAGAGCTTCAAAGCTGCCCGCTGTGGTAGAACGCATGGATCTCGAGCCCCATCCTGTCTCAGGAGAGCTAGAGATCGAGGACACAAGACCTGCAAAGTATCGACGGCTGGATGAGGAGACATTGCAGTCAAGGTTAGAGGTGGAGCAGTTTGGCCTTGCGCCTGTATTTGTTTGGTGTGAGAAGGACGATCATGGAGGGACTGAATCAGGTTGGAAGCTTTCTGAGCTTCGAACTATGGACGATCTGGAGGACGGCACGGAGTGGTTGGAGACGCCTTCTGCGGCCAATGATGCTGCCCTTGCACAAAAGGAGGAAGCTCCACAAGTCGCGGCAACACAATTGCAAGAGGAGGAGGATGACGAGGATGATGACTACTGGAACGCATACGATCAGACGCCAGCTGCTAGGACCCCGGCAAAGCGATCGCCTGCTCCCATGTCGTCTTCCATACTCGGCACGTCCAGCAGGACGACGGCGAAAGAAGATCAGGATTATTATGCCAGGTATGGCGAAGAGGTACAACCAGCCATGGATTCCCACGATCCCGATGAAGATACTGGAGATATCGGGAACAGCACACTCACTGGCCGCGCCATGCTAGAAAGCTCACAGCAAACAATACCAGGACCCGGTGACAGCGCAGGCATCACCGACCAAGCAGACTACTTGAGCTCATTACAGCCGCATACAGCATGGACCAAACCACACGACTCTGCAGTCCAGACCGCTCTAGATCAAAGTATCAACGGCGAGCACGAACTATCGATGCCCCGGCCACTTTCACCCACGACTTCACATTCCAGTGTCGATAAACTAGAGGAGAGAGCAGCGGAGATGAGCTCAAGTCATGAGTCAGATCGCGCACAGCATGCGATAAAGCAGCATATTAGCACGGATATGAAGAGTCTCTTCAGGCTCGCGAGGGCAAATGGCATGAGTAGGGAAGAATTTAAGCGGATCGTGAAGACGGAGCTGGACGTCTTGAGTATGCACGAGCAGGATTAGTGGTGTTGTCCATGACTTGATACTTTCGTTTGATTGTGGATATTTTGGCATTGTCGGCATTTGCGCTGTATGGCGGGACTGTGTTGGTTTATTAGTCTTCGTCTCGGCAGATGTTGCCCATGTACAGTCCGTTCGAAAACGGGAAGCATTTTTTGTTTCAGGGCGGTGCGTGTCTGCTGAGCCTACTTTAATCGCATGGTTCCGATGCGCAGCAGATGTCATAGGCGACAATGATCATCGAGACAGAGCCGCGAAACACAACCCCAAGCCGAAGAATACAGTACTGCTCGACATGCACCCTACCGCCCGTGAAGCATCGCACGTGCCAAACCCAGCCCAAGCAATTCCAACCCGTGCCCAAGCGTTTGCCAAGTCAATGCTTGACTCTGCAGCTCGATCACAAGATCTCATCCATATGAAGCACGCTCGACGCATCTAATGCCTGTTAAAGAGGCTGAGCTCTCCCACACCTCCTCAGCCTCAATGCAATCGTCAGCTGCGCAGCAGACAGCCGTGACTTGCGAGTGATGAGTGATGTACTGCCACATGCAGGCCTCGTTTAGTAGTGGCTGAGAGATCGTCAAGCCACCCTTGGCCCAGGGTTGGCTCCGCCGCTGGCGCGTCACCAAAAAGTCTGGAAGGACATTGATCCCGGTCAAGCGGTCTCGTAGTTCTATCAGAGATCTTTGCTGTTGTTCCGTTCTTGTCTGCAGAGGTTCTACTTCATTATCATCAACCTGCGCATCTCTACGGGCTTACATCCACCACCACGAAGAAAAGCGACTCCACGACAACTCGTGTTCATTAGAAGCGCAAGCCACTTAAGCGTCCAGGCCTGCATCGAACACTTCGTCATCCGACCGACGATCCTTCCGCGAACTACCACCAGCTGTCTCGTTCCGCACCACATCTGAAGCAAGCGCTCTCTCCTTCGTAACCACACACCACACACTACACACCTGAGCGCGTTTACCTAGCCTCGACATTCTGTTACCTTCACTTCGCGATCTCACATCTACGAACACCACATCACAGCGGACAACGTTCATCACTGTACGCGATACATCGAGAGACACTGGGTTTGGGCGTCGCGACTGATACTGTACAGCAAAACCAATCACAATGTCTGCTCAGGGTTACTACGGCGGTGGTCAGCCACAGTATGGTGGTCAGCCTCAGTATCCTCCACAGTCGTAGTAAGTTGGCCATGCATTATCGTACTAGAGACTCATGCTGATGATGCGAAGCGGCGGCGGCTACCCACAGGGACCTCCACCACAAATGAACTACGGCTACCAGCAGCCTCCCCCGATGCAGCAAGCCCCACCACCACGACAAGACAAAAGCAGAGGCTGCCTCGGCGCATGTCTCGCGACATTGTGCTGTTGTTTCGTTTGCGAAGAAGGATGTGAATGCTGCGCGGACTGCTGCGAGTGCTGCATGGACTGCTGCTAAGCTTTCCGGAACTTTGAATAACCTCGAGCGGAAGGATGAAAGCAAGGATGGAAGCGGAGGCAGTCAACGGTGCGTGAGCAAGGCTCCAATGCGGCGGAGTTGTGGCTGGATGAAGTTCGGCATACGCTGGCTGCCAGGGCCTCTCTGAGCGTTTGCTTTCTGTGTGTATGCTGGTCATTGCGACAGTCTGGATACCGTAATACATGTGATTTCCTTGTGTTCGGTCATGCTGTGCTGGCGAACGTGGTTGCAGTCTCCAGTCTGGCTGACTGATAATGGCTACACAGTCGATCTGTGTAGGGAGCTCGCTGAATATGGGTTGAAGCGCACTGCTTCAAGTACGAGAGGCCGTAGACCCCACGTCTGAAGGAAAAGCTCAGTGCCTGGCGTGCAAGCTTTCCGTGGAAGTAACAATCCAGTACTCGGAGTTTGAGTTCCGTACATACGAGGGAGCCAGCTTCAATCGTCTTCGTGGCGACATTCGGAATGCCACTCGGGCGGCAAGACCTCCCAGAGCCTCTTGATTGCGAAAGGGCCCTGTATAGCAATCTGTACTGGGGCGAGCTGCGCCGATAGTGCAAGGCAGGTCGACGGCTTCCCTCGCCATGGATCGCAAGGTGTACAAGTGCCAGTGAAATAGAGCTCCTCTATCACGACGGCCGGACCAGATACCCGCCAAGCGCTCGATCAAACTTCTCGACACGAATGGGCATCTCCATGCTGTAGAAGGGATTCTTCATCACGAAGTTGCCATAGATTTCGTAGCAACGTCGAATGACGAGTTCTGTGTTTGGCTGCTCTGGGCTGGTGAATAGTAGAAACTTGACACCAGTGGGCGTTTGATAACATGTCAACCTGAAATGGCTGCTTTCGAGACTCTCGATGCCGGTCGTTGGTGGTTTCCTGTTTCCCGGTGGCTGTGGCGCTGACGGGGCCGGATTGATGCTCCGGGAGATGGCGTGAATACCATGGAATGTTCCTGCCAGGATCAGGTAGTCGTTGGAGTCGAGCTTTTGGAGGCCTGGCGCAAATGTCCGGTTGTAGATTAAGCCTCCTGATGTTGAGGTCAGTATTGCCGTCTTGTATGGACGTAGCTTGTTACGTACCGGCCTTGTTGATGATCAGAAGTGCAAATACAACCATTGTGCTGATATCGTCGTGAACGCCACTACTGTCCCGCTGGAACGATGGTCTGGCAGTGCTGCAGATTGATGTTATGATGAAGCGCTCACCAGAGCAGCAAGCACGGCAAGTGCAATACGCGCTAGACACGCGGGCCGGGATCCGAATCGCCCTGCATACGCGTGAACGCTAAGGATGATGGAGCTCCAGCTTCCACGCTCACTCTGACGCTCTGCTGTCTTGTCACATTCACGACCAATTTGCACGACGCTCGCCTTTCGAACCTCCGCTCAAGTCCCGGCGATGGTCGAGCACTCGTCCTTCTCCCGCATCACTTGACCTCGACAACCCACCAGCACAACAAACATGGCGCAAGTCAACACCTCAGGAGCGATTCAGCGTTTGACACGCGAGCTGGCGTGCGCCGAGAAGAATGAGGATCTGTCGCTCAAGGTCGCATACCGCGATAACGACGTGCGTTCAGTACGAGCCATGATCATAGGCCCTCCGGACACTCCATACGAATTTGGCTTCTTCGAGTTCGACATGAAGGTGAGCCCAGTCGCTACCAGACGTCAAGCAATGATCACCTGCTGACTGCTCCGCAGTTTCCAAAAGAATACCCGATCAAGAACCCACATGTTGTATGCATCACCACCAATGGTGGTAGAACGCGTTTCAACCCCAACATCTACGCTGAAGGGAAGGTGTGCCTCTCAATCCTGGGAACATGGCGAGGCAACCCCGGCGAAGAGTGGTCTAGTGCACAAGGCTTGGAAAGCGTCTTGCTGAGCATTCAGAGTCTCATGTCCCCAAACCCATTCGAAAACGAGCCTGGCTACGAGACCGCAAAGAAGGAAGAGCCGAACCCGAGCGCCTACATCGCAAAGATCAGACACGAAACATTGCGCATATCCGTCATGCAGCGAATGGAGAGCATACTTCAGATAAAGCCCGAGAGATCCGAGCCTGTCGCAAAAAAGTTGAAAAGCAGGGCCAGTGCTGCGGTGCCCGAGCCACCACAATCACCACCCGACAGCAACAGCGACGCGGCTTCCGGCAGCTCAGCATACGAGTACAATGCCGAAGCCACCTTCAATGCTCTTGACCTGGTACAATGGGATCCATTCGCGGACCTTGTCAAACGACGCTTCCTCTGGTACTACGACTCGTACGTCCGCTCTATCAACAAATTCAGCAACGACCAGAAGGATGGTGCTGCCTTCAAACGAGCGGAATTCGAGTTCCCTCCAAACAGTATGGAGGGTAACTTCGACTACAGAGGTCTGAGATCACGACTTGGGGCCATCATGGACAAGCTCAATGAGGAGAAACGCCTGTGGGAACAGCAGGGCTTACAACAAGTCGCTCAGTCCAGCCAAATGGCGACACAGCTTGCTTTTCAGTTCAAGCAGCTGCAGTACAGCTGGAACGAAGGTCAGTACAGCGGGCCGCGCTTGGAAGTCAACCTGCCCGACCCCAACAATCCTTTTGTGTGGCAGCTTACTCTCTTCGGCGAGCCGATGAGCAATCTGGATGGCGGTATCTTCAACATGAAACTGCACATCCCGCCGAAATTCCCCAGTGCGCAACCTCGCGTCACAGTTGAGACACCCATATTCCATCACCGCGTGAGCAGCAACGGCAATCTTTGCTACTTTCCGGTCAAGGAAGACGAGATTAACTCCCACCTTCAAGCTATTATCGACTCGATCGTCGACGATGACGACAAAGTCAAGTACGATCCGCGCTGCGCAGTCAATCCCGAATCCTTCGAGCTGCGGTTTGGAGGTACCGACAAGCGAAAGATCTACAACAGGAAACTGCGAAGAAGCGCCCAAGAGTCCAGTGAGTTCTTGTGAACCAGTCTCTCTTTGCACCCTGCAAGCACTTTCATACTCGCCATTTCATCGCAACCACGGACAAGGGTGGCAAGAGCAGAGATTTCCGACATGAAGTCAGGTCATACATGATCACACTCGAGCAGTGTCGGCATTGTGAGCTACACCTCTGCGCTCTTCACGCTTCTCTGAAGACTTTACACCAATTTCAGTCGGTGTTGCTGACTACTTTGCTAACAGGCCTTGAGCTGGATCCTACCAAGGCAAGGAATCAGTACGAATGGGTTATGGTTACGCTACTTCAGCGGCTGAGGCTGCTTGACGACTGAACATGTTTCGAGGAATCGGCGTTCTGGTACCAAATGATAGTATGATACCCTGGGAAGCGTCGTTGGCGAGGCGTATAGCGTAAACAGTAAGAGTATCAAGCTCTACACGATGCACATTAGTTGTCACTCCATATAACATGAATGGATTGAATGGATTTCGGGGCCGGCAAATTGAGCTGACACGTCCGTGACGCGAACCCTCGCAAGGCAAGAGTGATCGCGTCTTCCCAAGCTCAATCTTAGATCGTTCTCTACACCTAACACTACACACCACCGGACATCGCAACAATGGCGCTTCTCGTCGACAAACATCGTCCTCGTACACTCGAAACGCTTACATACCATCCCGATCTCTCTGACCGTCTCCGAGCATTGGCAAACTCCGGCGACTTCCCCCATCTGCTCGTGTACGGACCGTCTGGTGCTGGCAAGAAGACGCGCATCACGGCAACATTGCGCCAGCTGTATGGTCCTGGCGTTGAGAAAATCAAGATTGACAGCCGTGTCTTCCAAACAACGACCAACCGCAAACTCGAATTCAACATTGTCTCCTCCAACTACCACCTCGAGATCACGCCCTCAGACGTCGGCAACTATGACAGAGTGGTGGTGCAGGATCTACTGAAAGAGGTGGCTCAGACACAGCAGGTCGATTTGGCTGCGAAACAGAGATTCAAGGTTGTCGTCATCAATGAGGCAGACCATCTGACACGAGATGCTCAAGCTGCGCTGAGACGAACGATGGAGAAGTACAGCCCGAACTTGCGTCTCATCCTGCTAGCCAATAGTACGAGCAACATCATCGCGCCCATTCGATCACGTTGCCTGCTGGTGAGAGTAGCTGCGCCGACGGAAGAGGAGATCTGTGAAGTGCTGGCCAGAGTGGGCAAGGACGAACGATATCAGTCTTGTGAGCCGCTCGAGAAGAAGATTGCGAGGGATAGTAAGCGAAATTTGCGCAGAGCTCTGTTGATGTTTGAAGCTGTTCATGCTCAAAAGTAAGTCTGCCGGGCGTTTTGATCGTGAGATACACTGACATAAACAATCAGTGAAAATGTGTCTGAGAAGACTCCGATCCCTCCTCCTGACTGGGAGGCATTGATCGAAGCGATAGCCAAGGAAATCATCGCCGAGCGGTCTCCTGCGCGGATAATGCAAGCGAGAGCAAAGCTGTACGACCTGCTCTCGCATTGCATCCCAGCTACGACGATTCTCAAAGTATGTTCTTCTCCAACCTCATACAACTCGAACACTCACTAACCACTCCCTGCTAGACACTCACTTTCAAGCTCATGCCAAAGCTCGACGACAGCCTGAAGCCCGAAATCGTAAAGTGGAGCGCCTTCTACGAACACCGCATCCGAAATGGGTCCAAGGTCATCTTCCACCTCGAGGCTTTCGTGGCCAAATTCATGCGCATCTACGAGGGACACCTGCTGGGCATGGATCTTGACTTTGACGACTAAGGAGGACATACAATAGCCTTGTGTTTCACATGCTCTGTCGGCATTAGCGCGGCGTTACTTGGAGGGCAGCTGCAGCTCTGGATTCGCAAACGTCATAGCTACGGGTGGGATGCAGTGGTGTGTACATGCATATCAAAGTCTTAATGAAACAGCGTTGAGCCTCACACGATCAACCACGTTTACTAAACTCAAACGCCCCAGCTCCATACCAATTCCACGAGACCACAGCATCGCTGCCAGTGAGCAGAACACCATGTCTTCCAACCTCATGGACACCGAGAAAGGCGGCGAGCAGACCCAGCACGTCCCCAACCACCACCCGTCCAATCTCCCTCCCTCACTAACACCCCCTACTCACAGATACGAAGGCGAATACACCGACGTGCAACCCCACAAGAAATCCGGCGGCCAGCTCGGCGAGACTGCAACAATGACCGATCCCTCCCAAACAGACGCCGCAAAGCAACAAGCCGCAGCACGAGGTGAACGGACGGCGGAGAATATCCGGTATGGACAGACGATCTCGGAGGGGGGCATGAGTGGCTTTACGACGGGTCAGCAGGGCGGTGCCACGCAGGGAGGGTATGGGCAGGTGCAGGGTTCTGCGAAGGATGGTGGTGAGGGTGATGGCGATAGTGCGGAGAGTCAGAGGAGGAAGGCGGGATATGGTGGGGAAAGTGATCATAATAGGGAGGTTGGCGCATGAGGTGATGTTGGACCGGTGGTTGTGGGCAGTACTGTCGACCGAGTCGCTGTGCTGGGACGAGTCTAGGGCGTAGTGAGTGGATTTGACGTCTGGTCGTCCTCTGACCTTATAAGCCACTCTGGGAAGCTCATAGATGGCCTTCATCCTATTCTCATCCTCTCAACGACCAATGTTGGCATATAGCTATTACATTGCTCACACGTCGATCTATATCTACGTCACGGTCTTGTAAGCTGCTCACGCCTTCCACCGCAGCATTGTCACGCTCATCTTCGAGAACTTGTACGACCCCTGACCATCCCACGTACTCTCCTCGATGCCCACAGACTGCGTGTCTGCAGTATTTGTGACGTTCCACTCCTTGCCTGTGACGGTATACACGTCAACCTTACCACCCTCGGCACCGACACCATCCAGCTTGACCTCAAAATCGTCAGTTTGGTGCACATTGACAACCGCCATACTGACCCATCCATCCTCACTGACAGTCGCAGACACATCAAGCCAAGGCGTATCCGCCGCAGTCTGCAACCACTTCGGCTCCGTCTCGCCCTCGTAAGCTCCACAGCTCACATGCGTGGCGATCGTGTGTCCGCGCATATACTTGCTAAACAACAACAGCGGCCACCAGATCGTCTGCTTGTAAATCCCATCTTTCGAGGTCATCAACGGCGAAATCACATTGACGCTCTGCGCAATATTCGCCATGCCGACGTGTTTGCTCTGTCGGATGAAGACGTTCAGCCATATGCCTACTGCCAGTGCGTCGGAGAGTGTGTATTGCTCTTCAGCTCCGAGATCGCCGGGTGCGCGTTTGGGGTCCCAGACGTTCCATTCGTCGAAGCAGATTGATTGGCGAGGTACGCTGGCTGGGACGCCGTTCTCGATCCGAGCTAGGTCGATTAGAGAGGCGCAGATTTCGATCGCTCGTTCCGCTGAGCGAGGAGCTACGGCGTTCTTCAGCGGGTCGCTGTCGCAGGCGGTGTAGATGTGGATGCTGTGCATGTCGATCAAGCTGGCCGTGACGTTCCCGGCACCTAGGGCGTGCTGGTCCCATCTTACGCATTCTTTGACTAAAAGATTAGGGAGTCAGTACATAGTATTGACGAGACAGCGCAGAGCGATAGAACCGCAACACAGCTAGCAGTCTCTCAGCACGACCCTATAGGGGCCTGCTGTCGTGCGCGTTGTCGTGTGTATAAGACAAGTAAGCAATTTTGAGACACTGCTAGCTCCGCCGCAACTGTATGTACTCCCTAGAACTTACTCACGAGTGTAGAAGTCCCATGTCGAATGGCCAGTCTCGCCGCAGAGGATGAGGGTGATGGAAGGGTCGAGGAGTTTCAGTGCTTTCGCCCATTGGTATGCTTTCTTTGAGTAGTCTTCTTTCGTCATCTGCTCGACTTGCCATGGTCCCCAGCATTCATTGCCTAGCGCCCAGTACTTGACGTTGTAAGGCTTCTCGCGACCATGCCTTCGCCTCAGGTTCGCATAGTGTGTATCTTGCGTAGAGTTGCAGTACTCCAGCCAGGCGAGTGCTTCATCGAGAGTGCCAGTGCCGAAGTTGAGCGCCAGATATGGCTCCGTCCCCACAATCTCGCACCATTGCATGAACTCGTCAGTCCCGAATTGGTTGCTCTCAACACCAAGCCATGCTAGCTCTGGCCTTCTTGAGCGTTTCTCTTTCGGTCCAACACCATCAAGCCAGTGGTAAGTTGCAACAAAGTTGCCTCCAGGATATCTCACAACTGGGCAATCGAGCTCTTTCATTGCCTCAATCACGTCTTTACGGAAGCCGTGCTCGTCGATCAAGTCCTTGTTGGAGTTGTCTGGATCGTACAGGCCGCCATATATGCAGCGACCCATGTGCTCTGTGAAGCCTCCATATATGTTGTCGTTGATGTTGCTGAGCTTGCGATCTGGATGGACTGAGATGCTGGCCTGCTTGCCTGCTTCCAGCTTGGTGAAGGTCGTCATGATATTATCGGTACGAACGAAGTTGGCTGACAACGAGTTGGCTCGAGTGTTATTGAGTCGTGTGCGGTGAAGAAGTTGATGAGTATAACGAGTGCGTTTTCGTTGAAGATAAGGACTAGAGCCGTGGAGATGATGCTGAGAATGAGTATAATCGCGGTCCAGTCAATAAGTGATTTAATAAGTGAGGCGAGTGATGTTATTACTGCCGTTCGCTGATTAGCTGGGATGGCTCGAAATATCCTAAGAGCGAGCTGAAGGAGTGAATCAATAAAATCGAGTATATCCTTCTAAGACATACTAGATGATAAGGTAGTAAGGGGAGGGAAATAACTCCAGGGAGCCGATGAAGAAAATCAACATACCTCGACAGCAGGCAACAGCCCGTTCCTGCAGTTCGGCGTCTGACACCATGTTAGGTGGTTGCGATAAGTGAGGCAGGTAGCAATCGCCCCTTACTTACATGTATATCGAATTCGGGTGTCCTCAAATGTGATGACAATAGCGTGACAGAGGAAAGAGCATTGTTTGATCCCAACGGCGGCCTGGATCTCTCAGGTACAGCTCCATAGTTTCCACAGCTCACATGCCAGGACGTGCTTGACATTACTGCCGCAGCTGCAGTCAACCGTCAACGCATGACATTCGACATAGGCGAGGACGATGGTAAGTCAAGATTGGTGGAAGAAATCGACCTTCTCGCTCCGGCAAACGACACGGGAAGGAATGCGCCGAGCCTGAGCTGGCTGTCTGAGGTCTCTCCACATCTCAGCCGCCAGCGATTTCCACTTCCCTCCACAAAGCTTGTGTAGCTGCCCATGGGAAGGCAATGCATCAACGAAGCAATGAAGACGGCGAGACGCCCTGTCAATCATTTCTGCCGCCATGACAGATCCGCCTAGCCAAGTTCAGCACATGGAGGCATGAGCTCCGCTTGCGAGGCACGCGTGAGACGCCACGCGACGCGGAACAAAAGACGGTACAGCGGCATCAAAGAAGGTAGACTCTCGGTTCGGTTGATTGTTTTGTTCTACTACATATTGGCGCCAGTCCCACGCGGTCGAGAGGTAGGTGAAAGCTACTGTTCGTCTTGCAATACGACATATACCATCTGTTCGCCATGGCGTTGCCTCCAAAGTGGTATCGTAAGCACACCAGATCTATTGTTGTGAAAGGATGGAACTGACGTTCTCCAGAGTTCCTGGTCTCTGTCTTCGCGTCCCTAGGCAGTGTGCTCTACGGATATGATCTCGGTGTCATCGCAGGCGCTGTTGCGTCGAACAACTTCGTCGCGACCTTTGACCCGACCAAAGCTGAAACGGGGGCTGTCGTGTCGGTCTTCACAGGAGGCGCTTTCTTTGGAGCAGGGCTTGCAGGTCCCGCTGGCGACTATCTTGGACGCAAGAAGACGATCTTGCTCGGTGCCCTGATCTTCATCTTAGGAGGTGGACTACAGGCTGGCGCTCAGAATTTGGGATATCTCTATGCTGGACGAGCAATTGCTGGACTTGGCGTTGGCTTTCTTGTCATGATTATCCCCCTCTACCAGGCCGAGCTCGCGCATCCTGATATCCGTGGCCGTGTGACTGCGTTGCAACAGTTCATGTTGGGAGTTGGAGCGCTGGTGAGTAAATCCGAAGGGCAGAAGACATCAACTGTCTGGAACATGCGCGCGGCATCCCTAGCTTAGTCGCGGTTGCCAAGACATTGCTACGTGGTGTTCGAGTATGGCTAACACCCTTCTTTTCAGGTGGCTAGTTGGGTTTCGTACGCAACGTATACCTACTTCCCGGATTCCAGCAGCCATCAATGGCGGGTCAGTCTTGGTATTCAGGTCATTCCAGCTGGGTTCCTTGCGATGTTGATCATGTTCTTCCCTGAGTCCCCTCGGTAAGCTGAATTTACAACCTGCTTAGGCTGTCTCACCAAGTGCTAACCATGGACAGATGGCTCATCGATCATGGCTACGCCGAGGAAGGCCTCCGTACACTCGCCAAGCTCCACTCACACGGCGATACATCGAATGCCTGGGTTGTTGCTGAGTACAATCAGATCCAGGACATGATCACCTTCGAACACGACCACGAGGCGAAGTCCTATAAGGAGCTGTTCACCAACAGGTCCTCATTCCGCCGTCTTTTTCTTGCTGTCAGCATCCAGGCCTCTGTTCAGATGACGGGTGTATCTGCGATTCAATATTACTCTCCAGGTAAGCAAAGGAGATGCCATCTTATCCGCGCATGCTTGAGCCATCGCATGTCGAGAGGCTGCGCGTTCGTACGATGTTAGCTAATGCTCTTCTGTTCGACAGACATCTTCCGCCAAATCGGCATCCCAGGCTCTGATACCCTCAAGTACCAAGGCATCAGCTCCATCATCGCTCTCATCGCGCAGTTCTGCTGCATCCTCTTCATCGATTACACTGGTCGACGATGGGCTATGATCGGTGGCAATCTAGGCAATTGCGTGACCTTTATAATCGCAACGATCCTGCTGGCTAAATTCCCGCCTGGCGAGTCGAACAATAAAGCTGCATCTTGGGGCTTCATTCTAATCACTTGGGTGTATAATTTCAGTTTCTCGGCAACAAACGGGCCCCTGTCTTGGATCGTGCCCGCTGAGATATTCGACACCAGGACACGATCCAAGGGTGTTTCCATAGCGACGATGATGTCGTTTGCTTTCAACACCATGATCGGGCAGGTCACACCCATCGCCATCGAGAACATTGGGTGGAGGTTCTATCTCGTCTTTGTGATCTGTAACTTCACCAACGCCATCTTCTTTTGTAAGTGAAAAGATTCCAACACTGGAGCTGCACATGCTAACCACGAGCAATCAGGGGCGATACAGCCAGAAACGGCCAAGAGGCCGCTGGAGGAGATGAACTACCTGTTCACGAACGCTCCGCTCTTTGTTCCATCGATGAATATGAAGGATTTCGATCAGCACGATCTGGAACACAGAGTCGCAGAGGTGGAGGCGAAGGGAAGCATTCACAGCCATATTGAGGAAAGACAGCAGCGTGATTTCTGAGGTGCCTAGACTTTGGCCTTAGAAGTAAATAGCATCGTAGTTGGACAGCCTGCTACTCGATGACGATGTATGCCATAGAATCGTAAAGCGCCAACCAGATAGATAGATCCTGCTGACAGACCAACGTACCAAGTATCAATTACAGATTCACGAACCTTGGCCAGCATGAGGATCGAAATGACGACGCCACAAGATTGGCGCAAAGTAGAAGACTCACTGGCGGTACGCTCATCAGAAAGACAAAACAATAACGACCGCAAAGTCTCGTCGCCATGGCGATGCCGACGTATCTGCGATGCCAGAGAGCAAAAACAAGCCTTGGGTCAACGATGTTCCAAATTCAGTATCAGAAGTGATGGTGTCAGCATCGTGTTTCAGAGGGCTGCTTCGCCTTCCGATCACATGCTTTCGGAAGGATGTCCTCGCTTTGGTGGAACTGCTTGCGTGTGCGTTTCGCCACGGCAGCGGGCCAGCAAGTGAGGACTGTCCAGCTTGATGAATCAGAGAGGTACCATGTATCACGTTAGAAGTGTGGGAAGTTATTGTACGGGCTCATATAGGGTGTTTCAAAAGCAGGTTGTGTATTGCATGTGTCTATCTAGAATAGACAAGTGTTGCTCTTGAAGAGGCTGCAGGTGACTAATCAGTCACCTGATTCTTGGCATACGTGGCCTCAAGTTTTGATGATGGGATGTTGCCCATGTGCACGCTCGGATCGCGACACCATGTACGTACAGGAGCATACGGCTCCTAATAAGTTACTACTAACAAAGGAGACCGGATGCGGTGAGGTATGTAGAGCCCATTGTCCAACACAGCTCGTGCATTCTGTCAGTGTGCTGAATTTTGTTGATGCTGGAGGGGGCACGGGAGGGTATCTAGAGCAATCTCCCTGGCGCGAGCAATGCTGATATATGACTTGACATCAAAGGCAATAGCGACATCATACAGTATGAGCAGTGGGAGTTGAACGCTCGGAGGTCATGCCGTGTCATTTGGGAAGGCGTCACGCTCCACACTGACCAAACCGCCCAGAACAACTGGTGGGATTATGTTCATTTCTGAAGGTGTTGTTCTATCCCTCTATTCACATCCACACCACCTTGTTCTTCGTTCTGCTGCGTCTATAGTCACAATGTGTATCTACTGCGTTCTTCTGACCCCTGCTGAATATGATATTCTCCAATCTCTCGGGTGATATGGCTGTCTTGAGCCTGCAGTGTCCAGGGCATTGCGCACCTGATGCCTTGTGGGTGCGAAGAGCGGTTTGAAGGTCTTAACAAGGTCTCTTTGCGAGCACTTGATGCCCTTAAGTCTGCAGTAGTGATAGGCTCCTACTATCTGATTCTTTTGAGGTGTTGAAAGGTGTTTGGTCATCTTGCAGTAGCTTCTCCAATCCAAGAAACAGGTGAAAAGTTTGCGACGGTAGCATGCGACAACAAGACCACATATAGCCAATCCAAGCACGACAATTTGTTCAGTGATGTATCCAGATACGTATATAAATTTGCTGGTTGCAATGGGCCTGATATTGGATAAAGAAAACACGATTGAATATGTAGTGTTGTTTTTTGGTGGAGGTGGGCGCTTTGGTCCGTATGACGCGTGGGCGTGTTTCGACTTGGCCGCAGGTTTGAACGCTCTCATGTTTGATTGTCATCCCTATGCGGTGCTTTACCGAAGAAGGGTGAATGAATACTTCACGCGTTCACGCGCAGCACTGACGTTGGTACAACATCGCAATCGAAGACGAGCAGTTGATGAGGAAAATGGCCCATTCTTGTTGAGTTGATATGAAGGTCCAACTTGGGCATCGGCAGTCATCGTGATTGCCTCCCCGCAGTTCTCCTTTGTCATGCCTGGCAGGGATTATCCTAGTTCTTCTCGAACATCTCTTCTCTTCCTGTTGCTAACTTTTCACTTCCTGGATACATGACCTTCATTTGGCATCGACAACAAGACACATCCCAAGACTAATAACATTCAAACGACAGATGCGCTGTCCTTTCACGCAACCGTCGCAGCTTCCAGAACAGCACACAACACTATCAATAGCTGTCAACGTCCTCCAACGACGGCGTTGTTCCATGCCAGCAACAAACGTCAGCGCGAACTGGAAGCTTCTCCGGCGGAATAGAAGCAATGCTCCTATTCTTGCACCCATGGTCTTGACGTGTGCCACCTCGTGATCTACAATGAGTCTCAACGAGAGTCGTGACAGGCCACAGTGACAGGCCGCGTCCGGAGATCAACGTCGAGTCAAAAGGCGCAGCATCAAGCCCAGAAGCTACATACCCAAGACGCGGACTCATGGTATGTCCCTTGTATGGCGACTTGGGAGCCATGGGCCATACGCCTGAGAATATTGTTTCGTGGCCTGTGCCACGACATGCTGCGTCCGGGACACAGCATGCACGCCCGCTCGACTCCCTGGCAGACTGCACGCATTGAGCACTACCATTCAGCGGACCGGAAGCAAGGCCAGCTCGTATCAAGGAACGAGATTCGTTGACTGACACTCTTGTACCTGCAGCATGTCAGCCAGTACCTGCAGTTTTGCTTTGACCCCCCGTTCCTCAGTAACGGGCAAGTCCTTGCCCCAATAAACTCACAGCGACGCTCATTCGCAGACATGGTGAGGACTGCTAATGAACACAATCTCGCCTCCTCCCGCCATCACCTGAATCGACACGGCGATATAAGCATCCCATGTCGTTTCAAAGCGTCCCTCACTCTCGACAACCCATCCAGGCATAACTTACTGCAGACCAATACTTGACTTCGGTCGTCCTCTCTTTTAGAACAAATTCAGCTCTAATCACCGTCGTCCTTCTGTCACACTCGTTTTTTGCTTCCACCTTCTTAACACCAACCGGACCGCTATCAATCACCAAGATCAAGATGCGTTACGCTTTCGTTGCCGCTACTCTCTTCGCCGGTGCATTGGCCGCGCAGCAGGCTCCGGCTCCACCAAGTACGTTGATCTGGGGACATCAGAGGGGTGAGATGGGAGCGTTGGAACTGATGAACGATCTAGGCTATGGCCCAGCACCAGTGCCAGCTGAGCATCCAACGAGTCCTGAGCAGCCGCAGCCGGAACAGCCCAAGGTGAGTTACCATGAAATGGAGGCATGGTAGTCCGAAGGTCGAGGTTATGGATCGACCATGGTCGGACAACGGCTATGAGTCGACAATCCAGAAACCATGCTGCGGTGCTCTAGCGTTTGATCATGCATCGCTAACATTGCTCAGGCACCATCGCCAGCTCCACCATCATATGCTCCACCGGCCGCCCCACCGGCCGCTCCTCCAGCTCAGCCAGAGATGCCACCAAAGGTAAGTTGGAGTATGAAGGCATGGTACTGCTTGGAAAGTCCGAGGGCAGCGGTGATCATCGGCGTCCCTCGATACAAACGGCGAGCCAAAAGCATTCGGTCTCGAATCTTGCAGCACCGTCAGCGATATGCCCACCATGGCGACCACGGCGAGACGCGAAGCCGATTTGTTCACTGCTAACATCTTGAAGGCACCAGTGCAACCTCCGGTAGTGATCGTGACGACCACCTGCAGCGAGGTGCCAGTCGCAACACCACCAGCGCCAGTGCAGCCTCCGGTGCAGCCCCAGCCGCAGCCTCCGGTTCAACCACAACCTCCTGCTGTACCCGAGCATCCAGTACAGGTATGTCAATTTCTGTCATTCTCCAACGATATTGCGTAAGTGGGGCGGTCGGATCGAGGCATGTCTTCAAGCCGCTTGCTGTCGAATGCCTCGTGACCACTCCTGATCAGTCAACGTCGTGGGTTGCGGGATACTTCCTCCCCCAAGACCTCACCTTCCACGCTGCATGTGGAAGCAGGACCGAGATTGGGTCGACATGATTGTCACAAATTGGCCTGCTCCAATACAATCACTAGGCGTTGCACGTACGTCTGCTTCGCGATGAGCATCGTGAGATGCTTGGAGCAAGCATACGTGGTGACTAGACCTCCACGTTGCGGGACTTCACACTCCCTGAAACATTTCGAGTGAACTCGTACGAACGACGCTAACTTTTCTCAAGCCGCAGCCACAGCCACCTGCTCAACCAAATGTTCCGGTTTCTCCCAACATGCCACCACAACCGGAACAGCCTCCAGCTTACCAGCCACCTGCTCAGCCAAACGTCCCCGTGACACCGGTCTCGCCAAACATGCCACAGCCTCCCGCTCCTCCAGCTTATCAACCTCCTGTCCAGCCAAATGTTCCGGTCTCGCCAAACGTGCCACAGCCTCCCGCTCCTCCAGCTTATCAACCTCCCGCCCAGCCAAATGTTCCTGTCTCGCCAAACCAGCCCCAGGCACCACCATACCCAGTGCCATCTGCCAGCGTCCCAGTTGCACCATACCCAACGGGCACCGCACCACCAACCTTCCAACCAACTGGCACTGCGTACGTTCCAAAGCCATCGGGCACCCCAATCACCCCATACGAAGGCTCGGCATCGAACCTCAACGCGTTCGGTCTGCTCGCTGGTGCCGGTGCTGCTGTGGCCCTCTTCATCTAAGCGAGTACTTGCGAATGTACGGTCATGTCAGGCTACTGGAAGGCACAATATCGCGCAGCACGGCCATGACCAAGCATTGGACAGGTGCAAGATACCCCAGAGCCACTTTGAGGTGGATCCTTTTGTTCATGTCAAACAGTGGTTGCGGTTGTATTAATGTAATAAGCACACATGATGGTCGGACTGGCGGCGGTGGCTGGTGAGATAGCGACGTACAGAGACACCTTACTAGAAACCTACAGCTGAGAGTTCTGCTTCTGCTTCGCTTCGCTTCTACCGTTCTTGGCCATTGTGTACACCAAGGGGTACACATCGGAGTATCATTTCGTTCTCTTCTACCTATCCTGCTACCCTCATGCCGTGCAACTTGTGATCCCTCCTCCTGCCGTAGCCTTGAGCGAGCCAAGAACCACAAATCAGGCGGCAGAACATCATCGACAAGAGTGGCGAGGTTGCCATCCCGACTTGGCTTTGACTTTATAAGTCAATTACATTAACTTCTGCGCCCAAGTAACGTACCTACAGTACAAATCTCGGTCAGAACCCGATCCCATCAACAGACAAGGATAAAGGTACACGGTACTTACATCGGCAGCCAAGCATGACTGCGCTTATCACTCAACTCATCTCGCACCCCTTTGAAGAAGGCCTCAATTTCGTCCGGACTCCACTGCAACACTCTGGTGAAAAAGCCCAGAGCAATTGCTGGCAGACCCTCGCGCAACGTCTCCATTTCGAACACGCCGGCTTCTTTCAATATGCTGTTCTAGGGCCAGCCGCCGATGGGGACTTTGAATGTGCGCTCGTGGATGTTTGTGAATCCGGCTTCGGAGACGTAGCTGGGCCATTTCTTTGGGGCGTGCAAGTCGCGGCCGGCTTTTGAGCAGCCTTCGGTTAGTTCGATGAAGAATTGGCAGAGTTGGCTGTTGATGGGGATGGAGCCGTCGTCGGAGTGGGGAGGGTTTGTGAGGCTATAGGGTGATTAGTGTGTAGGAACAACTTGCAGTAGTGGCTATAAGATCCATACTCTGCGAGCTCGATCCATCCACCGGGCTTCAGCGCGGCGAACGATTTGCTGCATATTTGCGACCAGTTGCTTACGGCAGTGCAGTTGAAGCGGTTGTGCACGAAGTCGAATGGTGCCGAGTACGTCCAGTCGTCATCCCTATCGACATTGATCAGCTCACGTCGCAAAGAAGTGTAGTGCGTCGGACAACTGCCAGCGATTTGACTCACCAATCGTCAATCTCAAATTGCACCCCAGGTGGGACAGCTCCAGGCTGGATTGCACTGAGGTCCGTTCCAACTATTTGAGCCTCGGGGTACTTCTCCGCCATCTCAATGCACCAGTTGCCGCCGCCTGTGCCTAGATCTAGTATACGCTGCGGCGACTCAAGTGGCGCAAGATGCAGGGTCCCACCAAGGATGAGTTTGAACCAGTGATGCTTATGTTTTCTCGGTCCATCTCTTGCTCATCATTGGGGGTCATGTATCTCCCATCTTTGTATGCATCTGGCCGGTCAACTAACGCTACGCTTTCACCTTCGAGATACATAGTCAGAACTTACGGTATCTTCGCCCATTCTCCCGTCGCTATGATGATGGTCAGAGCTACGACTCGCAGGAAGATTCTGAATACAGCTTTCTGAATACAGCTGTACTCACATATGCTGTAATGCTTGAGCTCAGACTGGTCAGCTCACTGTCTCCATCAGTGTCGTATGAGGAATCGTGGTCTACAAAGCCTCGGTCGACTTCCAGATGAGACGCGTCAGTATCCATGCCTTGTATCGAGACAAGATGATCGTATGACAGGAGAATGAGATAGGCCTCTAGCTACGAGGGCTGTGTGGCTGGTGAGGTGAAGTGATTCCATCGTATTTCTGTCAACGCACCAAACCCACCACGATGCTGGTCTAGGTCGCATTGGCGAAATCTGCGGCACAGTATGGACTGTGTCGTGATGGGATCGTTGCCCTTGCACGCTGCATGAACAAGAGCGGACTGTGTGGTCTTCGCTAGGGTCTGCCGGGTTCCTCCGAGCCGAGGACCCACAACACCTCAAACGTCCTTCCGACGACGACAACATCGACATTCACTCAATCTTGCCCTCCGCCGGTACTGTATGGCGGTAGAAGTGGCAGATACCAGAGAAAAACAAGATGCCTGGGGACTCGTCTCGATATCGTACGGCTGTTGAGATAGGCGGCATAGCACTCATCTTGTATGTCTTGCTTGGAGCTCCAGGACTATACTCTTCTGGTAGTGACCGCACGACTCAGCAAGAAGTCCCCATTGCGAAGGCCAAGATTGAGCAGCTCGTGTATCGCTCCCCAGGACTGCGATGTGAGAAGCATGGGTTCAACACTCACATCTTCTCGACCGACCCTCTCGTCGTGTACATTGAGGACTTCCTGAGTGATCAGGAAGTCGAGCATCTCATCGAACTGAGGTAATTCCACTGATTGTCTGAATAGGTGGTATACTGATAATCATGACAGCGAAGACAAGTGGAACATCTCCACAGTCAGCAATGAAGGCATCGAAGCTGTTGACGACAGCGTCCGCAAGTCGGAGAAAGCCGCAATCAAGCGCGACAAGACTGTCCAATGTATCGAACAACGAGCTTTGTCCTTCCAGGGTTGGCCACTAGAGACTTTCATCGAACGACTTTGGACGCAACGATACAACACCACTGGACACTACGCGCTACACTACGACTGGGGCATGGCCACGAAGCAATCTAGACGGGTCAGCAGCTTCATGGTCTACCTGAAAGGCGACTGTGTCGGTGGTGGTACTCAATTCCCGCACCTACCCATGCCACAGGAACGTAAGTGGTGCGAATTCATCGAGTGTGATGGCAATGGCGGGTCCGAAGGGGTCACTTTCAAGCCGCTGAAAGGTAGTGCAGTCTTCTGGATGAACTTCGATGCCGAAGGTCGTGGATACAAGGAAACGATTCATGCTGGTCTGCCTATCGTCTCGGGCCAGAAGATCGGATTGAATATCTGGTCGTGGTATCAAGCAGGCCACAAAATACCAGTCGAATCATGATCATGACAGCCCCGCCGTTGACGGCCAATCTGCAAACAGACGGGCGTTGGCCATACTCGAGAACCACGTGGAAGTATCTTAGACGATGGTGGACTGCGCGAGACATGCCCTTGGCCGAAGCGCTCCATGTACTCCATAGCCTCAGACACTGCTCGATGCTGGTACCCCTCAGAAACGTACTAGCCCGCATCGACCGTGGCTGACCTTCAGGACCCTTGGGGTGCGGCCACTCGACACTCCCCACCTCAATCAGGATGTGAGGAGCATATGCACCAGAGTCATCCTTCCACACGCGAATGGACTTGACCGTCTTCTTGCCTAGCTGCTCAGCACCCTGATGCTGGATCAGGAGCCAGCAGAGTCCAGCAACATTCGGTGATCCGCTTAAAGCCGCGAAGCCCTCGTCTCCCTCTTTCAGCAGCATTCCAGGCCACGTCGGAGCTTCGTACAGCTTGAAAGGATTGGGAACAATGTGCCAGAGGACATTGTCGCCTCGATTCTCGATCACCCGGCTGATCAGAGATTGGGTCTCTTCGTTCATGATGTTGCGGCGAAAGATCCAGCGCAAATTCTGGCGTTGGGATGGTGAGGTCAGGTCTTGCCTGTTAAAACAACGATTAGAACTACTCTCTCTGTCTCAAAATGTCTCGGGGGAATGGGGTTCTAGTTGGGGCAAAATACCATGTGAGGTAGTTCACGTCGGACCTGCGAGACGAAGAAAGTCAGCAAGATATGACAGGCGAAGTGTCTTGCTCCAGGCAAGTGGATGCCTGCCTCCACCTACCATTGCTTCAGCTTCGGCAGAGGCAGCCCAACCCACGGGTTCTTGCTCGCCTTGCCCTTGACGATCATATACTCTGCGCCATAGTTGCTATCGGCCATCAGAATACCTGCGTCTGGCCAATGCTGGTTCTTATACTCCGCATTGGTGGCCCAGGCTGGAGTCAGCAAAGCCACCGAGAAATCAGACGAATCCACTTACATAGTAGGTGATCCCACCATCAGTACTCTCAGCATAATGTACCCACTTCCGCTGCTTCCCACCCGTGAGGTCACTATTGATGATTTCCTGCAGCCGGATTTCTCGGGTGCACTACTCCATCAGATCAGGTCAGCGAAGCGAAGTGGCCTCTCGTAGCGTACGCAATTAGAGAGCATACCTTGCCAACAACATGACTATAATCCTTCACATCATCCGCCTCATCAACCTCCCTCTTCCAGCCCCACAAATCCAGCTGTGAAAGACTCTGCCAGGCAGAAGTGTCTTTACTACCTGGAGAAGCTTCGCCTTTCATGTAGCAGAGGAGTAGTTCTCCCTTCTTGACGGACGTCTTGTACTCGGAAGGGATGGAGACTTTCTCTTGGGGCTTGAGAAGCACAGCAGTGAGCTCACTATCGCTATTGACTATCTTGTCACGAACGGCGAGCGGTTCTGGGTCCTTGAGCACGATGGCATCCAGGCTCTGTGGTGGGACTTCGATGCCATCTCGTGGAGCTATGGCCTTGTCGAAGACGAGAGAAGGAGGGCTGGCGACGCCGTCACCAGATGATCGTTGATGAGCATAGAGTAGAGAGCTGCAAAAGATTGCCAGGAACATCGCTATGGCGGCGCACATGTGGTATGCTGTGGTGCGCGCCATGGTCGTGGTGCCGAAGAGGTGTGTGGACTGTTTCGATATTGGTCTAGGCTGGTTCAAGGTCGTCGATGTTAGGGAGAGTATACACTTGAACAAGACACAAGCATGTATAAGCGTGAGAACAACGGCATTAGTACCTGTTCCAAGCAGTAAGGTCTGATCGGAACCGCTGTAGGGCGCTGTCACATGTTGGAGGCATAGTGAAGTAGCGTGATGGGGATTGATTGGATGGTTGTCTATATGTGAATATGACGGGGCCATACGTGGGTGCTGCATTGGGCTAGTAGCCCCTTATGGCGCAAGAATATGAGCGAGTGCTCGAAGACGGGGTCCGATGTAGCAGGCTAAGAAGTCCCATACTCATCAGATGACGGCAGCAGCGGTGGTTTATGCCATCGTGCTCACACCTCCTCCCGATCAACCACCAATTCATCGTCCCACAGAGTCCCCCCCCCCCTCGTAGCCACAGCCGAGTTTGCTGCGGCTGTAACAACGTGTAACCATCTACAATCAGACTCGCGTGGACTCAGTAGCACCTCGCGCAAATAACAGACACCATATAACGACTTCTCGATGATAATAGTAAGCAAGATATATAAACAATAACCCTGAAGTACTACCTGACTGACTATTAATCATATCAGTCAGCTGGAGTGAAGAAACGCCGCCCAAGTGCTGCTCCTGATGTATTAGACCCCATCTCGTTACTTCCCACACACAACTCGTCATCACTTCGTATGCCTCGGCGTGTCGAGACAGACACCTATGGCGGCAGTCAGTAGCCGTGGCGCTACGCGCTCGCCCTGTGAAGGAGGCTTGTCTCTGATGCTGGCCTGGCCTATTCGCCTTCCCAAAAGACTGCACCGATGCAAAGTTTTTTCTCTCTGTCAACAGACGGTCCGAGTAGTCGACCTCGCACACCACTTCACTCATCTGCGGCTGTTCCTAGCTTCACGCTGCCCGCTCATTTGCCATGAAGGAACCGTATATGCTGACGGTATGTCGCCGCCGAGGAGCGTGTCGTGTAACCAAAGATGTCAGACATTGACCCACCAGTCCCATTCGTGGAATGCCAATCGTAGGTCTGGCTGGCTGCCGTGTCAGATGTCTGTCTTTCGACGAGAACTCTCCGCGGATCGTCCTCGTTGCCAGATCTCCTCCGTACTGTACGAGCGTTCAGCCGTAAGGTCAAGTACCAATCGCTGTGCATCGAGCATGCGCAGAACATGGGACTTTGACCCCCGGGCTACTTGAGCGCAATGCTAGCTCCTTCGTGATAAAGCTCAGATCTAAACTAGTAACTCTGAGGGAATTGACTTGCGGGCTGTCTTGCATGTCAGTCATAGCAATTCAGGACTTTGGATAAGTGCACTTACGGGACTATTCAGCATGTTCTGTCGCTTGTTCCTCCCCTTCTTGATATGGCTCTTCAGCGCACTGGAATCAAGAGGCTTCAGAAGCTCAAAGGAGCACAGAAGCTCACCCGAGACGCTCATGACAGCGCCCCAGTTGTCGAATTCGCCGCAATACTGCGAGTCGTATTAGTCAGGGAACATATCTTCCACCGCCAGCAGATGATACTCACGTTGGGTGCAGAGAAGACAGTGACCAAGATCCGCTCATTGAAGAACTCGTAGCCGTCCTCAACCACCATGTGCGCTCGACACACCAGATCAAAGTCATGCTTCTGCAAAAACTCCATAATGACCTTCTTTCCGAAGCAATAACTCACGCCTCTTTCATTCGCCTCCCAATCTGCTTCCATATCAGCAGGATCTGACCATAGAAGATCGTTCAGCAATCCATAATCCGGAACGTCTGTCGGTCTGGCAATATTCCTGATATCATCCATGTGTGAAAGTGATGGCGAAAGGCCACCATGAACGCAGAAGATTTTGCCTGCAACGATCGCAGCAATTGGTAAGGTGTTGAAGCAGTCGACAAAGGTCTTCCACACCTTGACATTGCACCTGCGCTTGCACTCGTCGTAGAATCCATACACGCGAGTGACATTGGCGCATTCGTGATTACCTCGTAGCAGGAAGAAATTTTCCGGGAAGCGAAGTTTGTAGCACAGCAGCAGAAGAATTGTCTCCAGACTCTGTTTGCCACGATCGACGTAGTCGCCAAGGAACAAGAAGTTGCTGTTTGGTGGGAACCCGCACATCTCGAACATTCGAATGAGGTCAGTATACTGCCCGTGTACATCACCGACAATCTTCACTGGTGGTGAGAGTTCCAATAGTGCTGGCTGGGAGAGAAACAGCTCTCTTGCAGCATTGCAGATAGCCGTGATCTCGGCATTCTTGAGGCATACCGTTTTGGTCACCTTGCCGGCGTAGCCCGCGTCCACAAGCCTCTTGATCATATCATCAAGATCTGCTGGTTTCAAGGCACCAATGTCCATGTTGCCAGGAGTAGACCCCGAGCGAGTATCTGACTCTGCAATGGCCAGAGCCGCAGCTGCACCTTGTGTTGGTGCGCTTTTCTTCATCAAGATGGACTCGGTTGGCTCTTTGTTGTGCGACTGGTGGATGTTGCCTTGCGGCGGTGCATCCGACACAGCATCGACCTCACCACTTCGCTGCGCCTCTTCGATCGAATGTGCTCCGCCTATTGTCGCCGACATGGTCGGAGACGGCGGTGGCTGTGGCTCATCTTCGTCTGCCAAGCTGCCCCGTCGCGGTGTCTCTGAGTTGGACAAGTTCCTTGAATGTCGCTTGTCGGACTTTCCGCTAGTTGCGGACCTGACAGACTGCGAATCGGTCTTATCGAGGCTCGTAGTCGACTGGTCTCCGGCCAGGTTCGTAGTTGAAGCGCGCGGGCTGTCGGAGGATGATTTGCCGGGTATCTTGGTACGGAGGGCATTTCGGAAGGAGCGGGCTGATTCTTTCGTATCTGACTTGCTGAATGACGGGTATGAGTCGAGGCTGGGCCCCGTAGGAGTCTGCGATCCGTCTCTGCTCTTGCCGTCTTTCTCTTTTGAGGGCTGGTTACCCATCGTGTCTGCGACCTATTAGACGCTCTCGAGGGTGCGGAAGGTATCTGTGGCGGCGCTGTCGATATCGCTGCTGCTGCTGCTGCTTGATGCGATAGAGGGGCAATATGTGTCCTTGAGTGATAAGGATGAGGTGTGATGCGCTCGCTGGGCGGGTAGTGCTAAGGTGGGCGGAACAGCCTGGCCAGGTAGGTGAGGCAATGCGCTTGGGCTGAAGCGGAGGCTATTGCCGTTGCATGGGACGTGTTGTGGCCTACTCCGCCAGTGACGTGGTCTTGTGCTGGTGGAGGAGGGTCCGCGTGGTGTCGCCTGCGGGCCAGAGTGCTTGCGTGTGTGAATGGCAGACGGTGGCAGGGGCGCTGTCAGTGCAGGTATGCGATAGGTGTCGTGGTGGTGGTGGGAGTGCTGTGTTGTTGCTGTTGTCGGTGGTGGTGGTGGAGGTGTTAGCGATGGTGCTGGTCGTGACGAAGCTGGAGTCTTGACTTCGGTCTTCTGTTCCTAGGTAAGTAAATTCAGCTTTCTCCATCGACCGTCAATACCCGAGATGCCAGACAAAGCAAGACAATCCAACAAAGAACTGCGGGCACACGAACATACAACAGTGGAATGCGGCAAACGCTCGCGATCATTTGACACACGCTCAACCGCCCACGTTCTAGTTCACGCAGCAGCTCCAAGGTCAAGGGTGCTCCACAGCGATCGCTTGCCTCCGCATCCAACAAGCCCCACCTTCACATGCGAGCGGCCAAACGATGCAGGAAGCTAAATTTATACTTGGACAATCCCTTCGCCTTACGCGTGCAGTCGTGCAGCAATATCAAACAACATCTCGACGTGGTTTTGGAACCATAGCGCTCGCAAGTGCACAGTCTTCTGAACAAGTGACATCGAGTGCGCTGTCTGCCCAACAAGAGCATGACTCGGTACAGCTCATGTACATATGCTACAAGTCTTCTTCCCATTCCTCTTCGAGTTCTGGCTCACCGAACACTCCATTCCATGCTCTGCTCCAGAGCCCCTTCTTCTGCACCATGGCGAGCACCAGCACAATCGGCAAATGCCACACACTCGCCCAGAAGAGTGCTCTCGCAGACCCCTTCTCACCGTTCAACCGCCACATCCTCACAGCCTCCTTAAGCATCCATCCATTGATCATGCTGCTTGTCGCGATGAAAGCCGGGTCCGTCACTTGATAGTAGCTCAAGCCAATGCAGATCGGGAACATGACAAAACTGTAGCGCAACGACACCCTCGCAGCCATGGGGATGTTTGACGATGTCAACATCTTGTATCCTGCACTGGCATACTCGTGCCTCACGCCGTGCGACAGAGCAAAGAAGTGCGGGAACTGCCAGGCAAACAGCAAAGCTGCAATGAGCCACCCGCCGGCTGCTTGCTCAGTGAGAAGAAGCTCTTTTGCTTCTGCAGCAATCGTCGATGGGTCTGATAGTGATGCGACCGTTGTGCTGTACTGACTGGCGGCCGCGCACCATCCCATGAGTGGTGGAATTCCCCCAACAATGGCTCCGATCCACGTGTTGATGGGATGCACCCTCTTGGAGAATGTATACGCAAAGCCGTAGAGCACAATGTTACCAGCACCTAGCAATGCTGTTGTAGGGTTCACTCCATTCCACAGCAAGCCGGTGCCGAAAATGCCCGTTGCTATTGCAAACAGTATTGCAGCTCTCCGGCTCAGCAAACCTCGTACCAATGGCCTGTTCCGCGTCCTACTCATCTTTGCATCGTGTTCTGTCTCGAAGAGCATGTTCAGCGCGTTTGCTGAAGCTATGCAGGAAAATGTGCCGCTCGTCAGGAAGAGTAGTGTTAGTGTGCTCAGCGATGGAGCATCCGTGACTGACGTGCTGAGGAGCGCCGGCACTGGGTATATGGAGTATGATGCCGTGCTTGTGAGAACGATGAGGAAAGCCAGCCTGGGTTTCGACAGCGCGAGATATGTCGAGAAAATGCGCCGCATTGATTTTGCGGGTGCAGCTGCGGCATCTTGTGACAGCGTAGACGATGCATCGGGAGGCAGCGGCACTTCTACCTCCTCAGGCGCTACTGCAGCTGCCTTTAAGCGTTTCCTCCGACGGTGTGGTGGTTCGTCTATCGCGGCAGGGTCTATGCGATGTGCTGTTGTGGAAGATGTTGTGTGTGACGCGCTCTTAATCCCTCCGCCAGCAGACGAGACTCTTGACAATATCCTCGAGGCCTCCGAAGGATCCTCCTCTTTCCGCGCATGGAACGCATTTGCCCAAAAGAACCTTCTGTCGACATCCTCATCTTTGGCGGCCGCAGCCTGCCGTGTCCGTATGGCGCTCGTGAAGGTCCGCCGTTTGGGGTCGGCCAGGCGCGCCAGTCGTCTCGCACATCGTAGACACACAGTACTGCTATCGATCGGGGCCGCCAGAGCGGCGGATGACAAACGAAAGAGCATCGATGCACGAGGACGAAAGTGGGTGGTGCATTGCTTCGATGCACATCTCCAAACGTTGGCCGCGAGAAACTCAATGATGCGCGCTCACGGCGCCGAATCATCTCCGCGCTCTTACAAACATGCACGGGACTCGACCTCACTTCATTGACACTGCGCGGAGATTGAAATGACAACGTGCACAAAGATCACGATGCAGAGACCTTCACGGTCTGATTCGGCGTATGTACATAAGAGAATTGGCCTCCTGAAGGGCTATGCTGCCTCCGCTCCAATGCTAAAACGCTAAAACCAATTCAGAACGCCGCTCATGCCAAAAGGGTATAAATGCAATAAAGAACTTCCTCAGCCGGCGCAGCGACCAAACGAGCAGGAGTGATCCTTATGCTCATTGAATGTGCCGTCAATTGTGACAGCGGCGCTGTGCTCAAGCTCGCTCAGAATGTAAAGTGTAAAGTGTGTAATGTGAACATCACAAGGAGAGGATGTGCTGTCCGCCCTTGCCGTGATACTCCTGCAGCTGGAGTCCGACTTCGCGCATGCGCTCTGCGCCTTTGCCAGGCTTGACTTTGTAGGCCTTTTCACCCTTTGCGGCAGCCTTGGCGCAGGCTTTCTGGTACATCTTCTCCTTTCGGCGTTGACGCTTCTTCTCCAGTCCTTTGAAGATGTCGATAGCGCCTCGCTTGGACACTTTGCCGACGGTGACGTTGCGCTCCGTGTCGGAACCTTCGTGATCATGGATGGCAAGACTGTTGAGCTTACCCATCATGAAGCCACCGCGGGGAAGTGATGCAGTGTGGGTGAGTTGTGGTCTGCTGGCAAGTACGTGGGGAGTGGTCTTGCCGACTGCGCTGTTGGTCAGCGACGCGCGCCTAGTGTTGGGTGGCGAAGTCATCTTGATGATTGGAGCTGGCGATCTGCTACGCTTTGGAGAATGGACAAACAGCTTGGCAGGCGCCGGAGAGCGGGCAGTGGTTCGTCGAGTTGGAGGCGCCGGAGATCGAGCAGTATTGCGCCTGATAGGTGGAGGTGGCGATCGGGCGGTCAACTGACGCTTTAGCAGTGCAGGCGCCGGCGAACGACGTCGAGCAGGTGGAGGTGGCGAGCGATGGGTAATGCTCTTCGTGCGCGGGCGTGATGTCCTCGCTGTGGAGTCCCCATCAAGCTCATCAATATCGCCATGCATGAGGTTCTCATCTTCGCTCTCTTCGGGATCTTCCAGATCTTCGTCGTCCTCCTCGTCCATCTCGGGATCAGATGTCGGAAAGGTTGGATCGATATCCTGAGGTCGGGCTTTGTGCTTTGCGGCCTCCTTGGCCTTCAAAGTGTTCAAATAAGCCTGCTCGATGGGCCGATCTTCGTCCAGAGTTCCGCAAACAAAGTCGGTGGAGTCCGGCAGGTCAACAGGATCGGCACGACCACTAATGGCAAGGCTCTCGCCATGATTGCGGCGTTTGCGGTGGGTCTTGACCCTCGTTGGTCTGGAGACATGGCCGGAGCTCAGCGAACCCACTGAGGATGCGAGTACGGTATCGTCCTTTCGGTTGAAGGTCATCCGCTCGAGGTGATCCACAGATGTAGCCGCAGTGGAGGCACCGCCAGGTCGCCACCACTCCTCATCACTCTCCTCTCCCTCTGAATCAGACTCGGCGAATCCTTCTTCATCGTCAGTGCGGAAGCCTTCATCGGACTCTTCGTCCTCGTCATCGTCTCCATTCTCATCATCATCGTCATCATCTTCAAGTTCCTCTTCGAGTTCTTCCTCTTCAATCACTTCTTCCTCGACCTCCTGACAAGCCTTGCGAATGATGTTCTCCTTCTGAAGGGTGTCACTGACCGTCAGGCGACTCTTATAACAAGTAGACTCCTGGACCCATTCTTCGGGCTCGTCTTCACTAGAGGCGAACTCGTGAAACCTGGTGGCTTCTGTGCTTGAATGAGACTCGTTCGACATCTTCCTTGAGAAAACGGAGGCCTTGATCTCCATGACAGGTGTAGCAGCAGTGGTCGTGATTTCTGGACTTCTCCTGGTATTCTTCGGGGACGCGTGGGTTACAGTGCTATCCGAGCCCCGATGTACCTTGACAGCGTCAGACTTGGGTGGAGGCTTGCGCTGCGTTGGGGGTGGGCTGACGGGACGCTTCGCGACCGAGACTGGTTTGTCTGCCGACTGGTTCTCTGCACTGTTGCGTGTCGGGCACACAAACTTGAGAGCACACTTCCGCTTCGGTGGAGACGCGGGGTTTTGTTGTTCAGAAGCCTTCGTGGTCTGAGCGGCCGGCATTGGAGGCGGTTGTGATGTTGGGGCCTTCTTGTCCTTGTTACCACATGCGAAGCTGATGCATCGTTTGCGACCCAGTCCAGCCTCCACAGACTGCTCCGGAGTTGCGACCTTCTCTTCGAGTCCCATGATCTGTGGCTCCCGAACCAGAGGCTTTTCCACGATGGGCAATGCACCTCGCATCGCGGTTGGTGGAAGAGGTGGGCTGATTGCTGGGCTTGCCACGCTGTGTCCATCGTCGCTAGTCAACTCGGCGGTCGATGTAGTGCTTGGGTTGCTCCAGGTCGACTGGGTGCTTAAAGTACGAGGTGGTGCGCGAGAGATATCCTCCTCGTCGGTATGCTCGGTCTCTGAATGTAGTTGGCGTGTCAATAGCGATTCTCTGCGGTTGAAGATAGCAGGATCGGCTTTGCCATAGGCATGTAATTTTGGTGGCGTCCATCTGGAACTCGGTGTTCTTTCGTCAGGTGGTTCGTCGGCTTCGACGTGTAGATCCTCGGTGGCATCCATGTTGGCGCTCGAGGTGGGTAGTGCCTGGGGTTGTGTATTGGTAATCCTGTCCATGGTGGTAGAATGTGCGTCGCTCGCGACGGTTAGGTGTTGGTCGGTCGAGCGGTCGGTATATGGCGACAGTAGTTGCGAGCGGTAGTCACTGCTGATACTATCTTGAGGAAGCGCAATGCGCTCGTGAAGCGACCCAATGGGCCGCCTGTGCTATCGAGTGGTAGGGAACATGGTGAAGGGAGGAGCGATGCGACGTGCGGGCGCTGGAAGTTGGGTTTACGGCAAGCAGATGTGCGGCGGGCTGATGCCGGCAAAGTTGTGTGTCGGGTGGTGAGCGTGTCAGAGAGTGTGATAACCGGGCGTGGCGTGGCAAAGGTGAGGGCCGAACAGGGCAGAGCAGGAAAGTCGGCGGCGGTCACGTCGGTGTTGTGGCTCAGTCGAAGAAGTGATGCAGGATGCGACTTGGCGGGCGAAATGACAAAAGCTGCAACGCTGCTTGGCGGGCAACGTCAAACTCTTGTTTCGCTGATCGGATGCGCGCTTAGTCGTTGGCCAGCAGCCGACGTCCGTGGTTGTGTTTTTCTGCTGCGGTGGCGGTGTGGTCGACAGTGTGGTGAAGATGGAGGGCAGGGCAGAGCAGTAGCGCAGTGAATTTGCTGTTACCCACCATTTCACCCGCCTGTGCGTGTGTGCGTGCTTGCGTTGCACGACAGCAACGGACCAGATATGCAGCAGAAGTTTCTGTTCATGCTTCCACTTTGCCTGCACTGGCTGCACAACGACAGCAACGCCCGGCACATCGTGTTGGCCCAGGGCCCCCAGCCGACAAAATGACATCACTGGCTGCTCCGACAACTTGTGATACCTTGCATGTATGCATGAATATGAATAATGCTGTCGGCTCCCCTTGATCCTTCATCCACCCACGCCCGCCGTTCCAAGCACATCAGCGTTGCAACATGCCTTCATGCTGTCTCGTTGCTACCTTGTGATGAGCTCCACGCGGCTGCCACTGTACCGCTTCGCTGTATCGACGCGGCTAAATTGCATCTCACCGTTCCACATCTGCGGCCACCTGCCGTGATGAGCCATTTTCTGCCCGTCCCTAGCAAATTCCTGGCTCTGCTCCTCGTACTGGGCTACACCTTACGCGCTAGTCCGCTGCACCACCCCGATAGCGCTCTGCAGCCCACTGCGTCGTTCTGTCGCTGCTGCAGTGCTGCCGCTCTATTTCGGCTTGACGGCGGCGCTATGCACGCCAGCTCCTGAAACACAGCAGAGCGCAGCGACCGCGCCTGCCAACTCACAGGATTGTGGGTATTTCGAGGCGTGGTCATGCTCACCTCCTTCTCACCGACCAGAGAAGCGGATTGCTTGCTGCTCATGGCAGCATCTCCTCGCCAACCCCAGCGCTCCATGCATCGGGATCTTACGATGAATTGTGCAATCGCGAACACCGTTGCCTTGCCATTGACGTGGTCGACTGACCTCCAATCGACGTATCTGTTGGACTGATGCACCGTCCTTGATTGACAACGCCAGGTTTACACCGGACATGCCGCATACCAACACATGTTCTAGGAGAATTGTCCCCAAAGGTACTTTCCGGATTCCGTTTGCGGAAGAAGCAGGCGAATCATATCTGACGAGTATGTCTTAATGGCGTCAATTCTCCGCGGTCGGGCAGCTCCCCCCGCGGTTCTGAGACGATCGAAAACACGCTTGCGGTGTGAAGTATGCCACCCCACGAGCTCATGCTCATGCTCATGCACACGGGAAGATGGGAGCACGAGCATCCTTCGCGCCGCGTAGCCATTCGAAATGCTCTGGATCGTCAGCCACGGCGGTCAGCAAGATCGCGAACATTCTCGCGCGTGCATCCAGACTGAACGGTCGGATCGATACTGTCATCAACGAGGATGAACTTCGACAGCCTGCAGTAGCCATGGATCAGAGCACCAATTCATGCCTCCCGTGCCAATGAGGTGGAGATCCTTCGCAACATCATTGTGCTGCAGATCAGACGTGGCTCTATCCCATGGTCACTACTTCCTGCTGCACGAACGCGCGCTCTTGCATTAATTTGAGTTCTACACCACTGGATGTCACCCAATCCTCCATCGACAAGCTCGCCAAGCTCGTAACCAATTTGCAGTATGCACACCACATCTCCAACCAGAAACGACCACGCCAAGGAGCCGCTGCTGACCTCATCTTGCACGAAGCTATGCGTGTATGGAAGACGAGCTGCTGATGAGCACGTGGACCCTCCTTGCAACCTCCCTCGTTTGACGTGCGACACGCTAGCTCTGTCACAGTATTCCGCCGACTGCTTGCATGAATGCGTGCCGCGCCTCGTGACACAGTGATTCAGTATCACAATACGTCGCGTCGTCGCCGGCAGCGGGATGTGAGACACACTCGGCTTGCCGTCTCGGCATAGCTGATCACCCTCCGACTCGGTCTTGAGTACATGCTTTCCTCCAATGCACTTTCACCGGTCCACCGTCAGCGGTCGGTACTGCCGTGGTAGACAATCATGCACAATTGCTTGGTCGTGATATGCTGACCACACACAGACGACACGGCAGAGAATCAACCATGCATCTCGTCTACGTGCATCGGCTCCGAGCGTCCCTTACTGCCTACCACCCTCTACGAAGGTCATCTGCTTGGAAGCGTGCTCTGATCGAGCATCCACTGGCTGCGAGTAAATTAATGGTGCGGCACAGCGCAGCTCATTCCATGTCTCTTGCGTACGAATGTGGCAGACTGCAGTGACAGCTGTCCATGACTACTGACCGGCGACTGTTGGCAGTATAACGAAACACCATCTCGCATTGTGTTACCAATACCTGCTGCTTGGCGTACCATAGATGTGGCTATCCTTCGATCCCGCCTCCTTCGATTGCTCTCCTCGGCTGTGACGGTGCCAAGTTCTCGGGCAGCGCTGGTAGAAGTATATGTTGTGCTTCCAGCTTGTCGTTATTGACATTTCTCCATACAGCAGGTTCTCTAGTCGTTCGAAGCTTAGGTGACGCTTTCTCCCAATACCGCTTTCACGAAACCATTTTCGACTCTTGCTCACAACCCAAGCGTCGCAGATCCACTCCCTTCGACCATGGAGCTACTTGCCACTATCATGATCATTGTCTCTGCTCTTGTGCTCATGGCCTTGCACTAGCACCTTCCCTAGTTTCGCTTGACGGCAACACGTCTTGCAAGACCCAGCCTGGCCGGACGAGTCCCTTGTGAACGGTCGACTGGGGCACCTGCGCTACACCGGATCATCGACTCATTGCCACAGCTGTTGGATTGGTTCAGCCACGGTGGATAGGACTGTCGAGACCGGGCCTCACAAGTCGACCAAGCATGTTGGATCACCGTCAGGTCTCGTGAAACTTGCCCCAATACCCGTCTCGACTCGACTGGCGATCATCTAAGCCACATGGCAACGAAGTGTCAGCAGATCACTCCTCCAATCGACGGCCCCGAAGCACAATGTCGACGAGTGTATCTTGTCTCAGGCGATGTCGGTTATAGCAGTCTTCAGTGGACGCGAATGTTCTATTCTGGCTATCCTCTGCTCGGCAAAATAGTATAATCATGGGAAGGTCTCATCAAGGGCACGAGGGCTGTGGCATTGAACAGACGTACCTTGTGTCATGGTGGCCAAGGCATGATGAGGTGTCAATCGAGGCCGAGAAGGAATTAATGAATTCAGGCTATGTGAACGACATGCGATCGCTCGGGATCAACATGGGCTACATGGAACACTTTAATACCGCACACCTGGCCCAACAACACGATCCACATCCTTCTTCAGCGACAGAGATTCTCCGTCGCTTCTGCACAGCCAAGAGCTGAATATGAGAGCCGATGAGCCATCATACATCACTTCAGCGCAAACACCACTGCGCCGCCAAGCTTCCAAGTGTTAAAGATACCTTCTGCATATGCATGCAGTGAGAATATGGCTGGAAAAGGGAACAGGAACATCGCTAAGAATGATGGGAGATGAGCCATTGCGACTCACGGTCTTCTGTAACATGACTTGCTACTCCGTGGGAAGTGTACGGCAGGTATCATATCTACGATGTTCTTGCGGACTGTGGTGTGCTGGGTTACGGGGGATCTGTTGGATGTATTCACTGTTTATGCACACTGAAGCCGACATGTCTATGCAAGAAGTACTTAAGACCCGTACGGTCCATAGCTTCAATCGTTTCTGACCAGCCAGCGCTGAACGTGAGGAACGATGAGCCATCGCAGATCAGTCCTCTTGCAATAACAGATTATTGTCAAGGATTGGGACGGTGATGACCATGTATGTAGTGAGAATGTGGCCAGGGGTAGGCTATGTCGCTGCGAATGATGGGAGACGAGCCATTATGAATCACCAACTTGTGCAACACCCCTTGTTCTCTTGATACCGTCCCGAGACTCAACCTCACTCACAGCGCGAATCTAGTAGGCCGTGCATTAGCTAGGACATATCGTTCTATAATGAAGACGCTGGGACCAAAAGAACAGCAAACACCATTGGCCCAAAGATTGTGGCGTGGGCATACTGCGTCGAAATGGCTAATCAGCCATCGAGAGGCGATATTTGAACTCACTTTTAGACACCAAGCATAGCTTACTTGACGCCAAACCGTTGAGCCAATGATGACTGCTGTGGAAGAGCGGTGATCTAGTACAATATGTAGCTTGTCCAGTCTCGAGGAGTACAGCATGTGGAATCTCACGTCCCAAAAGGAACTGAATTGGAGCCCCATCTGACCATCGGCGAGTGTGAAAAGTCCTGAGCAAAGTGGTGGACTGGGGACATATCACGACAAGCAACTCACAAGCAAGAGTAAGAGACATGGGCAACAGCATTGTCATGATCAGTGACCATGATTCTACCGATCGCTATGAGAGAGTATAAGTCATCATAATCGATGCCAAGACCACAAGAAGAAAGTAGCTCTTTTCGCTATGCTATTATACACAATAGTCTATGCATGTCACTATCCGCCTGCGCCTCGCTAACAGTATGGATGAGTTCAACAGAGATGCCATTCTGCGGTTCTGTGTGCTCCCATTTTCCAAACTCCAGAATCAAAGTAAAGTACGAGAATGCGGTTTCGATCACTTCGACAGCGAAACCCAATGAGATTGCTTCTTGGTTGTCCAATCCAGGAGCCATTTGCCACATGAAGGGACTACCGTGAGCAAGCAGCTTTCGTAGTGAGGGCATTGTCTCATATGAGCAACACCAGCTTCGTTTGCTCAGCCTCGCTTCTTCGGCTGAGATAGTGCAGCCAGGCGAGCTTGGCTGATTGTGCTGGGACGCTTGACCGGACTGGAAGTCGTCTTTGCACCCTTCGGCTTGACACCGAGCGTGGTCCGTCGAGCAGCACTTGCGGCGGTGGGCGCTGGGACGGGCTTGTCCTGGCCACCAGACTTCACGCGCTTGGCAGGTCGGTGCTCCTCTTCGTCCGCCGCGACTGGAGTATTCTCCTTCTCCTCCGACATCATGTCAACATCTTGGGACGTTGTGGCTTTCTTGTTCTCAAACTCAAACTTGCGCTTCTTGCTGCCCGTAGTGGCGATGGGTGAAGTGTTGATGTCTTGCGAGACCATACGAATGGTGGAAGGCCGCTTGCCGCTGGTAGGTGCTGCGTTGGGCGATCGTCCGAACACGATGTCCTGGTCTCCAGCCCGGAAGGTGAAGTCTTGTGGTCCGGATGTCTGCCGCCGCTTCTGAGGCGACGGGCTGAGTAGGCCAGGACTGGCGCTCAAATCAGGGTATAGCTGCTTTTCCGCCTCAACTGGTACCTGCACAGTGTGCTCTGGCTGTGGCGAGGGAGATGGTGTCTTGGACGGTGTACTGCTTTGGGCCTTCTCGTGACGAGCTTTGGTGGAGGGACTGAAGTCGACACGCTTTGAAGTAGTCGTTGACTCCATGTTACCCTTCTCCATCACGAGCTTCGGCGGTGTGGCCATGTGTGTGCCAGCAGCCACCTTTGCAGGGTCGTCAGAGTAAAGACGTTGAGGAGAGCGCAGGATAGACTTCATTGGTGACTGCCGCAGCAGGTTGAATCGCCCCAATAGCTTGTTCGACATGCTTTTGCCAGGTGTTTCAGTTTCCTCACTCACCAAGTTTGATACTGGTAACTTGGAAGGAGATCGGGCTAAGAATGGCACTTTGGGCGCCTTCTCGATGCCAGTAGCTGCCTCTGGCTCAGCGTTCTTAGCAACTGCGGCCTTTACTGGCGAGCGGGAAAGGAACGGGGCCTTGATTGACGAAGAAGCTTGACCTTGTGCAGCCTCATTCGCCTTCTTCGGAATATTAGCCTGCTGCACAAGTGTTAGCTGGGCGTCTCATTGCTTGCGAATAGACAGCTTTGTAGCTTACCTTAGCTGGCGAACGCAATAACAGCGGGCTTGCAGGCTGCGCTGACTTTTCGGTGTGCTTCTCGGCATTGAAACGCGGGAACAGCGATGCTTTCGATGGTGAACGTGCAAGGAGACTGGGATATTCTGTATCCTGCTCGGGCTGAGCGGCAGGCTTCTGCACAGAGGCCTGAGGAGCCTTCGCGGGTGTGAAGGAGGGTGCCGGAATCTTTGTGATCTTGGTAGACTCGACGCTTGCAGCTCGCGCGAGAGAGGACTGAGTGGGAGTGGTCAAGTGTGAAAGATCGGGGTAGCCCGGTTGCTTCGCGGACTGTGGCGTAGAAGGGAGGGCCTTGTCGCTATGACTCGATGCAGGGCGTGTAGTAGACACATCGTCGGTGTCTGTACGCTTGATCCGCTTCGCTGGAGAGGCGTTCTTCAAGTCCTTAACCGAAGTTGATCGAGGAAGCTGGCTACCCGGAAGTGCTGGCAATGGCTTGGCTGCATCTCGAGAGTTCGGACGTGAAGGAGTCGAACTTGGTTGGTCAAGGCCAGCTTTCGACGGGCTGCGCTTCAAAGATGCACCGGTAACAGGCTGGTCCTTCTTCGGCGTGGCGGCCGGCGGTGCCATCTGCTTTGCGCGAAACGACGATGCATGATTGGCAATCGAGTCCATCTTCTCGAACTGCTTGAGATGCGCCGAGCTGTATCTGCCCGTAGGCTTCGCTATTTTGCGCGCCGCCAGAGCTGCGTCAATAGATTGTGTGTGCTCCCCGTCTGCCATCATCTGGTCGCGGATCCTAGCCGCCTCCTCGCGCTTCTCGTACATCAACTTCTTTGCCTCAGGACTCAGCTCAAGAGAGTGCTCGCGGCGAAACGTGAACTGGAAGCTGGGCGACTTGACATCCGCCTCAACGTCGCGTGTCCTGGTGGGCGTTCCTTGCAGATTTCCAATCTTGCTCTTCTTTGCTGGCTCGGTGTATGGTGCCATGGAGGAGAAACCAAGATGTCGAGCTTCGTCTCGTGGCTTGGCCGTTGACTGATGGTGCAGTTGTGGGTGCATCTCCTTCTCACTGGGCTTGATCGGGGTCGCTTTGGTGGGAGTCGTGGTATCGAGACCTGGAGAGACGGAACGAGGGAATGCGCCTGGCATCTCATCGTTCTCCTCGACCGATGTGAGCTTGGTTGGGACGGTACGCGGAGTGCGAGTGGTGGACGGCGCATCGTGGGAGAGCGAGACACGCTTGGGTGTCGTGGATCTGTCGCGCAGACGAGCAGAGGACCGACGCGCCATGGTTGTGTGTTCCCGGGCGTTGTCAATGTCTCAATGTCAGTGCGAGTGGTGGTGTTCATGTTCAGGCCAGGCCCGCAAGAAGGTCTGCCCTAAATTCGGAGCTTGAGCTCGGTAAACAAAAGTTCGTCATCGAGTCAACAAACCCGAAGCTTAATCCAGTCACGTCACGTGCTCAGAAATCGATTGATGCAGCAAAGAGCCAGACTCAGATCTGAACATATATCTCAACTTACATAGCGAGATACATGATCGCAAAGGCTTTCGCGTTGTCTGTGAAATTCGATCACTTCTTCAACGCCTTCTCTGGATTCTTCTCAAACGCTTTACTCCAATTGACCCACTCCTTCGCGCCCTTCTTCATGAAATTTTGCAAATCATCCTTCACCTCCAATGTCTCCCACTGTTCGTCCTCCCAGTTCCTCTCCTCGCCACCCTTGCTACTAGGGTACCAGCCAATAGCCTCCAGAACCTCAGACTCACTGGGAGCCGAAGCATACGTCGGAAACAACTTGCTATCCTTCTCGTGGCATCGAGCAGCAAGATACCGCTCAAGAACATCCAAGCGTGCTGACGGCGTCAAGTTCAACGCCAGCTTGTCTTTGTTGTGGTCGTTGGTAGTCGAAGTCGATGTAAGGCGCTTCGTGACGCTTCTACTGGTCTTTGCGCCTCGAATGCTGGAGTACAGCCAGACGGCATCGACCTCGAGTAGTCCACCAAACGGCCACACGAGGACTGCTAGCATGTCGACGGCGAAAGCGACAGGGAGGAGGCCGGTAGCGATGACGGCGTCCCTTTCTGCCTTGGACTTGGATCGTAGCATGGTGTTCACGAATTCCTCTCTGATTTGGTTGGGCTCACCGGGCATGTTGGCAGGGTAGATGAGAAGCATCTCTTCCAGAGGCACCGTCTTCTTAGTCTCCTCGCCCTCATGGTGTCCATCCTCGGCATGGGTGTCCTGCTCCTGGTTGGCACCGATACGATTCAAGAATTCGAGGGACGACGTCTTCGTCTGGCTCATGCCCCAATCGATACTCTTCGTCGCTTTGCCCTTCAAGCCTTTCCAGCTCATTGTCTTCACATTACTTGTCTTTGCCTCTCGCAGCTCAGTCTCCCACTTCCGCTGCACTTTATGCATCTTGCTTTCTTTCTCGCCCTCCTTTGGCTGCCATTTGCTGCTGATCGGCGGGGGAGGTGGTGTATAGATCAAGAACCTCTGAGGCACTCTCTCAGCTGGGACGCCATGCAGCACTGGTTTAGGGAAGGGCACAAGGTAGCCGATCAACTTCTTTGGATCTCGTGTAAAGTGGATGGGCGACAAGACATCTTCGTGCTCCAGACTCAGTCGCTGTGCTGGAGCCTCGAATGGTTTATTGCTGCCCATGGGCTGATTTGCGTAGTCCTGGGGGTTGTATGCCGGAACATTGGTGTATTGTGGAAGGACGCCCGATGGCTGCTGTTCCGGGCGTGGAGGCATTACCGGCGGCTTCTCGTTGTTGTCCATGTTTACGAGGTCCAGTGATCGCTGCGGGTTAGTTATGCTGCTTTCAATGATGACAATACAGGGCCAGAGCTGCGACTGTTATGGAAACTTGGTAAAACAGAGCTTACCTCCATTGCGCACTCAGAGTGGCATTGGTGAGTAACGTCATAGCAAACGCGTGGCCAGCGGCGGTGCGCTCGATCAACGCGGTATGCGCCTGCGCATCCTCGACTATGGCAGTGCCATGCAGAGGTAGAAGAAACCTATCATGGACGACCTCTACAGCCGCGTGGGCAAGGCATCAGTATAGCGGCGAATGAAGAGAAAGGCCGCCAAGGCGTGATCCAGTCTTAAGGAGGCTGCGCAGACATGCTAGCAGTGAAGAGGAAGCAGAGAATTGCGCTACGATAGTCTGGCCGGGTTGGTCGTGACAAGAGAATGTCAAGGAGCCAAGTCAAGTGTCGGCAGTTGCTTGGCCCAAAGGCGTGAGCCGCATGACCTTGGCAGGAGTCAACGTCCCTGTTCTCGCCTTCCTCTCAACACCAATGTCATATCCTTAGCTCAACGAGCACTGTGTACTCTCGTGAGTGGACCGCGATAGCCTGCCCGCTGTACATTGTACGCATCGCATGGCAAGGTCGAGACCTGATTCAGAATTTTGCGACCCAGAATACAGCCGAATGTCGGCCTTGGCCTTCATCTACTCGCTGCGAGCACGACTGGATCTTGCAATATCTGATCATCAATACTCCATTCTGTGATGTGGTCACCCGACACCATGGGCATTTGCGCGACTGTCACCTTGCACAGACGGAAGGCTGGACTGCTTCGAACTGATCCACTCGCCACGCATTTGGTCCCCAACTCCAGATTAGCCGTGAGCACTGTCGTTGACGATGGAAGCGTCCTGCCCTCCTGACTGGTTCGTACGGCAGCGCGTTCAATGGTGTTGGGGGAAGATCGGAGCGGCAATGCAGAGAGGGCGATCCATCTCATTGCGATTGCACGGCGTGTGGTGACTGACGGCCAGCGCGGGCTCCTGTACGTCCTTCAGACGTCCAGAAAACGCCCAAAAGGATCCAAAGCCTTCACAGGTCCTTGGCCACGCGTCGCAGCTCGTTCGAAGCACCTTTTTGCTGGCATCGAGCAGTGATCAAGAACGAAAGGCGCTAGAATACGCAAGGAAGCCGCATGGCGCGCAAAAGCGGAAAAGCTCCACAAGCATTCGGTCCTTTGCAGCTTGAGCAGTATCCGCAGCCACAACCTTATTGGCCGAAGACGACGACATGCTTCAAGAGTTTGCAGAGCCCGTGCCATGGAGTGCCGGTAGAAGCGTGGAGTTGCGTCTGGTGGGGATTGTCGCGCGACAACGTTTGCGGAGGCTCCATGGGCACAGAGTATAAAATGTGGAGGGCGTGCCCCAAGTGCAAGGCAAGTACACGATTGTGATACTCGCTTCTTGTCAGCAGTGAGCCAGAAGTGAAGGCTCTGGTCACGCGTCGCAGTCGTTTCTCCTCTCTTACTTCACCTCGACACCAACACTGCCCTTCCACCATGGATGAGAAGGACAGCAAAGCCGTTGAGGCGACGCAAGCCACCAACGTTGAAGACGCAACATTCGAAGAGGCCCGCAGAATGTCGGCAGAAAAGTACCAAGAAGCCATCCGCTCCGGCAGCATCCCCAAAGTCAAGTCCCAAAGCGAAGCCATCGAAATTGCACACAATTGCGGCTGGGAAGCCGACGCAGTGATCGAAGAACTGGAGGCAGAGCTGCAAGCCCGAGGCGACAAGAAAGGCTTCTTCGACGTCGAGTTTGCCAACCCAAAGCACTTCACCTGGCTGCTCGTCATCTTCGCATCGATGGGAGGTCTCCTCTCTGGCCTTGATCAATCGCTCATCTCTGGTGCCAACTTGTTCCTGCCGGACGACTTAGGTCTCACTTCACAACAGAACAGTCTCGTCAACTCCGGCATGCCTCTCGGCGCAGTCGCTGGCGCGCTCATCCTCTCGCCAGCAAACGAATGGTTCGGCCGCAAGGGTGCCATCATCCTCTCCTGCATTCTCTACACCGTTGGAGGTGCGCTCGAAGCTGCAGCCATGAACTATGGCATGATCGTTGCTGCCCGCGTCGTTCTTGGAGCTGGTGTCGGTCTGGAGGGTGGCACAGTCCCCGTCTACGTCGCTGAGACTGTCGAGCGCCGCCTGCGAGGAAACATGGTCTCACTATACCAGTTCAACATCGCACTTGGCGAGGTGCTTGGCTACGCAGTCGCTGCCATGTTCATCAGCGTTCCTGGCAACTGGCGCTACATCCTCGGCAGTTCTCTCGTCTTCTCCACTATCATGCTTATCGGTATGCTCTTCCTACCTGAGTCGCCTCGCTTCCTCATGCACAAGGGCCAGACGCTCGACGCGTTCGCAGTCTGGAAGCGTATCCGCGGCACTCGCACCAGTGAAGCACGAGAGGAGTTCTTCGTCATGAAGGTCGGCCAGGAAATGGAAGATCAAGAAATTGCTGAAGGACTGGGCTCCAAGCGTTTCCCATGGATGGACTTCTTCACCAAGCCTCGCGCTCGTCGTGCTATTATCTACGCCAACATGATGATCTTCCTGGGACAATTCACTGGAATCAACGCTATTATGTAAGTCACTTGAAGGGTTCCAGGCACCTTGGCATGTTTTAGACATCTACTGATCATGTGCTCTTTGCTTCTAGGTACTACATGAGTGTGCTCATGTCGCAGATGGGCTTCGACAAGTACGAATCGAACTACATGAGTCTAGTCGGAGGCGGCTCGCTTCTCATCGGAACCATCCCAGCCATCTTCCTGATGGAGCGGTGCGGTCGTCGCTTCTGGGCCATTGCCATGCTTCCTTGCTTCTTCGTCGGACTTGTATTAGTCGGGGCCAGTTACCACGTCCCTACCATGGGCGGCCGTGAAGGAGTCTACCTCTCTGGCCTGATCATCTACGAGATCTTCTTCGGCTCCTACGCATGTCTGACATGGGTGATCCCCTCCGAGGCAAGTCTCTGCAACAATCTAACGTTCCTGTTTGTTGGTAGCTAACACGCTTCTGTTCCGCAGGTCTACCCAACCTACCTGCGCTCATATGGCATGACTACGTCCGCCGCTCTACTCTTCCTCTCATCCTTCATCGTCACCTACAACTTCACGGCCATGCAAAACGCCATGACCAAGACTGGCCTGGCTCTTGGCTTCTATGGAGGTATTGCAGTTCTGGGTTGGTTCTATCAAGTGTTCTTCATGCCTGAGACCAAGGTAAGTTTTTCTAGTGTGTACTTATCGCAGCATGAGACATGCTGGACGTGTCTCGTGGTGACGTGCTGGAACTCAACTCCATGGCCTCCGATTGTACTGGATATTCACTAACACGGCGCAGGACTGCACGCTAGAGGAGATCGACTTGATCTTCCAGAAGCCAACCAGACAGCTGGTGAGGGAGAATGCTGCAAGTGCTTGGAGGACGACTCAGGACTTGATGTGCTTCAGGTTCAGGAAGGTCTTCATTGACCGTCTCACGGCACCGCGAAGCCAGAGCGTTGTGGACAATCCAGTCTCGAAGGGTGAGATGCTAGTGGTTTGAGACAGCCCACTGTAGTGGAGATCCAAGGCCGACGTGCGCTTCGTCGGCCCGTTCGCTCCATCGTGATGTATAGATGTGAATATGTGCAACAGTCTCACAACCTCGACTCTACTTCGGCGCCTCAGCATTCTCAACAATATCCGACATGAAAGCACCTCCCAGCAGAATCGCAGGCTCGTCCAGGCTGTGATGCTCGTGGCTGAGTGTACCAACACCGCCAGCTTCCAGTATCAAATTTGGGTTATCCGCAATATTCTTCCCACCCCACCGGCCCGCAAAAGCCCGGAGAATATGTCCATGCGCAACGATAAGCACATCGAAGGGCTCCTTGACAGATCCCTTCGGCTGCCCGATCGCATGGGCATGGAATCTTTCCCGGATATCCGCAATCAACGCATCAAGACGCTCCGTAATCTGCTGTGGTGACCTGTACCCTCAATCAGCCCATGCCTCCACCTCAACATGCCCCATCATCGCGGCCACTTACTCTCCCCCAGGACATCCATCCCTCCAAATATCCCACTCCCCCTTCCCCCTCTCCCTTCTCCGCGCCTGAATCTCCTTACTCGTAACCCCCTCATACTCGCCATAATCCCACTCCCTAATCCCCTCCGTAACCTCCACCTTCGCCTTCGTCGCTCTTGTATCCACATCCTCCACCTTCCCGTGCTGTTGCCACGGTATGGGATCCGGACACCCCAAACCCAGCAGCTCAAGAGTCCGCTGTGCACGCTTGCGAGGGGAGACGTAGATGTGTGCCAAGTTCTTGGGGACGATTAAGCGGTCGTCACCGACTAGTGCTTTGCCGGTTGCTCGGATTCGTTTCTCGCCGTTGGCTGTGAGGGGGATGTCGGAGGTGCCGGTGTGGCGGCCGTTGAGGGACCATTCTGTCTCGCCCTGTGGATGGGTTGAGGATGTGGTGTGGTTCGGGTTGGGGGTGCGGGACTTACGTGGCGGATTATGAAGACTCGTGGTGTTGTCATCGTGATGGGACCAAGAGCTGAAACTGCGATACACATGTGAATGATGGGCTAGCAGGTGAAAGAGTCGATAGGAAATGGGTATGTAGCTTCGATACTTGACCTCCACTCGCATCGACGTCACACTCTGGTGCAGTTTTGCTACCCTGGGCCGACTAGCCCGGCCGTCATTGCAAGGCGACAGCGAGCACACAGGCTTGTTACTGAGCCATGATTGAGCATCTTGATGGAGTGGTGTGTAAGCTTCGGTGTGTGATGCGTCAGATGCTGATCAAGGAGCGACAAGACACAAAGCTGGAAGACAAAACGTCTGGTCACGTGTGGTGATACATCCCTGCACGCAACATTGTACAGTCGAGCAAAGGTAGTGGAAATTTGGATCTGTATATTGCGATATCTGTGTCCATAGCACATGCTTGCCCGCAATATCACTTGCATGCCATGTCTGTTCCTTGGAAGCAGCCCGGTTGTTGCGACTTGCTTCCCATAGACAATACCAATACATTGCATCGATGCTTCCGCGGTTGTGTCCGTCTACCAGATACACACGCACTGCTTGCTTTCAGTCTTCCATCCAATGCTTTCGCTGAACCAAATGCAAGAAGAATCATTACGCAGCGTCAGCGCCACGAGGTGAAACCCGACAGGAAATGGTGGCTTGCTGTGAAACCCAAATCACGCTCCCGACGCCATGGATGCTGATATTATTGATAGAAGCTTTCTTCGCTCCTTGAACCGTGATCCAGTTCCGATGCCGTCTATGTACGATGAAGGCCGTATGCAGAAAAAGGGAAGTGCTGTAGCAAGGAGAGGTCCGCCGTCTATATTACGTCCGTCATCAATGACTGTATTGGTCGTAGAGGCGGAAGTGTCGAGGCACCGCGCAAGTGTCGGGTAGAGCATGCTGCTCCTGTGGCATCACCAGATGGGCACCAAAATGTGCATCTCGAGAGATGATGACCAAGATCGACCAGGTCCGCTCCAGTATTCATATTCGCTCAAGCAATCTGTTTTGGTCCGTCGTCAGCTCATGTTATCTGACGCCAATAGCGTGTCGCGGTCCTAAACTGCTGCTAGAGCTATGCGCGGACGGCTCAGAGTCGATGGGCGCAGAGCGATTGCTATCACCACTCCCCGCGCTGGCGCTCGCAGAACCTGTCAGACTGCGTACTTGGTTTGGAGGACCGCTTTTGGGTGGGTAGAGGTTGCTCACCCCAGTTTGTTGCTCTATTTGATGCGGAGCCCCCGCATTACCGTGACCTGGCGGATGCCGTGGCACTGGTTGCCGCATATCGGGCGGGCTAGGGCGTCCGTTGCGATGTGGTGGTGGCGGCCCATAACCGTTCGGTGGCGAGGGACGTTGTGGTGGGCGTTGGCCGGGACTGAGTGGGTTGCCTGGAGACTGGCTCCCGCGCCTGTTCATTGGAAAGCCGTTGTGAGGTGGATAAGTACCAGGCGGTGGACCACCATGCTGCAGCTCATTGAGACGTTCGGCGGTGAGCGAGTTAGCCCGTGACTCCTGGCCCATATTCATACGATCAACGGTGCCAAAACGATCTGACGAGTACCCCATCAGTGGGTTGTTCATTAGCTGCTCACGGAGGCCAGGCATGTCGTTCATCAGAGCTGCGCTGGTGCGACTCTGTTTCGGCGGTCGTCTCATAGGATTGCGGCTGTGACGGATAGGTCCATTGGTCATCATCTCCGGATTAGTGCGCAGTTGACTCGCGCTCGGCGCTTTCCTGGTCCTTCGGGAGGTGACGCTCATCATATCAATGTTGTCGGCGTCCACGGCAGGGCTTGCCCCGTTGCCAGCCATTGGGTCAAAGAAGTCCTCGCCATCTTCGTCGTCTTCATCAAAGGTCTCTCTTGGAGGGGGCATCCTGGGTCCCCCACGACGCATGTGAAACTCGCGCTCCCGCAACTCCAGCTCTTTCCGTCTCAAGGCGAGTTCTCGCTCTCTCAAAGCAAGATTACCAGATGAAGAAGCTTGCATGCCATCGTACCCATCCTCGCCAGCTTCTGTCATGTTGTCGTAAAGCATCACATGGCTGAACTCTTCCAAATCATTGCCTTCGAAGGAGCCCCGTCGCGACATTTGTTGTGGGTGACCACGAGGACCGTAACCGTTCATCCCATTCATCCTCACAGGAGGTGGATAGCCGCTCATCGAAGGTGGACCACGACGCATCATGCCTGGTGGCGGAGGCCCTCCAGAGGCAGAGGATGTACGAGCGCCAGGAGGTCTCATGCCGTTGCGCATTGGAGGCCCATTCGCGGGCGGCGGGCCACGACCGTTGGCATACATAGCTCCATTCGCCATTGGAGCTGAGGACATTCGCGGCGTGGCCTGTCCGGGCGGTGAAGAAGGCGCCTGCTGTTGCGGCTTGGTCTGATTAACAATGTTGACATTGTGGAGGAGAGAATACAGGGTTTCGATCCGGGGAATCTGGAGCCCGGTGTCCTGTGCTATTTTCACAGGCGAACCCAGGTAGGTCTCCACTTCCATGGGTCTCCTGGCCAAGAAATCCTGGTACATTATGCTGTTGGTCTCTGCTGGGACAATCATCTTCTCCATTGTCTGTTCTCGGAAGCCGGGGGGAAAGTCGCAGCTCTGGGCCTTTGCAAGGCTCATAAGTTCGTCAATTATTCCAGTGATAAGCGAGCGGACGCCGACTTTTCCAAGAAGCTCGGCATGAGCAGGTGTTTCGTAAAGAACGCTGGCAGGGTAAAAGGCAATGGGTCTGGAGATTGTTAGTCTAACTTCAACAATGGAGGCGTGGTTTGACTGACCCAATCATGCGCTCGTACTGTTGTTGCCGGATGTTTTTGGCAACCTCGCAATCCACCTGACCAGACTTCAATGTCATGGCTAGCGCCTCTGCCATATCTTGTTGTATTGATGCGGGTATAGATGGATTCTTGTTTGCGGGACCAACAAAAAGCTCCGTGGAACCCTTGTGCTCGAACTCACTAGCTCCGAGCTGCGTGATTTCGACGCCCGAGACCAGCGATAGGACGACGTTGGTGGGGAAGCGCTGTTCCAGATACGACTCGATGCCAAGTGTGTGGGTGGTATTGACCAGGATGCAAGTGTGTTGCGGCGAGACGACGGATTCGATGACGGAGGCGAGGTCGTAGACGTCGGGGAGGGCCTTGACGCAGAGCAGGACGTAGTCGAAGGACGCTCGGTTTGCACCCGCAGCGTCTTCGGGAGATCTGACGACTGTAGCAATACCAGTCAGTAATCACGTAGGATGTATCATCAGGGATAGGTCGCATACCAGCTCTTGGCTTGAACCGTTCATTGCCAAATTTGTCCGACCTGCAGTATGTCAGCTATGGCGTCGATATGGTCGCGTGGGCGAGGCATTGGTGTCGTACCTGAATGATATGCCGTACTGGTGGACGTTCTCGAAACCGTTCTTCCATACTAACGTCACGTCGCACGCCTGGGTCGCGGAGAGGCGCCATGAAAGGAAGGCGGAGACTGCATTGCCGCCCACTGTATGTTCTCATCGTCAGCAATGTGTTGCAGTGCCGTTCGTGATGGCGCTGGTGTGTCGACGGGCGAGCGCTCTTTCCCGGCGAGGCGCTCGCTCGTATCTGGTGACAAGCGCGGTCGAGGGTGTTTGCGGTACGCACCTGACAGAATCCGCAGTCGCGGTGTCGACGGAGGCATTATGGGTTGCTGTGCTGCAAAGCGCGCCAGACAGTCCTGGCCGCGCGATGGTACTGTAGAGGCCTTCAGCAAGCAGGCGGTGCTGCGCTGGCGAGGTGAAAGTCGTGCAGGATGCTGCCGGCCGCGTTACAGGCTTACAGCGCTGCTGGGGTGGATCGGCGTCGCAAAAAGCGTGTCTGAGACCTCGTCCGGGCGCGGGCTGGCTGGCGTATAGCGTGTGCTGGTCGTCGTCGTCGGCGTTGTAACGAGCGTACTGGCATGCGAACAATACCGAAATGCACGAGACGCTGGTGATGGGTGGTGTGTGGTGGGCGTCGTGGAGGAGCTGGCAAAGAGAGCAAGCGTGGCTGATGACTGCGGGTAAAACCCCGAATAAACCTCAAAGTCGCAAGTGTGAACGAACGCTAGTGCCGGCGAAGGAACTCCAGGAAGAGCGCCTGAGCGCTTCCTCTGTGCCAATGCGATGCTGCCAAGCGCATGCAGGAAGGAGGTAGGGAGAGCTCCACCACCCAGCTGCTCTGCGTTTCGAGTGCAACTGCTCCCTCGGTCACGTTATCCGTCGACACAGCGTGGCAATGGCGTGTTTTCAGTGGGAGAGTGCTCGGTTCACGCGGATCGGTCATTCCCGAGCGGTGGTGTGAACGACGGACCTCGCGGAGGCTGGATATCTAGAAACAATGCGTGCACCTGGTTGGCAGCGCCATCCCTCGAACTTCCCATGTCTTGCTCCTATTGCATAAATATGGGTACAGTGGACCTCACATGCACGCAAACGCGACCTCTGGACGACCTCAACAACACGCTTCTGCTCCCTACAGCTGTGTCGCGATACGCTCTGAGCTATTGCAGCTCCTGTCTGATATGCCACACGCGCACCACGAACATTCATTATCCTGCCGACATCTGTCATGCCCAACACAGTGTGCCATTTGATGGCGACACTGCTCTGGCAATCTCCCATTGCCCATCCTGCGCGCATAGCCCATGCGTTCCATGCTGACCAAGAAGTATCGCTCTTCATAACTGCAACCCTAGCTGTGCACCTGGTGGCTTTGGCAATGGAAATTGAGCATTGCTCTAGCGCCGGAGTCCTGCGGGCGTGTCTTCATCATGTCCGTTCTGTAAGCAAGTCTCGCCGTCACCAAGATCCTGCGGTTGAAGGCCCGTCTAGTGTACCTCTATCTCGCTCCAGAAAACGAAACTCAATGCTGTTTCCGACTTCGCGTGCACCAGATCAAGGTCGCGGAACCGGCGTGTTTGACTTGCCGTCCCACGACTTGCCGCAGATGTCGTGCACTTTTACATCATCCCTGTCGCACCACTTGAACTATATACATGGATCTCCTTCTGAGGTCAGCTTGGACAATCTGTCCATGCACGCCCGCCTCTGCATCATATCAACGTCGAAGGTCTGCAAGCAGCCGAGTGACAGCCAGTCTGTGTCTGTTGCAGGTCTGGATACAAAGATTTCAAGCTCGCCACAACGCCGTCTGCCTCAGAGAGCAATCCTCAAATGTCCGGATTATTCACGCCTCACGGCAGCCGCCGGAAGGACCAGCAGCAACCACCGCCAAGGGAGCGAATCGTTGTGTGCTGAGACGCAGTTCATGACGACCCGACGCTGTACGCCGCACGCTCGCTGCAGGTCGTGCTGCACTTCATCAACGCTTTCCAACCACGAGCACACCTCAGCGCTTTGTTGAGGAGTTTACAACCGAACACTCGCCGCGTTCCTGCCAATCCGCTTTGCAGAATCCCCATTCGGGACCACTCATGAGATGGCCGCAACCACCCGCGGTTATACATCCTCGCCACTGGCAGACATCTAATGAGTGTGCCTGATGCCTTCAGACCCGTGCTATAGCACAGCAAGTTTGCGCGGTTGCACGCATGCAGCAGGCAGCCAATACAGCAGCCAGAACCCGCATCCACGTCGGTGCCACGAGGCCGGCCAATGGCTCGAGCTTTTCCAGCAGGTGGCAGGTCAAGGATACGCTGAACGCCCTCAATGCAAATGCGATGTTGCCGTGCTGCCGTGCAAGGCTGGGCCTGAAACACAATGAATGCTCAGCAGCCTCAGCTCGTGTCCCTCGCATTTGACATGGACGAACTCCTCGTCCCTCGTTTATCTCGCCCGTCCAACCACAACAATTGTCTTGCACGCTGTAGGAGCGGGCTTGTCTCCGAAACATCTGGTTGCCCGTTTGTCACTTGCATACTTTAGTCGAAGCGTTGGCACTATCTTGACACTACAGGCGTCCGATCCTGGGGGGCTCATCATCCTCGAGGCTGAAAAGGACATTTCAGGGAAGGTACGCCCCACCGCATCGCACGAGTGTGGCGGCGATTACGAACCTCACAATAGGCCAGGCAGACGTCCTCGGTTGTGCTTGTCTTATGGCCATACTTGGCTCGACCTCAAAACGGGCAATACTGAACGCTCCTATTGCATGATAAGACTCTATAACCGAATCTGCAGTGAAAGACCGCCAATAGCACCTCCTACAAGTGCATGTGCTGGCAAGAGATGCCAACGCACCAGGTACGCGCCGCGCAAAGCTACAGCGGCTTGACATCACATTGTGATTGACAAATCAACTTGTGGTATACCATGATCTGAGTGGTTGCAGCGACTTTACCAGCTGCAAACTGTTGATGGTCATGATCAGCTAACAAACCCTGTAGTTGTCGGTCGGTGGTATTCACCGCGATGAGAGTCCAGTGGACCAGTGGACATAGCCGCTCACGCGTCAATGCAAGAGAGGTGGATAGAAAGGTCTCCCAGAAGGCTGAAGTCCAAAATGCAGCTATATTCACCCCAATACTGTTAGTCTCCATGTCACGGCCATCAACAACGCTCATCCCGCATCGCTGTTCCATCAGGAAACGTCTAACTCCGCTGCTTCCTCAAACAACCACCCAAGCATAGCCTCCTCCTACTAAGACAAAGTCGCCTCCGCCTTACAAACAAACACACCCCTCATCCCCGGCGCAGTAGGACAAGCACAAATCCCCACACCACCCGCTGCCACGGTAGTCGTGCTCAAAGCACACCCCTTACAATTAAGCGCCGTCGTCACATCGACGCTCCCCATCCCACAATCGCCGCAAGGCCTCGTGAGCTCCGTTACAACGCTAGTGCATGGCTTCGTCGTCGTCGTCATCGGCTTAACGGGCGTAGGAGCGCACTTACAGTGGTCGTTGCACGCCAGTTAATCGGGGTCCTGGCCGGGCAGGCCACGAGGCATTGTGGTCCGCGGGTGATGACCTCTAGGTCGCAGCCGTGGCAGTCGGTGTAGGAGAGCGCGGTATGGCCTGCGCGGGGTGGACAGCAGCCTGCTGGACGGTGGGTGATGGTTGAGGTACATGTAGGTGCTGGGTTGGTGAGGTCTTGAGATCCAGAGACGAGGGCCAGGGTTGCGACCAGGAATAGTAATGTTTGAAGTGCCATGGTGTATGGGTATTAGTGGTGTAGAGATGACTGAGGGTGTAAGAGCAAAGGTGTCCTGGCAAGAGGCTTGTCGCTTCGGTCGAGCCTGCGTGAGGTCGACGTATATGCAACGTGGACTATGTCATCTCTTCATACATGTGGTGGTAAGCACTGTTGTTATAGCTGCGCTCGACGATCTCTCTGGCCTGGCACCGGCTCCCATTCCCATTGACTTCGTCCCGTGAGCACTGGAGCATTCCTCGCTGAAACCCGGCCACGAAGTGTTGGAAAAAGGGCCAATTCTCGTATTGAGTGCTACTGTGCCGCCTGCTAATCGGACGAAGTTTGAAACCTTCTGAGGTCACAAGTACTGCTTTCCTATTTCTAGCTTCGCTGCCGCCTTTCATGGCCGACGTCAGTGTCACTACTTGCGGTTCGCGAAAGGTGCTGTTGCAAGTATCATCGGGGTTGTTTCACGGCTTAACTCAAGTCCTTCACTTCTGATTTTGGCAAGATGCTGCGTCATGCCTGCAACGTGGTTGGTGAGCGAGTCAGTCTTGCTGGCGGTGTACTCGAGTGGCCAAGGATGAGAGAGGTGGCCGCTGATCGGGCTCAGACTCTGGTGCGCTGAGCATTGGACACACTGATACCATGACCGTGATGGTGCATCCAACCAGACCGCTACGGGGGTTTGTGGCATGCCCGATGTTCGTTGGGATGGCCGTATACGTGACGGCCTGGAGATGGCTTGCACGATCTATCATACATGATCGCAAGCTGTACGCGACAACGCTCAGTCCAGAACTCCACGCTACTATGCTAAAAGATGCTGAAGAATCGTAAATGACTTTCACAATACCAGTCGGCCTGGCTCCTGCTCCAATGCTAGCTTCAGTCGTTCGAGATATTCGGTGGCCCGACTCTCATCGCCAGTTTTTGCTACCACGGAGAAAATGTTCTCTTTCGCTGAGATGCCAGGAGCGACAGGGAGCACGCGCTTCGGTTTGGGCTGCTTTGGTGCAAGTATGTCGATGAGATCGGGCTTCTTGGCCTGCCTCAATGGCAGAGGTGCTGGCGAAATGCCTGTGATGTTCGGGAAGAAATTGCCTCTGCTGCTCTTGATGACCTCATCGAGCCCCAGCACGGAGTTGAAAAGGTCATCTGCGGTTGGCTGGCCGCTTTTGCTTCGTGGAAGGTCATCGTTCGCAAGTTCCGATGCGCGAGCGATGAATGTCGAAAGCGGCAGGAATATGCCCAGCGAGTCTTGTACTCGCTTTTGTGTGGCAATGACAGCACTTAGACTGATTGGAACAGCAACTTCCGTCTCTCTTGGAAGCTCAGGCTCAGTCGGCTTTTCCTTGCCCTGTTCAGGTTTTGCGGCCGCCTTCTTCGATATCTGAATATTCGACAGGTCCAGATGTCCAAGCTTCTCCAGTCGCGCCGAAGACTGCGCGGGATATTCTTTGTTGATCTTGCCGAGATGTGCTAGAACGTCTCCCTTGAGCAGTCGTCCTGCAGGTCCGGTGGCTGGTATGGATTCTGCATCGGCGGAGGAGAGTCCATTCTGGTGTAGTAGGTGCTCCACAGATGGATACAATGGGTATTTCTGCTTCTGCGCTTTGCCGCCCTGCTTTTGACTTCCCTGGCTTTGAGAGGACTGTTCGCTTGTCTGCGAAGATTGTGACTGCTGCTCGGGCGCCTTCTGCTTCACTTCCTTCACATTCTCCTCCTCAGCACCTTTTTGCGCTCCCTTAGTATCCTTTTGTCCTTGACTCGGGCTCGAATCATCTGCTGGCAGCTCGAGACTGCTTATATCGTCGCCGGACTCTGCCGTGACACCTATCCGCTCTCCCACCTGGACAGCCTTGGAGCCCTCCTCCTTGACAATCTTCATCAGAATGCCGTCGTCTTGCGCCTCCACATCCATAGTAGCCTTGTCCGTCTCGATCTCCAGAATGACATCGCCGGCGGAGAACGAATCGCCCTCTTTCAGTTTCCAGCTTGCGATGTTGCCTTCGGTCATGGTAGGTGACAATGCCGGCATCGTGTAGTTCTGGGCAGCGCGGTCTTGCGCTGATATGTGAAAGCCTTAAGCCATTGTCAGTGTCTGCAGACATGCTCGACCGGACTTCAGCACTTTACCTCTGCGTGCAACTGTTCGGGTGGCATATCTGCTGGCGATGCGGGCAGACAACCGCGCTGACTGGGCGACTCCTGCCATTGCTGCTGTTCTCTCTGACCAGGACGTGGAGCGAGGTTGTGGGAGGCCGCAATGGCTGTCGTCGGTGGAGTCGAAGATGTCCGCAAATGTTGAGATCCATCGGGCGGAGTTGGAACAGCTCACGGCCCGATTGCGAGCTCCAAGCTTTCCGTCTCTTTCACTTCGCGTCTTCACGTGGCGCGACCTGCATCAACTTCATCACCACCTGCACCTGGCATTCCATCCGACAATGGCAGCTCACGTACGGCTACTACTGCGACTGCCGCCATGCTTGCGCCTGCAGGCTCTATCTTCAGGATCCACACAAAATGGCGTCCCGGCACTGCGACTGGCGAAGTCTCCTTGTTCCAGAACATTTCAGAGCAGCGCAAAGGCAGCCCAACAAGCAAGGAGTGCGGCCCGTAAACCTCTACGCAAGACGTCGCCTGGACAGACTCCACAGCCTGCCTCACCTGCAGTGTCGTCACGGAGTATTCCAGTACGCCAGTCAGTATATGGAGGAGGACCCAAATCCATGATCAGCACTATCGAGCCTCAACTGGAAAGAGTTCTTCTCTACGCCTCGCCTGACCATGGCGCTTTCTTTGCAGCTTCCTACATTCTTGGCGGGTTCCTTCTCCTTGGTGGCTATTCGTACGCCCAGATGTTCTTGAAAGACGCCAAAGACAGACCAGTACATTGGTTCTTCAAGTCACTGGGTGCTATCTCGACATTGGCTGTCGTAGCATTTGGTACGGCCTTCATTATGGCACCAATGAAGCTGATCAAATCCATTGCCATCATCACGCAAGCCGCAGGAACAACACCCCTTGCAGCTTCACGTATACTGCGTGTGGAAGTAAAGAGGAACCTGCCGTTTCTGAAGCCGGATGTTCTCGAAACCACGCCATCAAAGATCTTCCTAGACCGTTACGTCCCGGGCACTGTCGAAAACATTGACTTCCAGAACGTACCATTATCGCAAGCCCGGTCGTTGACGGAGGAATACTTCACTGGGCAGCAGGAGGTACGCAAATGTGGGGTCATGGCATCTCTCTCAGCAGCAAACCGGTCTGTGTTGAATCTGTGGCCTGCCATAAGCCGGGAGATTCGACGCATGTTCCTGAGAGACCAGATGGCGTATGTTCGCATAGAAGGTAATGGCACCTTCAAGCTCGATCTTCAGAATTGCAAGCTGCTTGACGGTGGCGGACCATTGCATAAAGTGACGATAGCTGCGGACGGACCTCAACCGAGTCTCTCCGACTTGATCAATTGGAGGAAAAGGGGATGAAGTCAATTCTTGAAGATCAAAGCTGTTCAGCTCGTTTGTTTTTGAGCTACAGAAGGACTGAAGGGACCGCGATGTACAGTGCAGAAGCCGGACAGCTAGTCCGCCTCTGCAAACGTGGACGTAGATGTAGATTGTTCTTGTGGTATAATTCAATATAGAGGATCAGCCGACTCCCGTGAAGTTTACGGAAGATCAGAATCAGTCCTCCACGTCCACTGCAGTGAATGTCACCTCGAATCACATGCAGCGTACCTGCCTGAGCGTTGACGCCCCACCTCGCGGCAAATCCTCGGAGAGCGTCATCTGTAAACAGCAATCATCTTTCGGCTTTCATCACGCCGCCACCCTTCTGTTTGCCTCGTGCTGAACACAAAGTTGCGTTCGCTCCATACCGAACGTATACACATCACAGATTCGAAAAAACACATCGCCGACAGTCCACCATGGCGGCAGACATTCCGATCAAGGTGAAGCATCAAGGCAAGAGCTACGATGTCGAAGTCAACCCCGAGTCCACCGGCGAAGAGCTGAAGATGCAGCTATACTCCCTTACGAACGTCGAACCCGAGAATCAGAAAGTACTAGCGAAGAAGATCGTGAAGGATGATACACCACTATCGACTCTCGGCTTGAAGCCAGGCGCGGTCATCACACTCATTGGAAACCCGTCAGCCAACGTGGTGTTTGAGGTGCCTAAGGAGAAGATGAAGTTCGCGGAGGACATGACAGAAGCAGAACTTGCACAGCAAGACGGGGCGATACCAGCTGGGCTGCAGAACATGGGCAACACCTGCTACGCCAACGCGACGCTCCAGACACTGCGAGCTGTGCCCGAGCTTGTGGAAGAGCTGAAGGCGTACAAGCCGAGCGCGCCGAGTGCAGGCCCATCCTCCTCATCGTCTCTATTCACCCCTGAACAGCTGGCGCAGCACGGCATTGGTGGACTCGGCGGTGGCGGAGATCTTACCTCTGCCCTGGGAGATTTGTACAAGCAGATGAACGAGACCCAGCAAGGTTTTCCGCCGCTCATGTTCTTGACAACACTACGACAGAAGTTCCCACAGTTCGCAGAACGAGCAAAGAACGGCCAAGGCTACGCGCAGCAAGATGCAGAGGAAGTCTGGACCCAGCTCATCCAGACCATTAGCCAATCTCTGAAGCTGAAGGAGGGCGATGATGCAGCGCAAGGATTCAACAGCTGGGTAGACAAGTACATGGGTGGCAAGTTCGAGATGAAGACGACCTGCGATGAGGACCCTGAGGAGGAAGCCGTCACTAACATTGAAGACTTTAACGACCTCAAGTGCAACATCCAAGTTGACACGAACCACATGCGGGAAGGTATCAGCATTGCTTTGAACGAAAAGCTCGAGAAGACCTCACCCAAGCTCGGTCGTACCGCGATATACACCCGCCAGAGCCGCATCGCACGCCTGCCAAAGTACCTGCCGATCCATTTCGTTCGTTTCTTCTGGCGGAAAGATACCGGCAAGAAAGCCAAGATCCTGCGCAAGGTCACGTTCCAGCACGAAATCGACGTGACAGAGTTCTGCTCGGAAGACCTTCGCAAGAAGCTCGTCCCTATACGAGACAAGATTCGCGAGGTCCGCAAGGAGGAAGAGGATGTCGAGCGTGCTAAGAAGCGTCAGAAGCGCATGCAGAAGGAATCGGAGGAGAATGGAGACAGCAATGTGCGAAGTGATGAGCCTCTGCAAAAGAGAAAGGAGAAGGAGGCCGAGCGTCAGCTGAAAGCTACAGGGCCTGCGTCGGAGACAGAGCTCAAGGCTGAGAAGAAAGAGGCTGGCGGTAGCGAAGACACGATGATGGGTGGTACTGAAGAGAAGTTCAAGACGGACGAGGAGATTGAGGCTGAGCGAGCAGCGTCTATTCTTGCGGCGAAGAAGGAACTGCTTGCACTCGTCCACCCAGATCTCAAGAAGGACTCAACGGCAGGTCAGACTGGCCTGTACGAGCTACGCGGTCTCGTCACCCACCAAGGCTCATCTGCTGATTCCGGTCACTACACCGCGTACGTCAAGAAGGCAGCGGCTCCGGGAAAGAGTGAAGATGGCAAGTGGTGGTGGTTCAACGATGACAAGGTCTCGGAGGTTGAGAGCGAGAAAATCGAGACACTTGCTGGTGGAGGCGAGACTCATAGTGCACTGATTCTGCTGTACCGCGCTGTCGAGCTGCCAAAGGTCGAAGAGAAGTAGAGGCTTCGCGACTATGCACCGCGTGAAGCGCAGCGCGTGCTAGTACGACATCGCAGATAGCTCAGCAGAGACATCGTGCAAGCGGCTTCGACAAGGACGCAGGACTGTATGACAATGCTTATGAATGGTGTAAGTCCAGGTTCCTGCCTCAATAGGTGACGCGCATGTGAAAGCGCGGTCCCGGCCCGTTTGGGTATCCTTGTCCGCTGCAAGCAACGCTGCGCGAGCTTCACTTCACCACACTAGCTCTTCTCTCAGCTTCACTTCTGCTGTCACCACAACAACTTTCGTTCGCGACCTTTATTCGACCCGTTCACTGCGTTCTGCTGCCCATCACTCAAGTGTCATCATTCTTATCATGTCCCTTTCCTGAACACCACGCATTGCCGTCAAGATGTTCTACAGCCACGAGGGTGCGTTGTCGATTGCCGCTGGGAGATACAGGCCATAATTGCTGACGAACTCCAGTATTAACCTCCCGTAAATATGGAGTGGCTACAGTGTGGTAAGACTTGATGTCTCTCACGGCAAGCCAGAATGTCCCAATGCTGACGTTGGTCCAGGCTGGTCGCTACCTTGGGGCAGAAGTCGGCCCTCAAGAAAGTCTCCCGCAAGGCCATCCTCGACGTGGACGTTGCGAAGGCCTGCGAGACGATCGTTGCACCTGACGCGCCTCTAGCACTGCGGTTGCAGTCAAATCTGCTGTACGTGGCTGGCTTCCGACTCATGTTGGTCCTCGTTCACTGACAACGCGTCAGCTTTGGCCTCACACGCGTCTACGCGCAACAATGTGGCTATGTCTTGACAGACGCCGAGACCGCCCGCAACAACATGCGTCAAGTGGTCAGGTTGATGAAGCAAGCCGACCTCGAGAAAGAAGGCGGCAACAAGGCCAAGTACATCATGCTTTTTCATGCTCACCCAACTTCGAGCTAACTGTACCACTAGGCCCGAACAGCTCATACTGCAAGACGATCCCAACTACTTGCCAGACCTTGACCTGATGCCCTTCGATCTCGACAACCTCAACCTCAACATCGATGTGTATCACGACACCCAGGCCACGTTATCGCCCCATAGCTCCCAACATACTGCTTCCCAGCACTCTATTGGTGGCCTCATGCTGCCACCTTCGCAGAGCTCGTTCACTGGCGGCCCAGTGGGTGGTCTCGACCTGCTGAGCATCCGCGGCGACTCAGGCGCTGGAACACGGCGGAGGACGGACATGGTGCTCGCAGACGATGACCTTGGCTTCACCATCGAAGCTGATGGCACATTTAGAGAGGAAGAACAAGAGCCCAGCACCGCGCCCAGAGAAGTTCCGGTTGGTATTGGCGGGGTGTTGTTGTACAGCCAGTTGCATTCAGTACGTCTGCCGATCATGTCTTGCGAACGGACTGCTAACAAGTTGCAGCCACCAAGAGCTCCCACCGAATTCGATGATGGCTTTGTGCCAGTCCAGGACGACTTCACGTTCGATGACCAATACAATGTCGTTGACGATCCGCCACTATCACCCTCCGGTCTGGTCACGGCCGCTGCTGTCCGCCGCAGAGAGCCCAAGAAGCGCAAGCCAATTCCATTAGATACGACCACCACCCTACGCAACGGCGATCTCAATCGTTGGTCGGCCGAGTATCTGCAGAACATGCGCAAGGCAACGGAGCTGAAGAGGCCAGCCAAGCTTGCAGCCATCGCCAAGACGAATGCTCGTCATTGGGTGTTGGGTGCTGATAGCTTTCTCGGCGAAGGAGTGCATGGTCCACTCGATATGTTTTCTGGTGCGAAATTGCTCGAGGCATTCAGACCGGATCTGAAGCATCAGAGGGAGAACGATGAGTCTTCCCAGAGCGATCGCCGAGTCCGACCACGCACCGACACATCCTCTGACGAGGCAGGCCGTGGAATAGAATACGATGATGGCTTCATGCCAATCATGGACGACGATACCATCGAGCAAGGTCGAGACGCACCAACCTCTCTAGACGACAGACATCTGTCCAGCATCTTCCCCTGGAATCAGAGCGCCGGATCTCGACGACCTACTGACGTTGGCCACCCAACTTCTGCTTCCTATGGTGGTGGATCACAGCTCAACCTCTTCAGTCGTCGTGGCAGCCGCCTCACGTCAGCTTCACCTCTCGTCGGCCGTGGCGCGGCCGGCGATGTTGACGATGATCTCCAGTTACCGGGATCCGACTACGCGAAGGGCGGCATGAACGACGACGAACAATTCGAGCTGTTCGGACCAGCTGCTCAAGTCGACACCCAAACCGCTGCCCAGACACAATGGCAGCGCTCGGTCCTCGGTAGCGAAAGCGCAAACTTCCTCGCGTTCGTGCAGAATGCCATTGAGGAGGAGGACCAGCTTCGAGGCGATGACCGAGACATGATCGATGATGACGATGAGCCAACGTCTGGGAGTGTGGACTTCGACACGTTGCTTCCGGTCGAGACAAACAGCCAGATCGTGGCCGCTCAGGCTTTCCTTCACGTTCTGGCTCTCGGTACCAAGAACATGCTGAGCGCTGCTCAAGACGAGGCCTTTGGGGCCATCACTCTCTGCGTCATTGCGGTTTGAGTGGACTGCTACTGTTTCTTTCTGATCTCTGTTATATCTTGGAATGGTTTCGGTGGTTATTTGCTCGATGTGGGGGAATACAGATGTTCGGATGGTGGTTGCTTTGCTTTCTGATACCCAATACGGCCGACGTATTTTACTGTACCTCTTCAGCTTTACGCTTCGCTCAGAAGACAGTATCACTACCATAGCATTATCGATACCCATGCATAACGCAAGCACATATCAGTCACTCCTCAACCTGATCTCGCAGCGGTCCAAGCCTTTCCAGAGACTGTCTGATCTGCTCCGCAACGAACCCAGGCCGATCGACATGCGGAAAGTGCGCACTATCCACAACAGCAACCTGCCTAAGACGCGGCGTTGCCCGCTCCCTCTCACGTCCCGACACCGACCCATAACCCTCCGACATCTTCTCCCCAACCCAGCACCTATACCTCGACACCTGTCCCTCCCGCATCGGCACACGATCCATGCCCACGGGCTCACTACTCTGCAAATTCAACACCGGCATTCCCATCTCTCCAAGTTTTACAAACACTCTCTCCATCTCCTCCCGGTCCCATCTGATCATGTCCTTCATTAAGCTCTCGCTATACGCCTTGTCCATCTGGGCGACGTGAGCGATGGCAGAAGCTTTGAATGAATCTGGCGTACGTTCTGAAAACATCTGCTGGAAGATGTTGTCTTTAGCTGTAGCTCGCTGCTCAGGGCTTATGGTTGCCATGTTTGATGCTGCGGTAGTCTTTAGCGTGTAATTGCTACCGTCGATCCAGACGAGGCCTTTGATGGTGGGCGTAGTGCTATTGGTAGACAAGAGAGCGGCTTGAGCGGCGATACGGACGCCCATGCTGTGACCGACCAAGATGATGTCTTTAAGACCTAGCTCGGTGCATATGCAAATTAGGATGTTGGCGAAGTTAGATATAGTCGGATCGGGACATCGTTGAGTTGAAGTCTGTCCGTGATCAGGGAGATTGATAGCGATAGCCTTGAAGTCCTTGATGTCTTTCGACAAGTGATCTAACAATGCCTGGACATCTGATGCCTGGCAGCCCCAACCAGGTATGAAGGTAATGCCAGTGGTGCTGCTTGTGTTACCAACCAGTATCTTGTCAATTGAGCCAGCGTATGATGGGTCATAGTTGTTCTCGGGTGACATAGTGAAGCTCTATAGGGACCTTCAATAGCTGAGGAAGGAGAGCTGCGTAGCAAGAACCACACATACCACAAGCAACTGCGAGATTCGGCTGGTCATCGAACGAAGCTATGGGTGACGTATGCCTCACTTGCGAATCCTTCCGGTTCTGGGCCATACACGTGATATGTCTGGTAGTGCTGCCAGTTGAAGCTATTCGCGCTGTAGGGACAGGGCCTGCTGGGTGTCTAAATCTGCGGAAGCCTGGCATATCCAGTCTGCAGCAGGGCAAGTGCATATCGTCCTCCTCGTACGAAATTTAAGCTACAGTCAGTGCCACCACGGCGTTGTTGGAGGCGACCTCAAATTGCAGGAAGCCGAGATCGTAGAGCTTGGTGTTATCGAGCCCACTCTCGCTACCACCTCCCTCCACAAGGTCCTGGTCGGCGTCCGGCAAGAAGAAAGTGCTATCAGTCGGGTTCGCACCCCAGGTTCTATTGACGACTTTCCCTCTGCCCATCTCAGACTCCGGGAAGGCTCCCTGGAACGCTTGCATCAAGTCTGGCTTGATCTCATCGAAGGAGTGCTCCGATGTCGACGTGCTGCTAGCACCTGGCAGATCGATGGCCCAGCGACTACGTCGATGTCTGTTGAAGGCATAGCTCCCGGGGACATTGCCATGGAGAACAACTTTCAGAACAACCAAGTGGGGACTGGTCGATAACGGTGTTGGATCGTTGCCATGCAGCTCAGCCATAGACACCTGATCGCTCGGTGGTCCTACCAAGATGTCCATGCCGTGCGAGAAGTAGCACCAAAAGGTTTCTCTACTCTGCCTTTCGGAATCCTCATCGGCATCGCCTGAATCGAAGTCTGTGTCGAAAGTGTCTGTCCCGGTGGAAGAGTAGCTTGACGGTGGTGTAGCATGCGGTCGTCCGTTGGCCAGTGAGCGCGAGTTGTTACGCGGGCGCGTATTCACTGGTTCGTCAGTGGCGAGTGGGATGTCTCGCTTGTGTGTTGCTTCTGGAGCACCCAACTCTGTGATCAAGTCTTGAGGCGTGGTTTGGTTCAGGATGATGTTGAAAGGTAGTGCTGGCGCTCGGCGTTCTAGGCTGATCCTGCCAGCAGTCTCCATAATGGCGAGCTCGATCTCCGGAGGCAGTGCATTTCTAGGCTGTGCTATGATTGCAGGATTGCGAGGCGCAGATGGCGCCTTGACGAACAGCGTGTTCCGGGCTTCAGCCCAGCTGGTGCCATCGAAGAGTGCCATATTGGTTGCCGGGGATGCCGCATGCGAGCCAAGCAGCGATACATGATCCTTGTCTGGTGACCAAGCTGCATGCTGCAGCGGGAAGTTGAAGGCTACCCCGGACCACGATAGCACATATGTACCAGTCCGACCCGACTTGGGTGGCATGTACTCGCCCGGATATGATGCTCCAAACAGCTGATATATGCGTTTGAAGGTCGCCGATGCGCCATCTTCCTGCTTCTTCACCAACTCACTGCCCTTGTACGTGAGCCTCGTCTTTGCAAAGTCGAGAACCTCAATCAAGCGAAGTCGTTGGTCGCTGCCGTCGAATCGCAGTCGTAGGCCGTTCTGAGGTAGAGTGACGACGATGGGAGCCGCAAGAGGTCTCGACTGAGTGTAGCTGAGGTGGATGGCTGGGACGTGATCTTTGTCGTTTTTGAGCAAAGAAAGGACCTGTTGCAGGGAGGCACCAAGGTCTGTAGGAGCGATCAGTAGGCATCTCCAAGCAGGGCATGTTGATCATACACATTAAGCCTAGAGAATGGCCAGGCACTACTGCCAGCGGCTCGGATGCCATAGCTGCGGCTGAAGTATGACTTTGCTGTGCAGTTCAGTCGAGGTCATGAAGCTGTTTGTGGTGAAGCTGGATAGTGAGGTCGAAGTTGACTACGTTGGGTCATGTTGGCTCCGCATGCTTGCCTTGGTCATGGGATCTAAGCCATGACGACTGTTGTTTGGGAGGCGCGGTGTGCTGCTTGCCTGCTCTGTATTACAATGCGGACCAACTGAGATGTGAGGCTCTTTTGGCCCAACTGACAATGCGATGAGAGGCACGATGTTTGTACGAAGAAGGGCAGTCCCCTCCCTTTGTCCTGATTGAGGATGGAAGGTGACAGCATGCCGTATCTGCGATAACGGAAGGCGGCCCGACGGGACTTCCACGCATTGCCATGACAGCCGGCTCACGGCAGGCGCGACTTCGGTGAGAAATGTCAACATGCGTGAGCCGAACCACTCTTCCTTGCGCTGCGATAGTTTCACACGGCATCATACTGTGCATAATACCATCCCGCATAGTAATGACCGCCCCAGCACCATCGCGAGGCGCCGGCCAGACGCGACGAGTGCCCACAATGCGACCACAACTCGGGCGACCCGCGCCTAACAGAGCTCAGACAGCCACACCGACGTTGACAGGCAGGATATCGCCGGCGGACAGTGTCGCATCGTCGAGGACGCGTACCCCGAAGCGCAAAGCACCGGGCGACCTGGAGAAAGACACGTTCGTGGAGGAGACCAACATCAACGTGGTGGTGCGATGTCGAGGGCGCAATGATCGAGAGGTGAAGGAGAACAGCGGAGTCGTGGTGTCGACCGATGGCATCAAGGGCAAGAAGGTGGAACTGTCCATGGGCCCAAGTGCACTCAGCAACAAGACCTACCAATTTGACAAGGTCTTCTCGCCGGCTGCCGATCAGGACATGGTGTTTGACGAGGTAGTCAGTCCAATCCTGGATGAAGTTCTCAATGGCTTCAACTGCACCATCTTTGCATACGGCCAGACTGGCACGGGCAAGACCTACACAATGTCCGGAGACATCTCGGACACTCTCCCCATCCCAGAGGCAGCCGGTATCATTCCTAGAGTTCTGCACAACTTGTTCGCCAAGCTTGGAGAAGATGGTGCCGAGAAGTTAGAGCACAGCGTGAAATGCTCCTTCATTGAACTGTACAATGAGGAATTGCGAGATCTCCTTGCTGTCGACGATAACACCAAGCTCAAGATCTTCGACGAAGCCGACAAGAATGGTCGAACCACGACTCTGGTACAGGGCATGGAGGAGAGCCACATCAAGACTGCCTCGAAAGGTATCAAGCTCCTACGTGATGGAAGCCACAAACGACAAGTTGCCGCGACGAAGTGCAATGACCTGTCGTCACGATCTCACACAGTGTTCACAATCACGGTGTACATGAAGCGCACCTCCGACACTGGAGAAGACTTTGTATCCTCAGGCAAGCTCAACCTCGTCGACTTGGCTGGATCCGAGAACATCCAGCGTTCAGGTGCTGAGAACAAGCGCGCAGCTGAAGCAGGTCTGATCAACAAGTCACTATTGACGTTGGGTCGTGTCATCAATGCCCTGGTGGACAAAGGCAGCCACATACCGTACAGAGAATCCAAGTTGACACGCCTATTGCAAGACTCCCTTGGCGGCCGAACGAAGACATGCATCATCGCAACGCTGTCGCCTGCAAAGAGTAACCTAGAGGAGACCATCAGCACACTCGACTATGCTTTCCGCGCGAAGAACATCCGTAACAAGCCTCAGATCAATCAGATGGTCTCGAAGAAGACGTTACTCAAAGAGTTCACAGCCGAGATCGAGAAGCTCAAGTCCGAATTGATTGCCACACGGCAGCGAAATGGGGTCTACTTGACCAGCGAATCATACGAAGACATTACGACAGAGTCGGAGTCGAGGAGGATCTTGAGCGAGGAGCAGCGCGACAAGATCGAAACCCTCGAGGTCAACCTACGGAATAAGGTGCAAGAGCTGTTCTCGCTGACAAGCAACTTTCAGATGCTCAAGAAAGACAATGAGCAGACAAGAGCTTTGCTTGAAAGCACTCAAAATGTGCTTGCGAAGACCGAGCTCGTACTCGAGCACACCAAGCAGGTCCTGGCCGAAGAGACTGGGCTTCGTAAAGCTCACGAGGAAACAGAGGAGAAGCTCGCAGTGCTTGGAGGTGACTTGTTGAGCACATTAAGCACGACGACAGAACACGTCGATAAGTTACACTCTAAACTCCGGAGGCGCTCGGATCTTCAGGATCTGAACCGGATGCGATGGAATGAGTCTCAGAGTCAGGTCACTACAGCCACAAGGACTGTCGAGGAGCGCCTCGAGGGTTTGCGAAGCCAACAGGAAGGACTCCTGGCGGCGCTCTCCGGTCGCATGCAATCTTTCGTGGCAGATGAGCTTCAAGAACTCCAAACCTCGCAAGACTTCCTCAAGCAGAAAGCGACGGCATTCGAGGCATCACAATCAGAAGTCAACGCACAGACCAGCAAAGCACGAGATGACATGAACGAGGTGTTGGAGGAGATTGGCAGCCTGAGGGAGGACGTGAAGCAGAAGGTCGGGGCTGGGCTTAACGACCTGTCCGCTGCAGCACAACGTATCAGCGCCGGCATCTCGACTGAGCTTGACGCCTTCCACGGACAGCTCCAGGACTCCTATGTGTCGCTTGGCCGCGAGTTCAAGACCTTGTTTGAGGATCTCATTAGGCGAATGAATGAACAGCAGGCCGAAGCACAGAGATTAAGGCAAGAGATACTGGAAGCTAATGCAACATTTATCGAGGCTGGGCAGTCGTCTCGTTCTCATCTCCAGCAGGCTGTCGAGAAGGAACGCGAGATTGCGGCGAAGGAAAGAGAAACACTACTTTCATCGATCACATCACTTGTCAATAACTCGGCGACTGCACAAGAGGCACGAATGAATGGGTATCTTGAGACAGCTAACAAGCGCATCAAGACTTCTGAAGACGACTACCGCGTAGCGGAGCAAACATACGGTAGCGGCATGGATTCTTGGTCTGCGAACGGGCAACAGCTCATCGACTCTTCTATTAAGGCAAGAGAGTCCGTCAAGGCGAAACTCAAGACAGATTGGACCAGTGCGAACGAAAGCACCATCAAGATCACCGAAACTACGAATGCTGTCCATGGGGAGACTGTTCGCATTGTTGATGGGCAGATGGTGCAGATGGACAGCCAACTTGTCGCGCTTGACGAGATCGTGTCCCGAGTGCGAACACAGCATGAGCACCACCATGAAGCACATACTGCCAGCCTGGAACATCTCTCAACCAACGTCCAGGAAAGCTACCGCAGCATCGGCAATCATTTCGAAACGTCATACACCAGGACTCAAGCATTGGACGCGGATATGCAGGATCGCACTAACGCCCTGTCCCAGACGCTTTCAGCGCTGGACACCGATAGCGACACCCGCAGGCCGTTACAAGATCTCCGTGAAAGAATGTCTGCTGCTGAGATTGCAGAGTACGCCGCGACTGGAGAGACGCCTGCAAGAATGCAGTATGTCTATCCGACGACGCTGCCACGCACAGAAAACCATCAGACCTTGCTCAATCGCATGCGTGGCATCAAAGAGGAGCCAGCTTCGCCAGCGAAGTCGCCTAGGAAGCGGTCGCCAACGAAACCGTCCCCGTCGAGATCGAGAACAAGTCCCACGAAGCAGCCATCGAGCCCGTCGAAGACCAACGTGTTTGCCGACACACCTCCAGCACTTACGTTCAGCGCTCCACCTGCGCACGAAGCACGACCCCAGACAGCAAGTAGCCAAAACAGCAGTTTACGCGAGCTTGATGTTAACGTAGTGCCAGGACTCGCAACTGTCACCACTAACGGTCAGGGCGCTGAGGAGGGACTTGACAACTGCAAGGTGCCTGCTCCCATTCTCCACAGACACAAGACTGACCCAGCTCCCGTGACTCAGGTCGACAGCAAATTGCCAACCAAGCGTAGCGCGCGAATGACAGTGGCGAGTGGTTTTGGTGTGGCGGATGTAAGGGAGAAGGAGAATCTCAACTTGAACGCGAGTGTTGGACCTGGTGGCAGTGGACGAAGACTGCGCAGTCGTGGGACAGATTGATGTGGGCGGATGAAATAGGATGTATAGATGGTGGATCCGTAGGCTGTGGAATAGAAGAATGGAGTCTGGGTATGGTTGAAGCTCCTTGTGACATTGCTTCCTTCGTCACTATAGCCTCGAGTAGTAGGAGACTCATGAAATGGTCATGGATCCGACCGATGGCATGCACTCGAGTCTCAACCCGTGTGTCACTCTAGATATCACATCATACGATGGCCAAGGAGTACAAAGGGTGCGGTAGGATGGATGTGGTGCGGGTAGTGGACGAAGGCCTTGTCTATCGGCGTTCATCGAACGATTTCTCCCTTCTCCCCGCTAATTTCCTTGCCAGGCACGAGGTTGGAAGCTTATTGACGGACGGACAGGGTTCACTCACTAGCACTCTGCTATACAAAAGTGCTGCTTCTCGCCAATGGCTGTTTCCCTTTCCCTGATGACCATGTCTTGAGCACTCTGCAGCATATCCCGCGACTTCTTCGGCGACGACTCTCCAACCCTACACAACGCCAGCTGGGTTTTCGCTGACAGACCCACCCACCGCGCGCACACTTTTTACATCCTCGTCCGCCCAACATGCCTTCCGTCTCCAGCATCGCATACTACCTCGTCCACCCCAACGAGCTGCGCTCCATCATCCAGTGGAAGACGTGGCACAACCCCGTCCACGAGCGCGATGAGAGCAAAGAGTCGGCCGATCTGAAAGAATGCTTCCGCTTCCTCCAACTCACCTCGCGCTCCTTCTCTGCCGTCATTCAGGAGCTGCACCCTGAGCTGCTAGTGCCGGTATGCCTGTTCTACCTCATCCTGCGCGGCCTGGACACCGTCGAGGATGACATGAGCATCCCGCTGCACATCAAGGAGCCCATGCTCCGCGACTTCCACAACCATATCGAGGACGAGAGCTGGACTTTCGACGGCAATGGCCCAGACGAGAAGGACAGGGAGCTGTTGGTACACTTCGACGTGGTGGCCAAGGAGTTCAACAAGATCAAGGCAGAGTACAGGAAGATCATCAAGGACATCACCACGAGCATGGGCAACGGCATGGCAGACTACGCGAAGAATGCAGACCACAACGCCAACGGAGTCCAGACGATCAAGGACTACGAGCTGTACTGCCATTACGTTGCAGGTCTCGTCGGTGAAGGTCTTACACGGCTGTTTGTTGAGGCGAAATTGGCAAACCCAGCACTTCTACAACGCCCTGAGCTCATGGAGTCCATGGGCCAGTTTTTGCAGCAGACCAACATCATCCGAGATATCAGAGAAGACCACGAGGACAAGCGATACTTCTGGCCCAAAGAGGTGTGGTCTAAGTATGTTACCAAGTTCAGCGATCTATTTCTGCCAGAGAACAGGGAGAAGGCACTTCAATGCAGCAGCGAGATGGTCCTTATCGCCCTCAACCGTGCTGATGAGTGTCTCTTCTACATGGCCGGCGTGAAGGAACAGTCAGTCTTCAACTTCGTTGCGATACCCCAGTCCATGGCGATTGCGACACTGGAACTCTGCTTCCAGAACGAAGCCATCTTCGACCGCAACATCAAGATCACAAAGGGTTCGGCATGCCAGCTCATGACCGAGTCCACACAGAACTTGCAGCTCGTCTGCGAGGTATTCAGACGATTCGCCAGAAAGATCCACAGAAAAAACAAGCCGAGCGACCCTCACTTCCTTGACATCAGCGTGGCTTGTGGCAAGATTGAGCGATTTATCGAGAGCATCTTCCCGACACAAACGCCGCGAACACTTCCACCAGGCGCGGACCAGACTGTAGCCGTTGACTCGGAGGCGGAGGCACAGAGGAAGGCAGAAGAGGCAGAGGCAAAGAGTGATGTGTGGTATCTCATGATTGCCATTTTCTGTACATTGGGTGTCATCACGTTTTTGATGGTAAGTCTGGAAGATATCAAGCACGGATATGTGCTGTTGATGCTGACTCGACACAGATTGGTGCCGCGTGGTTCTTCGGTGCTCGCTTTGACCTGGCATTCGCCGAGCTGCGAAAAGGCAACCTCAGCCCGCCCAAAGGAAAGGGCATCATCTCATCGACCATTGCAGCGGCACCCAGCGCCTACGAAGGTCACAACGAATTGTAATCCTAATTGTATCAGTATGTATAACGCCCATCAGACCAGCGCATCGGGCAGACGAGAGCGAGAGCGTGGCGTTCGGGCGCAGTTTCAGTCATCCTTCGCCAAGGCAACTACAGCTCTAGTCTCTTCCTCTATTCCCTTTCTGCCTGCTATGCAGGCCCAATCCAGATCCCATAAACCAGCAAGCACGGATGTCAAATTACAATGCAGCCCATACCAATGGCTTCCGTTGTGCCGCGTTAGAAGTGCGAGAAGAACATGCTGTCTCTACGAACGGTAGAGGCTGCCCATCCTGTCCAGCTTTGCCTTTTGCACACTTGAAGGCAACTGCTTCGGGCGGGAGTGCAGACATATACACCAGAAATCAAAAAACGCCCGGTGCCGCGGGCGGGATTCCTATTAGACAGCTGACTGCGCCGTCTTCCCTTTTCGGCGCTCAGGCGAACCACGTTGCCTGAATGCGGCACCTGAATGTGAGGCGAGCGGCAAGGCTACGGCACGTGATTGACTCATCATTGCCCGCCTTGTCAATGCCTGCAATGGCGTGGTGGCTCTTGCCTTTTGTTTAGCGACTTTGCCGCTGGATGTGGCGTTTGTCCGCCTTGGTGCGGTCTTGCTTGGAAGGGTGTACTTATTGTTGTGGTAAGCTCGTAGTGTAGTCTGTCGTTTCGTTTGCATCTTTCTACCCTCCGGTCTCAGGAATGTATCGCTCAATTGATTGCACCTACACACAATGCGGTCCAGACCAATCACGGTTCTCTTATAGCGTTTCGGCCTCCGTCTTCCAGCCTTCGCCTGAAGATCTCAGACTCGAGAAAGCGATTGAAGACTTCGCGACATTGACTCTTGGTGCAAGACCACCAATCAGCGGCAGAGCCTCGACCTTCGGTGGTCCGTATAGTTCTAGCGAGCAAAGACGCCACCACTACTCCTCAAGCGCTCAAGATCGAATTCAAGAAGCGCCTTACCCTGGCTGCTACACTGGAAGTGCAAACAGAAATCTCGTCCCGAGACCCCAAGACCAGAAAGGGATCGGCTACTCGCGTAGTAACACCGCACCCTCGGCCGTGCGCAGCAGTACCTCGCATAGGAGCGGACACGGACAATCACGAATGAACAAGGGCGGCTACGCTGAGTATCGACAGCCAGGCGCTCTCGTGCGGCACTCCAAGCCGAGGGAGCAAGTGTGGGATGATGCTATGTCGCTTGGGCCGGAGGATTCGGTGTCGCAGGTCTCGTCGCGGGTGCCGAGGGGTGAGCGTAGAGGGCGGACGAGACGGCGTGAGGATGAGAGGTCGACTTTCTCGAAGGGCACGGCGGTGCCGGCGGAGGGGTTTGGGGGAGGGGGGTATGCTGAGGGCTTGTATGGTGTTGAGGAGCAGGAGGGGGAGGTTGAGTATTACCCGAGGGATATTACGCCGTGGCAATGATAGTCACGATGTTAAGTGAGGTGCTGAATGAAACATGGAAGGAGGCAATCATGACCGAAGAGGAACCATTCCCAGCGCTGTCTTTACAAAAACTCCTGCCAAATTTCCGTAAAGCGTACACAAAGCACTCGTTCCAGGCGGTGTCAGTCAACAGTCCTTTCTCCAAACAGTACTATTTTTCGTTCCAGTGCGTTTTCAAACATGCCGGTGTACAGTCAATGCTCCTCGCCAGTTCTGGGTATCTCAAGGTCTTTTTCTTCGTTTCTCGTACAGTGTCTCATGGTGTTCGTGTCCGACATTACAGTTCTATGCTGGTCAGCTATCTGTCGAGTGGGTGGGGTCTGACTCGGAGTGACTCACAATCAATCAATCTTGCCAGGAGTGCGTGCTGTACAATCCGCGTAGTGTACAAGTCGTGTGACCCAACAGTGCCGTCAAGCTCGTTGTCGCCAATGCTGATGTGTCGGTGAAGTGAGGTTCCGCCAGGTGGTGGTCGAGTAGGTAGTGGTTGAGTCATCTACCGCGAGCGGCTCGAGTCTGAGCTGTCGCCACGGTTTGGACGACGTGCCTGCTGAGCTGAGCCCGGGGCTGGAGTGCGTGGGCCGGCGGCAGCATTGGTGGTGTTGGTGTCAGCTGCCTTCTCGCGGAAGACCTGGCGGCACATGGGGCAGCGACCTTGGCTGGCGTCGGACTGGATCCAGTCGGTGATGCAGTGCATGTGGAAGCAGTGGGTGCACTCGCCGATCACTATATGCATATGAGTCTTGGTACAGCGTAGGGCTAGTGTGCGATAACTCACCGATGGGGCAGTCGTCGCCTGGGTACTTGCACTTGGAGCAGGTGCCTTCGAAGTCGACGCGGCAGATACCGCAGGTGTTGTCCATGCCTTTGGGGAGATCCCACTTCCACTCGGCGACGGCGTGGTAGGCCTTGATCTGGACTCTCATTGTCGCGGTGGTAGTATGGTTGCCTGGCTTTTGTCTTGTCAGATAGTGCACGGGGGAGTCACAGGGTTAGCTAGGCAGCAGATGAGCAATGCGGCTTGTGTGCAATTGTCAGGTGTTGCAACAATGAGAAGAGTAAGGTGCGATGGATATTTATTTGGTGGCACGCGATGTGAGCTTTGCGCGCATCAACGCGCGCGCCAGTCGGCACGTCTACCGAACAAGCGAAACGAAGCTCACCTCGCGCGATCCCTGCAAAAGGTAAAGCTCGAGCTGTGGGGTCCCGTTGTTTTGGTGCAAACGTCCCGGCTTGATCACGACAGCGACAGATACGTAGACAAAAAGGAGCAAGGGAGCTGTCGCCATCTGTGACACCCACGTTGTTCTCCACCTTCGGCGTCGCCTCGCTGCTCACGATGGCGATAGTTTGTGTATGAGCAGGAATCGTTGAGAGCGACCATTAGCCGCAAAACGATAAGTATGGCCGCCGCAGCAGCACTTCTTCGGCGACCAATGCTGGCCGGCAAGCTTCCAAAGCTTCACCTGCAACGACACGCTTCTCCAAACATGACTCGCAGCTTTGGTTCGTACTTCGTCACACCCGCTCAGCTCGACGCAGCACTGAAGAAGAATGCCCCGTCACGGCTGTCGACAGCACCCAAGACGATAGCTGTGTGTGGTTCTTGGTTTCTTCCGAATGATCCGGACAAACGCAAGGGCTACGATGTCTTCAAGCAAGGACACATCCACAAAGCTCGATTCTTCGATATCGACAAGATCGCCGACACATCCAGTCCATACCCGCACATGTTGCCAGAGCCCGAAGTCTTCAAGACTGCCATGTCTGAGCTTGGGATCGCAAGAGACGACACAGTAGTTGTCTATGATACGGCCGAGCTAGGCATATTCTCGGCACCGAGAGTAGCATGGACTTTCAAGGTCTTTGGACATCCTGCTGTGCATATCTTGAACAACTTCCGCCTCTGGAAGGAGGAGGGATATCCTGTCGAAGAAGGCGAACAGCGGCAATTCGAGAGAACAGACTACCCGACCCCTGAGCTGGATTCAAGCAAGGTTGCGGACTTTGAAGACGTGAAGAGCATTGCGAGGAACCACAACAAAGAGGGCAGCGAGGGCGTGCAGATCCTCGACGCGCGATCTGAAGGTCGCTGGAGAGGTACAGACCCTGAGCCACGGCCAGGACTCCCATCAGGTCACATGCCAGGAAGCTTGTCTGTACCGGTACCAGATCTTCTCGATCCGAAGACTAAGGCTTTCTTACCGGCGGAGGGGCTTCGAAAGGTGTTTGAGCAGAAGGGTGTTGATCCCAAGCAACCCATCATAAGCAGCTGTGGCACGGGCGTTACCGCAACGGTGATTGATGCTGCATTGATTGAGGCAGGTTATGGCGATGGAAACCGACGAATCTATGACGGAAGCTGGACTGAGTGGGCTCAGAGAGTGAAGCCAAGCGACAACCTCATTTTGAAGGGGTGAAAGTGGTGGTGTTGATGAAGTCGACATGGGCAGGGCACAGTGACGGCGTTGATCACAATAGCTGTAGGATATGTTTCATGTGTCAAAGGACTGCAGACCACGCTCACATTCAGCTCAACAAGATTGCTTCTTCACGCGTGATGACATGGCTAGGGACGTCCTCACAAAAACAGTTCCGTGGGCTGGGCTTCGCGGGCTTTGTGGGCCTTGTAGTCGATTCCAAAAGCCAGTGTTGCGCATGTACGTGGCAGGCGAGACCAAGAGTACCACGAAGCGGCGTGCGGGAAATGACAGCTTCACTTCCAGGTTTGTTTCTGTACATTCGCGCAATCCTAATTCAAACTGTGGTCATCAACTGAACAGCATTGCTCTAATCAACATCCACAGAGGCCGAAGACAATGCACATGTTTCAGTATTTGTCTCGCTCCTTCTTTCTCAGCGTATTCTCAGCACATGCACGTTGCATCCTTGCATTAGCGCGCAATCCTTGCACGTTTCGGCATTCACTGACCGAGACGCAAGCATTAAAAGTTCCTTGTCAACTTTCTCTTCATTACCCACTTCACTGACATTCGAACTTCATTTCCAACCCTCACCTCCACTTCCTCCAACCGCACTCGCAACGAGAATAGACAAGACTGTGCCACCAGCCCATCGCCATCAACCTCGAGCAGTACCGCCAAAATGCTGTTCTGCTTCCTTCTCTTGGCCTTGCTCGGCCTGGCTGCTGCTAAGCCTACTCACTTCGGCGGTGTGTGACACCACCGGACTATGCTGTGCGCCGTGCTGACAACGGGAAGCCAAGATCCACTACAAGGAGAACTGTTCTGCACTCATTGAGGATGACGACTGGGTACGTTGTTGCAGAGCGCAGCCCACGCGCGGCACCAGCTCCTGGAGGACATCCGCATACTTCCCCGAGTATGGCTAACACCTGCACGCTTCTAGATCATCAGCGATCTCGTGGAGTTCCAACCAAAGATCGCTCACCTTTCGCCCTTCCTGGCGTTCAACGTCCGCGACATCAAGTAAGTACTTGACGCGCCCCTCTCACCACCGAGCACCAGCCATCGAGGCACTGCCAAATGCTTCTCGAGTAAAGCTAACACGCTTCTGCTTGAAGCAAGGGTCTCCAGATCAACACCACCTGCTCCATCGTTCTCTCGTCCGGCAGCAACTCGACTTTGCACAACCCCAACCTCTTCCACGTCTGCGAGAACAGAAACATGCGCTTCCAGTACAGCAACGGCAGCATCGAGATGTCCAGACTCTACCGCGATCCATGCCTCGGTGACTACCCTTACGACAGCGCCATCGCTTGGGGGCATGCTACTGCCAACTTCACCACTACCAAGACAGCGGGTGGCTCACTGCGCACCGCGACCCAGGTGCACGTGCCAATCACATCGCTGTCCTAGATCGACCATCAATACACATGCGGTCCAAGTACAAGCTAGTGGGAAAAGGAAAACGAGACGGGCAGAACAGGTTGAACAGCCCAGTGACGCTGGTTAGAGAGTGACGCAAGGAACCAGAAGGACCGCGTTCATGGTCAATGCTGCTGTGCTCGAAGGTCCAGTGCATACCTCTCTTCAATCACTAAGTGGCACATCGTCGAACTCTTTCCGCATATACTTCCTCAGCTCTTCCAACGCGTCCTTCAAAATCTCCGTCTTATTCACATACCCAAACCTAACATACCCTTTGAAATCTTCACCGAACCCAACGTCGCCTGGGAGCAACATGACACCCGTCTTCTCCTGGATATTCTTGCACAAAGCTTCGGCATTCACAGGCTTTCCGTCTCGCTCGAACTTGACAAACGCCGTCGTTCCAGCCACCGGCTTCGTCCAGGAGCAGAACTCATCATGCTTGATTATGAACCTCTCAAGTATCTCTAGATTCGTCTTAGCCAACTGGATATTTCTGCTTAGGAGAGCATGGATCGTGTCTGGAGAGAGTGCGAACGCCGCTACAGCTTGATCGAGTTGCGAAACGGAGATTGTGGTATAGTCTCTGGTCTTTGCTAGTTCGGCGAGAAGTTCTGGGCTCCGTGTCGCTACCCAGCCAACACGAAGGCCGGCCAATGAGTATGCCTTGGAGAGACTGCCGGTGACGATGGTCTTGTTGTAGCCCATGGAGATCATGGAAGAGGGAAAGTCCTTGTCCATGGGTGTGATGCCGTGGAATAGAGGTCGGTAGACTTCATCGGAATGGATGACAATGCCTTTCGTCTCGCATAAGTCAATGATCTTCTCGAGCAGCGACTTGGGCAGTACAGTTCCTGTAGGGTTCTGAGGGTTATTGAGGATGAGCAGCTTAGTGTTCTCCTTTACCATCGATTTGAGCTCCTCGAAATCCGGTAGCCATTTGTTTTCTGGTTTCGACTTCCACAGATCGACTTCAGCGCCCAATGAATCTGGAATAGAGTACAACTGCTGGTACGTTGGATAGTGGCAGATGACATGGTCGCCCTTTCCTATAAGACCGTACAGAATAAGATGGTTGGCAGAGATAGCTCCAGGAGTGATGAGCACATTGTCAGGAGACAGAGGTGTGCCGACCTTGGATGAGTATAATCGACTCAGGTTGGTGCGTAGCTCGATATTTCCTCTAATCTCGCCATAGTTGAGCACGGCAGAGGTGTCGATGAGATCGCTGGGCTTCGTTGTTTTGTTCTCGGAAAGCTCGCAGAGGTCGTTGATGCTGATTGAAGCACAACATGTCTCGGCGATGTTGTACTTGCATTTCGTTTCGTTGTCGTCCATCCACTGTTGAAGTCAGCTTGTGGTCGTACTTGCCACTGCCTGCTGCGCTATCTACCTGCTCCACAGCGAATGGTGGTATCGGTGCCATTGCGACTGCTATACACTGTGTTTCTAGTCAACACACGCAAGTGATTGAGGCAATGTTTCTATGAGGAGCCAAGAGCACAGTAGAGGTGAAGTCTAGCCCGAAGCCATTACTCCGCGCGATCTCCACAGTCCCCGTGTCGAAGGGCGTGAGGGCAAGATGTGCACCATGAAGCGCGAGCAAAGGGTTATCATTTCTCACGTTCAAGGAGAAGACTCAATAACATCAGCGAAGACGGTCAATACCATCGACACAGACAGTCTGCTGCCGGGAGAAGTCGGACAAAGACGCTGACACAGAGTGTCTGATGAAGAGCTCGCCCCCTGTCGCCACGTGAAGATGTCGACGCCACGGGCTAGCTGCGGGCTGAGAGCCGCGGTGGACTGGGAGCTTCGCCCGGCGCCCTATCGTTGATGCATCCACTTCGAGAGCGTCGCATACACTGCAGCTGTACTGGTCACACTGTCGTCCGCAATTCCTTTGGCCTGCCTCGACAGCTTCATCCTGCCAGCCTTATCTGTACTGTTCTAGACATCCCTCAAATGCGCTGAAACAACCTTCGAGCTTCGGCATCAGTGCCTAATCCTCCGCGATACCTACCTCCCATTTGGGCTTCACCATGTGGCGATCTGTGCGCGTTGCGTCCTTGCTCGCGTTGCTGTCTTTACCATGGGACGTGATAGCAGGGCACCAGATACACCAGTACTACACCTCGAACGACGACCTCCTCCTGCAACGAGATCCGTTCTCCATCTACGAGAAGCGACCCGAAGACTGCCCGCCATGCTTCAACTGCAACCTGGACGACTTCAAGTGCATGCAATATGGCAACTGCACCAAGAGTAGTGGAAAGTGTTCATGTCCGCCTGGATTCGGTGGCGAAGACTGCAGCTTGCCTTTGTGTGGGTCGCTGGCAGATGGCAAGGACCGCATGCCCAGGCAAGGCAATGCGCCTTGCCAGTGTGATGATGGTTGGGAAGGCATCAACTGCAATGTGTGCAAGACCAACCAGGCCTGTAACGCTATGATGCCGAATGGCGAAGATGGAGTCTGCTATCGAGAAGGTGTGGTACAGAAAGAGAATTTCCAAATATGCGACATCACAAATCGGAAGATTCTGGATATGCTCAAGGAGAAGAAGCCACAGGCTACATTCAGCTGTAATGCGGAAAGAGCAGAGTGCAACTTTCAGTTCTGGGTGGATCAGCAGGAGTCGTTCTACTGCGCGTTGGATACTTGCAGTTGGGACATGAAGGCGACTGACGATCGCAACACGACGACATATCGCTGCGAGAATCTGAAGTGCAGCTGCGTGCCGGACCGTATGCTATGTGGTGCTCCGAATAGTATCGATCTTGGAGATTTCCTGGACCAAGAGATCAAGGGACCTGCTGAGTTCACGTCCGTGAGCACAGATGGTGGCTCAGACAAAGATGGTAGCATTTTCTCTGAGCCCGCCATGAACGGTCTGATATCAAGCGTCTTCGGTGATAAGAGTATCTTCCTGAAGTGCAACAGCGGAGAATGCTTGTACAAGACTGAGGTCCCTGGCTATGAGCGACCGATAAAGACAATCAACACCCCACTCATCGCTGGTGTCATCTCCGGGTGTGCGCTTTTCGTCGTGGCCGTGGTACTTTTGGTCTTCTTCATGAGCCGGAGAGGCTCTGCACTCGGACATCGATACGGCCTCATTCATTTGTCTGACGACGAAGAGGAAGAAAACGCTAGGCTTCTGGCAGATCACAAACCAGCTACGCTACACTTTGAGAACGTCTGCTACAATTTGAAGGGCAAACAGATTCTCACCAACATCATGGGCTCTGTTCGTCCCGGTGAGCTCCTAGCGATCATGGGTGCATCTGGAGCCGGCAAGACATCCTTCCTTGACATACTCGCTAGAAAGAAGAAGTCTGGGCTGGTCACTGGCGAATTCTGGCTGAACGGCGAAAAGGTGGCCGATGACGACTTTCGTAGTGTCATTGGCTTCGTGGATCAGGAAGACACGATGCTGCCTACTTTGACCGTACACGAGACCATTCTGGATTCTGCACTCCTCCGTCTGCCAAAGACTATGAGCCGTGCCGCCAAGGAACAGAAGGTCGAAGACGTTGAGCGGCAACTCGGTATTTATAATATTCGACACCAGATCATCGGCTCAGAAGAGACTGGTCGCGGCATATCAGGTGGCGAGAAACGTCGTGTTGGTATTGCTTGCGAACTAGTGACGAGCCCCAGCATCCTATTCCTTGACGAGCCGACTTCTGGTCTCGATGCCTACAACGCTTTCAACGTGGTAGAGTCTTTGGTGACCCTGGTGAAGTCTTACAACAGGACAGTTGTGTTCACGATTCACCAGCCTCGCTCGAACATTGTTGCGCTCTTCGACCAGCTACTTCTTCTAGCACAAGGAAGGATTGTGTACAGTGGGCCTTTCCGAGAGTGCCAGGACTACTTTGACACTGTTGGCTACTCGTGTCCTCCAGGGTTCAACATCGCTGATTACCTGGTTGACCTGACGATGCATGCCACCGCAGATCTTGATGCGGATGACTTTGATGATACCAACTTCAACGGCGAGGTGGATGGCCGTACAACGCGAGCTAGCTCTACCATGGCTGTGAAGAGCATACCAAGCGTGAGCAATGTAAGCATTGGCGAGTCGATGGGCTCTGGTCAGACAGAGCCACTACTTAGACCCAAGGGTAAGCGAAAGACAAGCATCAGGCAACAGCAAGAACGACAGCTCTTCTCGAGGAAGAGTACAGAGCAGCAACAGCAGCCACCCTCGAGTAATCACAGCGCAAGTGATGGCGGTTTCGGCGACCCCGAGAGTACACGACAGCAGTGGCTGAAGCTATCGAAGCAGCAAGGCGCTCCACCACCGCAGATACTGGATGATCCACACAGCCTGCCTCCCGCTACGCCTGGCGCAACAGGCACGAATCTTGACGTACTCGTGACATCGTACATCCAGTCTGAAGTAGCTTCGGATCTGCTAAGCGACATCAAGAGCACCATCTCAGACGCAAACGGCAGCAACGGACATGCCCACGGCGGACCAAATGGAAACACCAACGGCAAGCTCAAGGGCTATGCGAAGCCATGGATCCACACGCAATTCTTCATTCTCTCGCGGAGGACATGGCGCAATCTCTACCGGAACCCTATGCTCATGCTTACGCATTACGCCATTGCCATCGTCCTGGCTGTGTTTACCGGCTTCCTCTTCTACGGTCTTACCGACGATCTGAAAGGCTTCCAGAACCGTCTGGGATTCTTCTTCTTCCTGCTCGCACTATTCGGCTTCAGCACACTTACCTCGCTCACCGTCTTTGCGCCAGAGCGGTTACTGTTCCTGAGGGAGCGAGCGAAGGGTTACTACCATCCTCTGGCATATTACCTATCGAAGGTCGTCTTCGACATTGTGCCACTGCGCCTCATCCCGCCTCTCATCATGGGCTGCATTGTCTACCCAATGACGGGCTTGATCCCGGCGTGGGGAGAGTTCTTCAAGTTCATCCTGTTCATCGTGCTGTTCAACCTCGCAGCGGCGATGATATGCTTGTTCATCGGCATAGTGGTACGCAATGCAGGTGTTGCGAACTTGCTTGGTGTGCTGGTCATGCTGTTCAGTCTGCTGTTTGGCGGCTTCTTGCTGAACCATGAGACGATTCCCAAGCCACTGCTGTGGCTGCAATCGGTATGTTTGACTTCATTCCTGCATGCACTGGTACTTTACTGACATTTTCGCAGCTTTCGATCTTCCATTTCGGCTTCGAAGGCCTTATTGTCAACGAGGTCCGCTATCTTTCGCTCATTGATAAGAAGTATGGTCTCGACATCGAGGTTCCCGGATCTGCGATCTTGTCCAGCTTCGGCTTCAATGTGCTAGCGTTGTGGAACGACGTGGTGGGACTGGCAGTGTTCTGTGGTGTGTTCCTTGTTCTCGGGTATGCAGCTATTCATGCCTTCCTGGTCGAGCAGCGATAAGGCGAAGGGTAGAATGTACGCATAGTTTGGGAACATCATAGAGTCATGAGTGTGGATGTACATAAGTAGAGGTGACATGAACATTGCATAGGAAGTGTGATTGCCTCGACGTGTACCCCGTCAGCTGCCTTGTACACACGCTCTACCGAATCTCGTGTGACACAGCTCGTGGTGAGTCGTGAGAAAGTGCTTGGAGATCGCCTGTTAAGTTCATCATGGAAGCCTTATCTCATGCCGCGTACCTAATATACAGGCTATCAAGCATGTACACTCCGCAAACTCATTGCTTGTCAGAAATGCCATTCCACGCTCGAATGGAGGCAGCACAACCCTAGCTTTTGAGCCCTGACCAATGCATGCCCATACGCTTCCGCCTTCGTCGCAAAGTGATTGTGCTTTTCGCAGTCTCTTTCTGGACTATCGCGCTTACTCGACGTCGCCCTTGCTCTCAAAGTTCTCGCCCTCGACGAGATCTGGTATCTCATCGTCATCATCGTCCTTCTTCTCCTCGCCCTCGGCGCCCTTCTGCAGGCTCTGGTAGCTCTCGGCCAGCTTTCGGAGAGAGGCTAACGAGTCTGGGCCGAGCTGGTTAAGAATGCCTGGCACGAGCTCGGTGAGCTCCTTGTCCTCGCCGTTGCCGTAGATGGCGAAAGTGTTGGCTGGGACGGATGCGTGGACTGCAGTATGCTTAGCCAGTGTTTTCCGGTCCTTGATTATTCAGAAACTCACCCTTTGGCGCGGAGAAGTGGATGACGTTGCCATCGGCCTTGAACATGTTCACTTCCTCGATGGCCTGGATGGGCTGCACATTCATCTTCTTGAGAGTGGTCTGCAGCTTCTTGTCGTCGGTGCCGGAGCTCTTGTGGACCTTCTTGACCTTTCTTCTTGGTGTGCCCTTGCCTCTGCAGAAACATATGTCAGACTCATATCCTCATGTACTCGCCCAAACTCTCGATGCATGAATTCGTCGTTTCCAGCTCGTAGATGTCTCATTTCGGTCGTAGTCGGAGGGCGATAGGAGGTGCTATAATGTACTTACCCTACGACGGTGTCAGTGAGAGTTCTGCATGGTCTATTGGCGCAGATGTGATGGCATACCAATACGGACGGCATTTTGCATGCGCTGCAGCTTCTCGTGATCCATGAAGGCGGTAAAAGAAGTGGTGGGCGGGAAAGTGTGCGAAACTGCCTCAATTGCTGTCTGCTAGGCCAGCAGTTTCCTCGACAGTCAATTAAGGGAGAAGAGGTTGGTTCAGGCGATGAGGTCGAGGTCGTCGCTCGTGTGTTCTCATGCCGCTTGACGGAAGCTCCCGAGTCGTGTGCGGGAATCTTCAATGCTGGCTTGGCGAAATGGTTCCTTCCTCACGCTTCTCTCTGTGAGGTCCTCTCCAGAACGACTTCACCATGGAATGGGGTCATGCACTGGGAGAACGTAATCTAGAGATGTTTGGTGGCTTCGTGAGCATGTGGCATTGCTAGAAGGAGCGTCGAAGTGCACTCATTTGCATTTGAAACTGTCCAGAGCTGTTGACTATCACACATTACATGTACAAAGCTCTACACCTGATCATATATACACTTGCTCTGCTCTAGGTACGCTGTCCACATCGACAATCAAGTATCACTTCTCCCATTTCTGGATCTCCTGTTCGGTCCAGTCCCACAGCTCCTTAGCCAATTCTGGCTTCTGAGCATACCAAAAGCTACCACCTGAAGCAATGCCCACCGGTTTCCAGTACGGCGACGTTCTGACCTCGTCTTTAGGCGCCGTCGTCGCGGTCCAGAGCGAGTTCTTCGCACCTCCAGGGACGTCCATCAGCAGTGGTTTCATCAACGGTAAAAAGATTCGGATCACTGGATTTGTCTCTTTCTGAGAACCATAGAGATCTGTCGATATTACACCAGGATGCACACTGGTTGCTGTAATTGAAGGATATCGCCGCTGCAATTCTCTGGCATGTAAGATATTTGCGAGCTTGGACTGGCCGTACCTCCTCCATGTGGAATACTTTGCAAGGCGGTCTTGGTCGTATACGATTCCTGGAGCCAAATTATGTCCTTCTGAACTAACGTTGACCACGCGGACATCAGAGTTGGGCTGCTCGGCAGTCTTGAGAAGCGTGGGTAGCAGCAGCTGGGTAAGAAGGGCGTGACCCATGTGATTGGTACCAAACTGAATCTCGTATCCCTCTTTGGTCTTCGAATATGGAACTGCCATGATACCCCTTGAGTGGTGTCAGCAGGTATGAGCAATACAGAACAGGTTCACCTCACGTACGCATTGTTGATCAGTATGTCCAGCCGATCTGATCGCGCCTTGAAGTCCTGCGCGGCCTTCTTGACGGACGCGAATGAGGTCAGATCCATCTCAATAAAGGATACCTTGCCATTTGGTACTGCCTGCTGGATCTCGGAAATGGCAGTCTCGGCCTTGGACGGAGTTCGAGCTGCGAGGAATATCTCCTGTGGGTCATGCTTTGCCAATTGCTTAACGGTCTCCTTTCCCAAACCGGTGTTGCCTGTGTAGATGTTAGCAGAGCCAACGTGAAGTTGAAGCTGTGGCCGGACGAACCGCCAGTGATCAGTATGACTTTTCCTGCAAGACTTGGTATGTCCTGATCAGGATTGAAGCTCTTTCCGAAGAACCATTCCAACATCTTGAACTGAGATTTCGATAGCAAGGTGGTGATCCTGTTACTGCTGTATATGAAGCACAACCAACGCAGTAGTTCTACGTATCGGCCGTAAACACCTCGCGGCCGCAACCCTCCAGTCAAATATTGAAGACGGCACACTTTTATCACAGCAGCCACACTATGTTCGGCTATCGATGTCGATCGAATACTCATCAAAGCACCAAGCCGAAGCTCGTCATTCTGGGCGTTCATTCTCGATCAAGCTAGCTCGATACGCAAGGGTGCCTCAGTAGCCTCGGTATAACACTGTCCCTTCGCTCACAAGCCTCACAAGCTTTCCCCTCCCTTCGCTGCATCACGCCGACCGCTAGACCACTGCCATGGCTCCCTCATCACTGCCGTTCCTGAATGCCATGCGGCGTCAATGCTGTCTGACCCGCTCGTGGGGTAGCATTGGGTTACATCGTAGCGTACGCGATCATCATGTACTCCCATCAGGTCCCCAGACAGTTGACAAGGTCGAAAACCCAAACACTCACGAGCAGGGTGTTTGAACGCCCGTTGAGACTGAACTATCCATGACCGGAAAGATGCTGTCGCCAGTAGCATTGACTAGCTTCTTGTTCTGTCTGCACGCATTTGCTTGGACACCAGGGCGATCAGCGAATGCTTCAGTCTACCATCAACCATCTGGTTCGAAGAGCATCTGTAAGCCTACTCCAACAGCAGAACCAACCGCATCGGTATGCTGACCTCCTGCATAATGTGTAACTCTACTCACGGTAACAGGTTCCTGCGACATGCTCAGCTACTCGTACAACAACTTACAAGCAGTTTTCGTACACTGTCCTGACAACAACACGATATGCTACAGCTGTTCCCGCACCCTTGACGATTGACAGCTCATATGGACCACCCTTCAGTCAAGCTTCGACGCTCCTGCCAGCAAACGCAACATACACAACGTACTCACTGAACCGTGACTTTACGACACTCCAAGACGGGCAGTATGGTCAGGGTGCCTATGCGCGACTCTGGAGTCCTTTGACCTATAACACAAGCGTCCCGTTCACCACGACCGCTACTCCAACTCCTGTAGCTAGTAGCGAGCTGGTATTTCCTCCCGCTCTTTACACAGCATGCCCACAGCAGGCAGACACATGCCTTGATTGCTACAAGCTACCCGAAGACTTCCTCTGGGGCGTTGCAGGCAGTGCCTTCCAGATCGAAGGAGGTCTGACTGAAGCTGGTAGAGGCCCAAGTGGACTTGACGTTCTTGGAGCGTTGCCCAATACGGAGGACTATGCCAATGCTGAAGTTTCCAACATGAACTACTGGCTCTATAAGCAAGACATTGCTCGGCTCGCTGCTATTGGTATACCGAATTACTCCTTTTCGATCTCTTGGACTCGCATTGTGCCATTCGGCGAAGTCGGTAGCCCAATCAACGCTGCTGGGTTGGAACATTATGAAGACTTGATCAACACCTGTATCGAATATGGTATCAGGCCGATCGTCACGCTTTCGCACAATGATGCACCACTCAACTTGACCTGTAAGTAGGGTTACAATAGGAAGACCTACCCCTACTGACCGTACACAGACCAGGATCCACGCTTCGCCGATGCGTTCTTGTATTATGCTAAAGAGGTGATGACCCGGTATAGCGATCGTGTTTCGCACTGGGTCACTCTCAACGAGCCTAACATCAACTTTGCCACTGACCACTACTCTGTGCCTCACATTCTGATGGGTCATGCGAAGGTGTACCACTGGTACAAGGAGGTCTTGAAAGGCGCAGGCCTCGTCACCATCAAGTTCGCCAACAATCTCGCTTTACCACTTGACAGTACGAACCCAGACGACACGCGAGCAGCCCTGCGCTATCAGGACTATATTTTGGGCATCATGAGCAACCCAATTTACTTGGTACTTCAATACCCAGCTGAAGTGTTGAACACGACAGGCATCAATCTGACAGCATTGACGGCCGATGAGCTCTCCTACATCAATGGGACATCCGATTACTGGTCGTTTGATCCTTACACGGCGGGCTTTGCAACGAGCCCCGAGGGCGGCATTGATGCTTGTGCCGCCAATATCAGTGATCCTCTCTGGCCTACGTGCGTGGTCAACACCAATGTTCAGCAGGATGGATGGCTGAACGGACAAGGTAAGTCGAGGCGAGATCGTGCATACCCACTGGGAGTCTAACCATTATACAGGCAGTTACGCATACGCATACCTCACGCCTCAATATGTTCGGCAACAACTTGGGTTCGCTTGGAACATGTACAAGCCTAAAGGTGTTCTCATCGCGGAATTCGGGTTCAATCCTTTCATGGAGAATGCGAAAACCCTGGTCGCCCAACAGTATGATCTGGAGCGGACGTTGTACTACCAATGGTTCCTACGAGATATGCTGAAAAGCATGTACGAGGACGGTGTCAATGTGATTGGAGCACTGGCTTGGAGCTTTGTGGATAACGATGAGGTCACTTCAGTAAGTTGTCCTGTGGATATGAATTTGGAGGATGCTTTGAGCTATGCTGACTTCTTACAGTACTATCAGCAATACGGCCTGCAGCATGTGAATAGGACCAATGGCGAGTTCACCAGGTCCTACAAACAAAGTATCTTTGATTTCGTAGACTTCTTCCACGAGTTTGTAGAGACATAGCGAGATACATGCCGCGTGTCTGCGGACAGGTCCATCGCCCAGGTCCCTCAGCTGCGCCGGATCTTCCAAAGTCTGAGTTCTAGACCCTGGTTGTAAGCTTGAAAATGCTCGACACGTAACGAGTATGCAATACACCTTGCGGAAGGGTTAGAAGGGTAAGAGTTAGGGTAGTTAGGCAGGGTCATGCAATATCTTTCAGAAAAGTCGCCTTCGCGTATTGATTGGAATTGGTTAGCATTTGATAGGGTGCCGAGGGACCTGCGCAGTGGGCCTGTCCGTAGACACTGGGGAGATACAGGTACTTCACCAAATATCAGCCGGCCACTGTCAATCTCGATGCCCCACTTTACAGATCTACATAACAGCTGCAGCACACGCGATACAACATTGAAGCAAACAGAATCACAAGAGTTTGGTGACAGTAGCTCAGTAATTCGCCATACGTGCATGAGTCGTTGCTGAGGCGTGACACGCTCGACCGAGCTTACGAACATGGCGGACAAGACAGCCAAGCAGGGCACTGCAGATGCTCAGCTCGCTACCGACATTGCAGACCGATCACTAGACGACCCTGCAAAGACATCGAAAGCCGCAGACGACCTTGCAGCAGGCACCAACAACGACGAGGATGTCGATGACAATGAAGAAGACGAAGCGGGAGAGGCAGATGCGGCAGGCAGCCCAAATGCGAAGAAGAAGCGCAAGCCACGAAAGAAGAAGAAGAAGGCAGATGCTGCAGACGAGGCAGATGTGATATCACCACAAGCACAGACACAAGGACTACCGTCAAACAAGCCCGTATCTGCCAACGACATTCCAGCGCTGCTCCAGCAACTACAACTTTCGGCGCCGAACAAGAAAGAGGGCAAGGCGCCGGAAGATTACAAGTTCTGGAATACACAGCCTGTGCCCAAGTTCAGAGAGCCTAATCTCCTACAGACGACAAGCGGCGGAGAGGGTGAGGCAAAGCCAGAGGGACCCATCCTCCCCAGCGAAATCTGCAGAAAGAGTGCGAAGGCCGAGCCTGAAAAGCTAGTGGACGGGTTTGAGTGGTGTGAGATTGATCTTGAGGATAAAGAGGAGCTGCAAGAGTTCTACGATCTGCTCTTCAACCATTACGTTGAAGACACAGACGGCTCCTTCCGCTTCAACTACTCCGTCGAATTCCTCGCATGGGCGCTGAAGCCGCCCGGCTGGAAGAAGGAATGGCACATCGGTGTAAGGACAAAGTCGACAGCAGATGGAAAGAAGGGCAAGCTCGTAGCATCGATCACTGGTATCCCCGTCACACTCTTGGTCAGAGGCCAGAAGGTTAACGCGAGCGAGATCAACTTCCTTGCGATTCATAGAAAGCTTCGCAACAAGCGTCTCGCTCCCGTGCTGATCAAAGAAGTCACAAGAAGATGCTACTTGAACGGCATCTACCAGGCGCTCTACACCGCCGGCACCCTGCTACCAACACCAATTAGCACATGTCGATACTTCCACAGGTCGCTTGATTGGGAGCATCTCTACAAAACTGGCTTCAGTCATCTGCCACCGGGCACTACCGAGCTCAGGCAGAAGTACAAGTACAGAGTCGAGTCACAGACTGCAATCAAGGGACTCCGCCCTATGAAGCCTGCTGATATTCCAGCGGTCAAGGATCTGCTTGTGCGATACTCTGAGCGCTTCCAGCTTAGGCAGGAGTTCACCGACGAGGAAATCGCTCACTGGATATGCTCAGATACTTCAAAGAGTGTGGTGTGGAGCTACGTCGTGGAGGAGAATGGCAAGATTACTGACTTCATCTCGTACTACTTGCTTGAGGTAAGCTTGCATTACGCCACAAATCTTGATACCGATGCTGACACGATACAGTCCACAGTGCTCCGTGCATCGAGAAGGGAGACGATCCGCGCCGCTTACCTCTACTACTACGCCACCGATACAGCTTTTGCTAAGGGCAAGAAGCAAGAAGTTCAAGAAGGCTTGCAGTCGCGACTACAAGCCCTTGTCCACGATGCGCTCATCCTGGCCAAGAAGGATGACTTCCACGTCTTCAATGCACTCACACTACTCGACAACCCGCTCTTCTTGAAGGAGGAAAAGTTCGAACCAGGTGACGGCAAGCTGCACTACTACCTCTTCAACTGGCGGACAGCGTTGCTACCTGGTGGCATCGATGCGAAGAATAACATCGATACCACGAAGATGGGTGGTGTTGGTGTGGTCATGCTATAACGTCGGCCTCCTAAATGCAGGAAATCTTGTGAACGAAAGCGGTATCCATCACGAAGGGAACGCCTAGCGCTCAGAACAGGTAGACCGTTAGGAATACTCAACGACACCAAGCCAAACGTGATTCACGCACCTCACCCCCTCGCCCTCAAATCTTCCTTAATCATGTCCGCCCCCATCTCCGCAGTAGCATACACACTCGTCACAATATTTCCCCTCGGCTCAACCGGAAAAAACACTCGCATCCACCACCCTCAAATTCCTCGTCCCATGCACCACAAGCCTCTCATTCACCACCCCTCCTAGCTCCTCCGGCATCATCGCACACGTCCCTGAGGGGTGGTAATTACTCTCCGCGCACGCCCTCGCCATCTCGATCGCTGCCTCGAGACTCAGCGCATCGTGGCCCTCCGGGAGACGCCGGCCCCCGGGCTTGAGAAAGGAGGCGAGAGGTTGTGTTTGCGCGATTTTCTCGCATTGCATTATGTGCCGGGCGAAGATTTCGATGTCGAGGGGGTGGGAGAGGTAGTTTGTTTTGAGGGTTAATCTGGTGCGGAAGGAGGGGGAGGTGATGTGGATGCTGTGGACGTGGGTCGGGTCAGTGGTGCTTAGAAGGAAGAGGGCGTGCCTGGGCGACGTACCTCCCGGGTGAGAAAGGATGGGAGAGCTGTGTGTAGATTGTGAAGTAATTTTCGGGCTCTGTGATGGCGAGTTTCTCGAGGATGCGGTCCCGTTGGGGGTGGTGTTGGCAGGTGACGCAGAGCATGGCTGCGCTGGGTTCGTCGGGGGATTCGATGATCTTTCGTATGAAGGCGTGGTGTAATGCTTCGGCTTTGAAGTTTGGGGAGTTGGTTGGTGGGAGGTGTTTGTCGAGAAGTGCTTTGAGGTCTTCGCGTGGCTGGGGAGTTATGAAGTCGACCAGGGGCGTGTAGCCATACTGGGCTTGATGTCAGTGGATGCTGCGGAGTTTGTGGAGTTTTGATGCCTTACGTTGTATCCTCCACCCCAAGAGAGCGGTCCACTGTGCGATTCGTCGTACTGCTTCATCGCTTGTTTGATCGCTTCAGGATCTCGAATCATCATGTCCGTTGTAGCAACGCCGTCGGCGACCTCGAAGCACGGGCCAGCCATCAGGTGATCCTGCAGGTTCTCTACGATGTAGATTAGCATCGAGGGCTGTAAGACGCCGGGCGCAACCTACCTCCCACATTAGGGTTATCAATCACATTCTCAATACCGTGAGCTTCGCAGAGCTCTTTCGATCCAATACCAGAGAGTTACAAGATCTGAAGAGAGCCATAGGTGCCTGCGCAGAGAATGACCTCTTTGGATGTGTGAGCCAAGTTTCGCTGTCCATGTCTATGGAATATCACGCCTGTAGCGGTGGCTGACGAAGCAGTACCCTTCTCCAGCACGATCCGCTCAACATGTGCATCGACAATGACGCGAATATTGGGTCTGTCCTTGATGGGCTCGTAGTACTCCAACCCAGCAAAACTGCGCCGTCCAGTCTCTATATTGACACTAGATGGCGCAGTAAAGCCACCATTACCAATGCCATTAACCGGATTCCCATGACGCTGCAACGTCTTCCACGAGTCGATCCACGCCTTATGAAGTGGATTCAGGACCTGAGGAAACGATTGTTTGTTGGGTCCTGACGTACCAGTGAATTCCGAATCAAGATAATCAATCCCAAGAGCTTCCTGAATCTCCTCCGAAGGCGGCACATGCATCTGAAACTTGCGGTAGTAGGGAGCCATAGACTCATGGTCCCAGCCTTCATTCCCCATTTCCGCCCAAGCATCGAGCCCGCTTTTCGAAGGGTAGATCAAGGCCATTAAATTGATCGCAGACGAACCGACGATACACTTGCCACGCGGGTGATCCATTCGACGGCCGTTGAGACCTTCGTTGGGCTCTGACATGTACTACCAATCGCGCTCTGGGTCGCCGTGTAGTCCTACGAAGAGTCCCGGCGTGTACACTAGAGGATCGTCGTTGGCGTTCGCGCCGCCTCTAGCTTGAGGACGGACAGGGTTCGATCCTCGGTCAGTCGAGCAGCGAGGACACAGCCTGCTGTTCCTCTTCCTACGATTATCACATCGTATGTCTTGAGCTCTGCGGTCGTTGCCATCATGAAGCCGATGCAGTTTGTAAAAGGTGGTTGAGCGCAGCGGGAGGCAACGAGCTTCTTGCACCAAAATCAAAGCTTTCCCCGTCGTCCACCCACCTGCTAATACATACATTTGGGTACTTGCCCTACTGGACATTCGGAGGTGAAGGATCGGGTCAGCCGAAGAATTCGCTTTGAGCTTTGGAAGATGTCGCGCGCCTTGGATTTTCAGGGCTGAGCAGCTCTGCAGCTCACACAGGAAGGTTGACACTATCTCAGCTGTCAGTCGATCTAAAGCAACTAACCAGTCTCAAGCTCCAGTAAACATCGTGAGAGTTTGGGTACATACTCAGCTGTACCCATTCTGCTTCGCACTCATGGCGCTGTGTTGCTGAGTTTCCCTCTTCGGCGACAGTACGAATGAACCGGACAGACGTATGGGTATGCTGTTCCTGATGACATTATAGTAGTTCGAATTCATGGCGCCTGTTGAAGCTGAAGCTATGCTTTGACATTCCATCGTTGGGTATCATCAGCCATTTGATTCTATCCTTCATTTCTGCCGTTACGAAGCATATGTTGCCGCCCGATGCGCCGTTCGTGCTCGATCGTTCCTACGCTCCTCCAGTCTCTCCTACTCCTTGCCCGTGTTACAACTACCACCTTGACTTTACATCAGTATGCATCACACTGCTCCCATTCGCATCACTGCTTACTGTGGTAATCTTGCGTTCTTTACAGGACCGCCTATCGCGAGACAGCTTGTGTCAGCCAATGCTCAGAGCGACAGCCAAAGGCTTTACCGACTTTCATCCCTGATTAGAGCCACGATCATCGAGTAGAGGTAGAAGAAGAACATCAGCAGGTGGAAACCAAGCTTGATGAAGGACTCCTTCTTGTGTACGTTCAGCTTGCGGAAGATCTCGGTAGCGTCCAGCAGGTGCTGGTTCTCGAAGATCCTGCGATAGTCACATCAGAACTGATGTATCCATGAAAGTTGTCTCCCGACTCTGTGCACTTACTTCTTCGCGTTCCAAGCAACAAGGGGCAGGTTCAAGAGCAACGGCAACCAATAGCCATTGATCAAGAACAGGACAGTCAAGAATGCGTGGACGCCAGCTTCTGGGACAATGTACATGTTGAGGCGGTTGCAGAGGTCGATCGGGTTGATGTAGTCGCATTCGAGGTCGGAGTACATGATGGTGAAGAAGACTTGCAGGAAGAGGTTGACGGCATTGAGAAGGACGGCGAGCAGGAACAGCCTGGAGTGCCGTCAGCATGTGTATGGTGTTGCCTGTATCCTCCACGCGAAACATACCACGCCTCGCCTGACATCTTGTCTATCTCCTAGCGCTCCCGGCTAGCACTGAAGGTCGCTGCTAGATGTGTGTGCTTCGTCGCAGAGTCGCGTGCTTGAGGGCGGTGGTAATGTAAATGCGGTCGAGTGTTTGCGGTCGGTGCGATTCCGTTGGGCGCTGGTTTGGAGCTAGATCTTCGGCTGGCTGGGAGGCCGCGCGTGGAAGCTGTCACGGATGATGGGAGGGTCTTATGTGCTGCGATGCTGAGCAGAGGCGACGTGTTCGGGGAGATGCTCAAGCACGGTGCCTGGACAGCAAAGGCAAGACAAGAGCTATGGGCAAGGAAGAACAGTGTCAAGGTGTTTTGCGCATGAGCTCATCGGAGCCTTGGCACGGAAAGTGGGGCATTCACTAATACGCGAAACCGATTTGACAGTAAACATGTGCACGAATAACTATACATTCATTTGGGTATTGCAGTCGTACAGCTAGTATCTTGCTATCCCCGTCATGCCGTAGTACCGTTTGTACCATTCGTTTTCGCCTCTCCATTCGCCTCTATCGCCTTGCCGTCGGCCATGAAACCCTCTGGCATCGGTTCTTTGCCTCCTGGAGAATCTTCGAGCCTCGCAGTCAAGATCTCGACTCCGTTCTCGGTCACCAGAAGAGTGTGCTCGAATTGGGCAGTCTTCGAGCCGTCCGACGTGACTGATGTCCAGTCATCGGGCCATGTCTTGTCTTTGTAAGATCCAATTGTGATCATGGGCTCGATCGTGAAGCACATGCCGGGCTTAGCCTCGCCAATCGCCTTGTTCTTTGCGTAATGCGGTACATTGGGTGCACAATGGAAAAGTTGGTTGATGCCGTGGCCGCAATATGTCTTCACCACCTGGCACTTCCGCGACTTGGCGACCTTCTCAATCGTATTGCCGTAGTCTCTGAACAGAGCACCAGGCTTGACCAGTTTGATGGCTTCGTCTAGGCAGTCTCGGGAAGCCTCGACGACACGAATATTATCGGGATCCTTGGCAGCTGAATCGCCAATGTAGTAGGTCTCGTTCAAATCGCCGTGGAAACCGCCATGATACAGAGTCACGTCAATGTTGAGGATGTCGCCGTCTTTCAGTGGCCGGTGATCAGGAATGCCGTGGCAGATGACCTCGTTAGGACTTGTGCAGACCGACTTCGGGAAGTGGCAGTAGTTCAGCGGTGATGGGTAGGACTTTGATGGTCGTTAGTAAATGTCCGAATATAAGCCACTCGGAGGTAACCTACATCGCGCTCCATGCACGCATCGTGCACAATCTTGTCGATCTGGTCGGTGGTGACTCCAGGCTTTGCGGCACGCGCCGCGATATCGAGCACTTCGCGAGCCAGCCGACACACTTTTCTCATGCCTTCTTGTTCTTGCTTGGTGAGAACCTTGATCTTGTTGCGACCGACGAATACCTAGCACGATCAGACCGACTGTCACCACACACCCTTCGTCAAGCTTACCTGCTCGCTCTTCGGAATGCCATTGTGTGCGTAGTCAGGATGCCGTATCCGGTCCGGCACAGTACGACGTGGTGACAGCGGGTACACGGGTCTCAGAGTGCCCGTGAAAGGATACGAAGGGAAAGGGTTGAAGTGTCCATCTGCGTCTGGTAAGGACACGACCTTTGGTGGAATGACTTTGGATAGCATACTGTTCTGCGCCTTGTGTTGGGCCTTATGTGTACTCTGTGGGCTGTCAGCCAGTGTTCGCAACCGCAGAACTCTGCTGCCCAGGTGGTCATCCTGCTCATTCGCTCGGGGCACTGACCTACCCAATTTCTCTTGAAGCAATCCTGACTGCAGAAGAAGGCCTCCTTCCCTAGCTTTTGGCATGTAGGACATTGTAGAGCTCCCGCATCGTTGTCGCAGTCGGCACCCTCACACGCCCGCTTCTTCTCGACTATGATCTCTTTCGCTGGCGCCTGGTCCATCTTGGTTGGGTGAGGTGAGAATATGTGCCAGTCGCGAGAGGCGCTCTCGGTTTGTGGGTGTTGAAGATGCTAAAGTCTGCGTATGTGCGGCAAGCGACGAAGAAGCAAAGGACAAACCGCTGCACAGGTAGTCGTGTTCAGCAGGTGGATCTTGACAAAGATTAGTTCTATGCGGTTTGCGCCACACTTTCTGAGCGCCACAGTTCACAGACGCCGGCTGCGCGGAAGGCAAGCACGCGACATCGGATGTTCTGTTTGGCGTTTTTTTGATTTCAAACGGTCGTCATTGAATGGATAAGCCTAGACTCTTATAGAGTTGAGGCTCCTCTTCACGCGCACACTTCTTCTCCTTCACCACAAACAGACGCTGAACACCACGAGGTGCAAGACATGAGTTACACGCACTGCTACACCTTGAACATCAAGCTCGCACGCGGTTAAGCATGAGGGTCGTCGTAATTGGCGCAGGACCGGTGGGTTCTCTTGCGGGTCTCTATGCTGCCCGGCGAGGCTGGGATGTCGACGTTTACGATCTTCGACCGGGTATGTTGTTGAGGTGTCGTTGCCATTGGACTCGCCACTGACTCAGACGCGAGACAGACCTTCGAGATGAGGCAACCACGCCGCTCAACTTTACTAAATCAATGAACTTGGCTCTGTCAGAGAGAGGCATCAATGCCTTGCGCCACTCCGACTCCCCCGAGCTGCTCGCGGCAATCATGGCAGAGACCATACCAATGTATGGACGTATGATACACGGCAAAGATAGGACAGGGGCATTGACAGAGGCATCTCAACAATACGACATCCATGGTCGCGCCATCATGGCAGTGGATCGCGGTGATCTCAATGCTCGTCTTCTGGATGAGCTCGAGAGCCTGCCAAACGTGAAGCTTCGCTTCAACCACAAATTGACTGGTATCGACTTCCGTCGTCGCTTGGCCTGGCTCGAGCAGAAAGGCACGTCTAGGAGACCAAGCGCCGAATCGGACGGGATCAGGCGCAGCCGGAGGCCAGGAAGACCTGACGAGATTGAAATTGATTTCGATCTCATTATGGGCTGTGATGGCGCGCACAGCAGTGTTCGTTTTCACCTGATGAAATTTGCTAGGCTGGACTTCGAGCAGAGCTACATCGATACTCTTTGGTGCGAATTCAACATTCCGGCTGCGACAGCCGAGACAAGCAAGACACCATCTGGCAAAGATGGTTTCGCAACCAGTCCAAATCATTTGCACATCTGGCCCGGCAAGGATAAGATGTTCATCGCCATTCCCAGCGTTGACAAGTCGTTCACGTCGACTCTTTTTGCGCCAGATGCCGATTTCCAGGCGCTGAAGAAGGACCCGTCCAAAGTCGAATTGTTCTTCAACAAGCACTTTCCGGGCGCCGTGGATCTCATCGGACCAGAAGCTGTGCAGCGACAATTCGAGGAGAATCAGCATTTGCCGCTCATTAGTGTCAAGTGCTCTCCCCACTATTTTGGCCATAGTGGTGTCATCCTTGGAGACGCGGCCCACGCTATGGTGCCATTCTATGGCCAAGGCATGAATGCCGGTCTTGAAGGCGTTCGCGTACTCTTCTCCCACCTGGACCGCTACCCAACTACAGAAGAAGGGCGGGCAAAGGCACTTACCGCGTACAACGAAGAGCGCATTGCTGATGCTCACACAATCAACGATCTCGCCTTGTACAACTTCTGGGACATGCGTGAAGGTGTTCGGTCGTCGCTAGTGCTTCTGCGCAAGAGTATCGAGGAGTTCCTGTCCGATAAGCTTCCAAGCACGGGATTCGCAACGCAGTACAGCAGAGTCAGCTTCAGCAACCAGCGCTATTCAGAGGTCGCAAAGGCAGTCGCTCGTCAGAAAGATATCCTGCTTCGAGGTATGCTTGGGGCAGGACTGCTCCCGGTCGTCAGCATTGTCGCCGTTCTTGCGTGGCGTTGGCACCGTGGACGTGGTGCCCCCGACCTCTTGGCGAGTGTTCGACTTGCAGCTCGTCGTATGGTGCAGATGTTTCGGTCTACCATTGGGTCATGAGTAATGACTCTAGACACGTAGACCAGAATGACAACCCCTCTCCGCTCATGTCTTCCGCCATCTGCCGCACAGAGGCTCGCTGTCTCGATCGTGCCGTTTCCTTCTGTTGCAAGCTTGACCTTGGACGTGTTCAGGTACAGCCGTCTAACGATTCACATGCCATGTTCGCGCAGACAACGCTATAATGGGCTGCAGCTTGAGTGTCCCGTGGCTGGACCATAAACGCCCGCCCCCTGCTGGAAGTTACGGCCTGAACTCATGGCTGGCGAGGAGTCTTGACCTGTGCTTGCCAGCTGCAAACAATGCCAGAGGTGCTCTTCCATCGCAGCCAGTCGAGTGGAATGTTTTCGCGAATGCGCGCGAGCGAATGGACTTCGGGAGTAAGGTCCTCTATCCTGCAAGCATGACCTAAGCCCATCGACTGACCACTTTCATGTCACAGGAGCCGCAGTCATCGTGCTTTCCGACAATGGCGTCCACAAAATCAGCCACCTTCGTGCAAACATCATCTACCAATATTCCGCGACCCACAAAGGGGGAGGCTTCGTTGCTCAGATGGCAGTCATGGACGACACGAAAGACATTGTCAAACATCGCATTATTGGCTTGAAGCCCTCTAACGACCGTCGAGGCGCATTCGTCCACCTCAAAGCCGAAGTCGAGCGCCAGTTCGACATCATCATCCAATGCAACCACAAGATTGTGTCCCCTGATGACTATGACGAGCCGCTAGCGAGGCAGATTCGAGCAACCTATTCTCAACAGAGCTTGCAGCCCCGTAAGCAGCCATCGAAACAGACGTCTCGTCAATCCATACGGCCAGCATCAGGCGCACAAGGAGCAAGCCCAGAGAAAAAGGAAGTCTCCGCAACTATCACAGAACTCCCATTCGATTCTCAAGATAGCATACAGCTGGTGAAGCGGTCGTCAAGACAGGCATCCCATCAGTCCATCCCAATCCCAGAAGAGAAAGAAGTCTCTTCAAGGGTCACCGAACTCCCGTTCGATTCTCAAGACAGCATACAGCCGGCGAAGCGGTCGTCAAGACTGGCATCCCACCAGTCTCTCCCAATCCCAGAGGAGAAAGAAGTCGCCCAAAGGTTCAGCGAACTCCCGTTCAATTCTCGAGAGAGTGTACTGCCACAACAGCGGCCTGCAAAAGACACATCTCGTCCTTCCAACCTACCGTCATCCGGGGCAAGCCTAGCATATCACCATAGGCCGCCACCGAGAAAGAGATCTCGTCAATCCATACTGCCAGCACTACCACTATCATACCCACCAGCGACAATCCCAGGAGGCAACCCCGTCCCGCACTTCATCAACACCCTCCCACCCGGCAGACGCCCACCCGAACCACGCCGCCCCCTCAACGTCCGATGCGGCCACCCCGCCGAGCTGTCCCGACTCTACAACATCCCCGAATCCGAAGTCATGGCCGCAAGACGTGGTGGGCGCACCTACAAGCTTCCTGCTCGTCACTCAGCCTGGAACGACCCTCGCATGCGTCCTCAAAAACCGCGGCCTGACTCCTGGTCATCTCCCAGCGCCCACACCGGCTTGGCGGCCCCATTACCCAGCCTGCATCCAGCAATGGCCCTCCACTCCTCCAAGGCTCCAGGAATGAACCCATACCTCTCCGCGCCTTCAGAACCAATCTCGATCTCACGCCCCGCACCCAGACCCCCTGCCACCTTCACCCGCACCGCCCCCCAGCCCGTGCCGCAAACCCCCCTAATCCAACATTGCGGCCGTTACGGTACCGGTGCAAACCGTCAAATCGACGACGCAATCACCTTCGACCCGTGCGCGAGACACTACAAGTCCACTCTGGATTTGCAGAGCTATATGAACGACGTCTACACACGTAGTGACACCAAGCTGGTACGTGTCAAACCGTGCGACCCTGAAGCCCCACCCGAGGCAGCACCCAAGAGGCCCCCAGGGCCAGGGGTGAGAGCGCAGAGGGAGCATGAGGCTGCCGATGCGAAGAGGCGAGCGATGGGGGTGAAGAGGGTGCATCCTGATGAGGATAACTGGGAGGGGTTCATGGCGAGGATGCAGCAGCGGCGGTTGCAGAGGCCGGGTTGAACAGCCTCCTGGGCTTCAAGCAGATCAGTTGTGGGAAGGTCGTCTAATGGAAAGACGCATGAGGGGCCCTAGCTGTCTCACCATTTTGACATGCGACGGGTGGCAATTCTCCGCCAGTACCATACCAAACTCTTGGAATATAATATTCGACTCCTACTCTACTTGAGGGGTGTGGGAATGGGAGGAGGTAATGTTGGTGCAGGTCCGTGGTTTTTTTAAGAGCGCGGTTCACTCATTCATCGCTGCTATGTCTGCGTCTAGTCCAGCCAGTTCTATAATGTTACAAGCGCGAAAACAGAAAAAAGTATGTAGCCTCCCATGTATCCATAACGTACATCCAAACCCGCAATCTAATCATTCTGATTCAATCCATACACGTCGCCTCGACAGCCCTCTCCAAGCTGTCACCCTCTCAACATCCAACCCCTTCAATCTCGCGTCTGGCGTCTCAGCTCCTCAAACTCCCCCCTCACCGCAAGCTGATAGCTATCAACAATCCTCCTGAGCGTCGGAAACCTCCCAAACCCCACCTCCCCAACATCCTCCACCATATCCTCCAAATCCTCCTGCAACGTATCGCCCGCATTGAACACAATCTGCCTGACAGTCTGATTCGTCTCGGAGCGAATGGTGTACAGCTCCACAAGGCTGCTGAGCATCTCCGCGAGATCGGCGACCGCGTCGAACCTGAATGGGAAAGGTTCGTTGAAATGCCCTTCGTCGTGTTCGTCCTCGAGGCGGTTCGCTTCGTGGGCGATGCGGTCGAGCTCGCGGCGGTCGAGTTTGCGGAGGATGAGCTCGGGGGAGTCGTCGGGTTGGATTGCGGTGGGGAGGAGGTCTTGTTGGCTGCGGTCGCGGAGGATGTTGATGGCTTCTCGGCGAGCGGGATCGACTGGGAAGAGGTTTGCGGGCAGGAGGTCGAACATGGCTGGGTCGTCGTTGAATAAAGCATTAGCAGCGCCAGGCTGATTATACTTCGGACACGGCTTGCCTGAATCCCAATGATGCGACGCCGCATCCGCTTCCTCGCCACAGATATAGCAGAAATGCGTCCGGCACGCGGGGATCGAACAGACGAGATGATTGCATCCATCTTGCAGCTGCACGACTCCACCGCAGCCTGGGCACTTCTGATAATCAGTGCCTCGATTGAGCTCCTTGAGCGTCTCCGCCTCATCAATCGGGTCCTTACACTCGTGCTCCTTCAACGCTCCCTCGATGAGACCGCCGCAGCAGGTACAAGTCCTCGCGTCACAAACATCACACTTCCTGCCAGCCGGACGCGCGGACTTGAGGCCGAGGAAGCGGCCACAGGTGTCGGACTGCTTGATTTCTCCATCCTTTCCAGCGCAGTGAATTCTCTCGCCAGGCAGGACGGCATACAGCCGCGTCCTCTCTAGCCAAGCCTCGAGAAAGATCTTGGGAAAGAACGGAGCGAAATCGAAGATGTTGAGTTCCGAATCACCCCAACGGACGGGGTATTGGGATTCGTCCTTGAGAGCGGCGAAGAATTGGGGTTTGATGCCGGAGTCGAAGCAGCCTTTGCAGACGGCGTCGCCTTTGATGGTGATGGAGGTGTCGTGGTGGGTGTCGTCGCAGATTGAGCATTCGAATGTGCTGGGTTGCGTGGTCATGCCGCTTGGGGAAGGGGCGGTCATGGTGGGTTTGCGTGTGGGTGGTGTTGGCTCTATCAAGTGGGTTGTGATTGTTAGGTGGAGATCGGTGTGGTGATTTGATAGATTGAAGAGGAGAGTGCTGTGATCTGGGAGGAGAGTCGAGTCTTCGCCCTGGACCATATTTATGAGGTCGAGGATAGGTTTGTGTGCTTTGTGTTATCGAGTAGTCACTAGCCAACAATGCCGTTCATTCACTTGAAGTGGTTTCGAGCTCGGATCATCAGTACAACAATGCCTTTGTATTCACCTAAAGTGGGTTGACATCGAATGGATGAACGTAACTGGCGGGCGGGTCTTGAGAGTACTGCGAGGCATCTCGGGATTAATGCCATGCCTCAACTTCGAGGCTAGACGAGAATGATTGATTCGATCTGATACAGGTTCGACTTGCGACATTGTCCAAGCTCGATCAATCCAGGCCAGCGAAGTTGAAGTTGCTCTCCGTAACAGGTTGACCCTTGCCGCGCTTCTTCTTCTTGTTGTGTCTGCGAGATCTCTCATCATCGCTACTATCATCGTCATCATCCTCCTGCTCGCTGTCATCGCTATCTTTCGCAGACCGCTTCAGCGCAGCACCGTCGTCATCGCCATCATCCTCTTCAGCCTCTTCGGCTTCGATGCTCTCCTGCCACACTTTGATGGTCTGACCACCACCGGAGATCATCCTTCCTCCAACGTCAAAGCTTAGTGCCACCACGCCCTCCACTTCATCGTGCTGTACTTCGCCAACGACTTTGTTTGGGCCAATGTGCACGAAGCGGATTTGACCATCCCCCATGCCCACTGCGACCTTCTTGCCGAAAGCACCGATGCCATCTGGGATGTGGGTCATGCAGTCCAAAGTCTCCTTCTCCCGGCTGACAGTGATGCGCTCGTCTTGATCGTCCCATTGGCCCTTCTCCCACAGGGTGATGACTCCGTCGCCGGCTCCGACCACTGCCTTCTCGCCTGTGCTGCCGCTGCTCTTCTTTGCGGGCAAGCCTGTCAGATATAGACAGGACAGCAGCAGTTCTTCTTGGTCTTCACTTTTCGCTAGCACACCTCGTCGCAGGTCGGTCAAGGCCAAGGTCGTGCTTCCAGTAGTGAGCCATTGCTTGCTGTATCCAGAGGTGGAAGCTGCAGACGGTGGAATTGGACATAGCGAGGAGATGTAGTCGGCGTGTGGGTGGTACACCTGCGAAGGTCTGGAGCTGGCGAAGGCAGTCTTGGAGTCGGATAGTGGGATGCTCGGTGCAGGGTCGCGCAAATCGCAAAGATGCAACGCGCCGGAGTCGGTAGAGAGCAGCAGAGTCTGTGGACTCAGCGCATGCACTACAGTCGGCGCATCGACCCCGTCCCGAGATGTGGATGGGTCAATGGGTATGGCGATCTTGCCAGTGACTCTGCCCGTCTCGCTGTCGGCCGCCTTGACGATGCCATCGGTGCCCGCCGAATAGAGCTGCCTCCCATCGGTGCTGTAGGCCAGACACCGGCAGCTGCCTTTGTGTCTCTTTGTCCGCCAAGTCGTGTCCACCACATCGGTGCCGTTGCTGCCTCTCCGGCCCTTTGTCTTCACATGCCCAGCAGCCGCGTCGTCCTCCACGGGCGGCAGCTTGAGCTGGGCCGCATGGCCGCTGCTCAGTCCGACCGTCACCAGCGCCTCAGTCGGATGGACGGCCTGCGCGAACAGGTCCGACTCGAGCGGCAGCGTGCAAATCGTGTCAAACATCGGCTGCAGAGGGTGTGCTGTGTGTCTTGCTGGACCATTTCTTCAGCGTCTGGTCTGCGAGCTTCCGGCGCCATGCATCTTCGGTGAGCTTCGCGCCCTTTTGGCACGTCCTTCTCACCAGCATCACCTCTAGGCTCTAGCCCCAGCACATGCATGTTCCTGCACATGACATGACGTGCTGCGGTGGAGATGAGAGGTACGTGTGGGTCTACTATGTCAAGACATCTCTGCTTCGACGCTGTAGTCCATGTGCTGCATTGCCACTGCAAGCTGACTGCTGACCACTCCCGACTCGCATTGCCCTTCCCTACTTCGAACAGACGAACTTACCATGGTCCTCAGACCCACCAAACAGAAACAGATCTCCTTCGGCTGTAAGCATGGCTGCATGGAAAGAACATACCGGGGCATCCACCTTACGCCCATGCAGATTGTGACACACGTACCGGCCAGAGAGTCTACCCGCCACCGCCTGATCCACAGATGACCGACAACACCGACGACCTTCTCCCAGAGCAATTGCCACCGAAACAATCGAAGCCAGTTGTTGATCCTTCAGAGCGCACATCACAAGCCGACGACATGTACCTCAAAGTCACCTGCTCTCCACCTTTGGGGCAGGCCACTACCATCTCTCGGCACAGTGGATGTGTCCGCTTCAACGTCCTGCTTGAGACTAACGCTCCAAGTCGAACCGAGCCGCAGCAACCTCAGGTCGCTATATGGCATAATCATGGAGGCGAGCACGACTGGGCTGAGCTACCTCTAGCTCCTACAGAGGACTGTGAGCATGTCATGCTGCTGAATCGACCAAGAACGACTAGCATTACCTCAAAATGGTTCTCAGCAGAACTGTCTGGCATGCCAAAGCATGGCCAAGTCACGAAATTCACAGTCAAGTTCTCTGTCGACGACTCCCACGAATGGCGATGGATCAAGGGCACGACTGGCGTTGAGGATGGCGAGCTGCATTACCAGAGTGCCGACTTCACTAAGCATTCGTCCTACGATCTGAAGCACTGGTTCAACGACACCAGCTCAGATATCAAGGTGCAAAGTGAGCGTCCCGACACGGAGAACACGCATCTGTACTCCCTGACATGCCCCGTTGCACCTGCGAAAGGCGAGGACTCGGGTTGGCAGCATCATCAGCTTGGCACACCTAATCACTCTTCCCGATGGTTCAGCTTGGTACGGATATGGTCCCCATGGCTTGCACCACGACAGGGCAAAGGGAAACTGGATCTTGACAAAGACGCAATTCTTTCGTCATTCCTCAGATCGGATGGATTACGTGTTGTGGTGCTAGGTATCAGTGGCGTTGACGATGTAGTCACGACTCTGATCAATGACAGACATGGTAACGTGATCATCAAGAGCCGCAATGACAGGACCGAGACGGGATCTGCTACAGTACTGGTTGCTGTAGCGGAGAGCTTTGAAGTGGCGAATGCGGCTGTATTCTACCATGCTAGGAAAGTGGTTGGTCCCTATGGGACTACAGCTGTTGGGAACGAAATCAAGACTATGACGGATGGTGTCAAGGATGAGTGGCTGGAAGAGGTATGAGCCTAGTTCGCTACTACGGATCATATGCTAATCGTCGACAGTGGTATGATGGACTTACATACTGCACGGTAAGGATCGCCCCGATTGGAACCCCTTCCATCCAAGACATAGCGATACAAGTTCTAACCCTACTTTTAGTGGAACGGCCTGGGTCAGAACCTGACCTCTCAGAAGATCTTTGATGCTCTGGATGCCCTCTCGAAGGAAAACATCAACATCACTAATCTAATCATCGACGATAACTGGCAGTCGTTGTCGAAGGGGGACACACAATTCGTGCGTGGCTGGTCAGATTTCGAGGCGAACAAGGAAGGATTTCCAGAAGGCATGAAAGCCACCACCAAAGAGATCCGAAAGAGGCACCCCAACATCAACCACATTGCAGTCTGGCACGCAATCCTCGGATACTGGGGTGGCGTTGACCCCAACGGCTGGATCGCGAAGAACTACAAGACCATCGAGGTGGAGAAGGAGCCAGGCGTTGCTGGTGGCAAGTTCACAGTGGTGGCAGCTGAGGATGCCGGCAGAATGTACAATGACTTCTACGCCTTCCTTTCGGACGCAGGTGTCGACTCGGTCAAGACGGATGCCCAGTTCTTCCTCGATCTGCTGCTACACGCGCCGGATCGTAGAGCCCTAATCACGGAGTACCAAGACGCCTGGACAATCGCTCATCTCCGCCACCTCAGCAGCAGAGCCATTTCCTGCATGTCGCAGTCACCACAATTACTCTTCCACAGTCAATTGCCGAAGAACAAACCTCGCCTGCTCGTCCGCAACTCCGACGATTTCTTCCCAGAAGTCGCCGCCAGTCACCCGTGGCACATCTTCTGCAACGCTCACAACAGCCTTCTGACACAACACCTCAACGTGCTCCCCGATTGGGACATGTTCCAAACCTCCCACGAATGGGCCGGCTTCCACGCCGCAGCACGCTGTGTCAGCGGCGGGCCGATCTACTTCACAGACACACCAGGCAAACACGACATCACCCTAATCCGCCAAATGACAGCCCAAACTCCTCGCGGCAAAACCGTCATCCTCCGCCCCTCAATCGTGGGCAAATCAACAGACCCCTACAACAGCTACAACTCCTTAACAATGCTGAAGATCGGCACATACGTAGGCTACGCACAAACCGGCACCTCCATCCTGGGAATCTTCAACGTCTCCCCCCAGTACCTAAACGAATTCATCAACCTCTCCTCCTTCCCGGGGACAGAAGAAGGCCAATACATCGTGGGCTCCTTCCAAACCGGCAAAATCTCAAAACCCATGAAGCGAGGCGATCACCACGCCCTCGTCGGCCTCGAACTAGACCCCCAGACCTGGGAAATCTTAACAGCCTACCCCCTCCGCCCCTTCCCCCTCCACAACAACCCCATCAGCGTCGCAATGATGGGCCTCATCGGCAAAATGACAGGCTCCGCGGCCGTCACGGGGCTGGATATGTACGTAGAATCCAACGGACGCCTGAGGATCTGGACGAGTTTGAAGGCGTTGGGGGTTTTGGGTTTGTACATTTCGGATTTGCCGGAGAGGAGCATGGAGGATTCGTTGATGGTTATGATCTTTGGGAAGCCGGTTCCGGTGGAGGCTGTGAGGATTAGTGAGAGGGATGAGCGTGTTTTGGAGGTGGATGTTGAGAGGGCGTGGAGGGAGAGCGGGGAGGATGCGGGGTGGAGTAATGAGGTTAGTGTTGAGATTTTTATCCATTGAGGAGAGGAGGGTGTTGTTGGGAGGTAGGGAGGGTGGGAGATTGAGAATGCAGGTGCGACTGATGGATGGACGGGAGCATGGAAGTAGGATGATCATTCAAGTCATTTCATTTTAGACAGACTTTATGTCTGTACTCAAACTCATCAACGTTGGGGTGGTCTTGCGGCCAATATAGGCCTGCATTACCTCTGCCCTCGGGGTATTGCTATCATTATGCTTTGGCAGCACCGGCCTTGATAAGTAGGATATCACCATCCTCGACCACATAGTCCTTGCCCTTCGTCATGATCTTACCCTGCGCCTTCACAGTAGCCTCATCGCCGAGCTCCTTCAAGATATTGTAGTTGTACACAATACACTGAATGAAAGTCTTCTCAAAGTCACCGTGAATGATACCAGCTGCTTGAGGAGCCTTGGTGCCGTTTCGTAGTGTCCATTGTCGTACTTCGTCTGTGCCTGTGGTGAAGAAGGAGCCGAGGTTGAGGGCTTTGCGCATGGTGGTGATGATCTTGGGAAGGGCAGACTTGGTTCCGAGCTTCTTGGCCTCCTCTTCTGCTTCTGCGTCTGTCTCGAAGCGGGTGAGACGATCCTCAAATGAAACGGAGATGGGGATGATTGGGTCGCCGGGAGCGTGCTCCTTTACCCACTCGGCAATTTTGGGCAGGTGCTTGTTCTTTTGGCGGATGTAGTCCTTTTCGCTGAGGTTGACGAGGAAGACGACTGGCTTGGCGGAGAGGAGGAAGAGTGGGTTGATGACCTCGACCTAGGGGTGTTCAGGTCAGTAAAGTACAGGGCAGAATTTGCTGGACAGTGTATAGATGACAGGGTTGCTTCGAAATCAGATCGGACGTTCTATCACGACACCTCTTGCGTTATATGGTGAGGGTTCTAAGAGCTGGGATTATAGAGATTGGATCTCTGGTTCATCATGGAAACAGGGGAGAAACATTAGGAAAGGGATGATCAAACGTACCTCTTTCGGTGACCAGTCGTTCTTGCGCACGTCCTTGCCGGCCTTCAGGTGCTCGAGGATCTTCTCGACTGTGGCTTGCTCTTCCTTGAGCTTCTTCATCTCAAGTGACTGACCTCCTCGTCGAGTCTGCTTCACGAGGTTCTCGTGTGCCTTCTCCACGAACTCGATGTCCTTGATTCGAAGCTCTTCGCTGATGATGTCGAGGTCACGGATCGGGTCCACATCTCCCTCAACGTGAATAATCTCAGCATCGTCGAAGCAGCGCACGACCTGGAAGACGGCATCGACGGCTCGGATGTGTGACAAGAAAGCGTTACCGAGACCCGCACCAGTCGAAGCGCCTCGCGTCAGACCAGCGATGTCGTAGACAGTCATGTGGGCGGGCACCTCGGACTTGGGCTTGTACTGCTTGACCAGCCAGTCGAAGCGGTCGTCGGGCACGATGACACGTGCCTCTTCTGGGTCGATGGTGGCATAGGGAAAGTTGGCAGGATTACCGAGCGAACACTTGGTAAGGGCCTGGAAGAAGGTCGACTTCCCTACGTTGGCGAGACCGACCTGTGCGCGGGTGAGTTAGTGTTTCTTCGTGATGGCATGCGCAGAGCACGCACAAGTATGCTGCCGTACATACGATCCCACTCTTCAAGTTGTTGCCAGGGCGGCCCAGGAGGACCTTCTCCTGCTTGACCTCCTTCTTGGGCGGCATCTTCTTCTTCTTGCTGGTGCTGCTGGCGTAGGCGCGATGCTGGTGTTGGTGGTAGACGCAAAGTCCAATGACTCTCGGCGCGGCGGGCAGAGGTCGCAGGGAGGTGGTCAACGCAGAGCCTGCTGCTGAAAGTGGAATTGAGGCGTGAGAAAAGAAAGTGAAGGGGTTGGCGAGTTTGAGCGACACTTTGAAAGCTGAGCGACGGCGGCTCTGCGTCGAGGGTGCTGCACGTAAGTGGGATGAATTAGGAGCTGCAACAAAAATCTGCAGTGATGCTCGGAGAGTCGGAGGGCTCGCTTGTCGACGCCTGAGGCACGAAGGGCCCACTCAGCTTCACTGCATGGAGCAGACAAAAGACAGATTGAACTGATCTGTCAAGGTTGATTGCATGCTCTATATGCACAAGACCATGACCTAATGCTTCGAAACTACACCAGACTGATCCGCCTGCTCCGTGATGCGCTTCTTGTATTGAGCTACAGTACCCGGGAAGTGCTCCACAGTGCCGTTGTCACACACCCACAGACTCGTGCACACATTCTGCAGCATAGTCACATCGTGACTGACCATCAGAACACCTCCTTCAAAGTTCCTCAGTGCCGTACTCAGAGCGTCCATCGCTTCGATATCGAGATGGTTGGACGGCTCGTCAAGAACGAGAATGTGCGGGTTGGTCAAGCCAATGCAGGCGAATGCAACACGGGACTTTTGGCCTCCAGACAGCAATGCCATCTTCTGCAGACCTGTCATACCAGTGATGCCAAAAGCACCCAGATGGCGTCGATATTCTTCGTCCGACCTTCCGGGATACTTTGCGGCCATGAAGCCAACAGCACTAGCATTCATGTCCAGTGCGTCGACATGATGCTGCGCGAAGAAGCCAATGCGAAGTCTTGGATTCTGCGAGATCAGACCGGAACTTGGCTGCAATGCGCCGATGAGCAACTTCAATGCAGTCGTCTTTCCAGCTCCGTTCGGACCAACAATGCCAATACGCGAATCGAGCTGCACGTCCAGGTCCACGTTCTTGAGCAGAATCTTGTCTTTGCTGTAGCTGAAAGTGACGTTGGACATTTGGATGATGGGCGGTGATAGCTTCTCAACCTCTGGGAACTTGAAGTGCACAGTGTACTCGCTTTCGGGCGCTTCCAGGACTGGCATCTTCTCCAGCTTCTTGATTCTCGACTGTGCTTCTGACGATTTGGCAGCGTTGTAGCGGAACTTGTCGATGAATGCCTGCAAGTGAGCTCGTTGTGCCATTTGTGTCTCGTATTCCCGCTTAGCCGTCTTACGTCGCTCCTCTTTCGTCGCATAGAAAGAGTCGAAGTTTGCGCCCTTGTAGTAGTCGAGTCGTTCAGAATGTTGGTGAATGATGTCTGTTGCCACTTCGTTCAGGAAAGCTCTGTCGTGGGAGACAACCAGCACCGTGCTGGGGTAACCTTGTAGGTAATTGGCCAAGAATGTGATGGATGGAACGTCCAACATGTTCGACGGTTCGTCGAGGAGCAGAAGGTCAGGCTCGCAGAATAGAGCTCTAGCCAATGCCAAGCGCATACGCCATCCACCAGAGAAGGTCTTTGTGGCATACGCCTGTCTTTCATGTGAGAAACCCAGACCTGCGAGAATGCTAGCCGCTCTGGACTCTGCCTTGTCAGACTCCATCTCCGCGAGTTTGCCTTGTACGTCGCTTAGAGTGATGTCCAGTCCTTCGCGCTGCTTATCGAGCTTCGCGGCGTCGGCTGATGTGTCTGCCATGGTGGCGCGTTCTGCTTCCAACTCTGCGAGCTCCTTGGCAATCTTGTCTTGTTCTTTCAGCAGGTGCTTTCGCCACACGTCAGCATCGAGCACGGCTTGCAGGGCAGGCGTCTCGTCTCCCATGATTTCCTGCTCAACGTGCAGAATTGAAATGTGAGTAGGAATGGCAACCTCTCGCTTACTGAGCGCTCTAAGCAGCGTCGATTTACCAATACCGTTCTGACCTACGAGACCATATCGGCGGCCATACGCGAGGGTCAGGTTGGTGTCTGACAGGATGCGTTTGCCACCAATTGAGATATCGATGCCGTCGACCTTGATGTCTTTGCTCTTCGATTGAGCATCAGCACCCAGCTGCAGAGGATTGACAGCCATGAAGAACTCTTCATACGACTGCTGCTCGTCCGGCACATCGAGAAGTCGCGATGCCTCATACTCGACAGTCTTAAACTCCTTCTTGTCTTGCTTTGCGCGCAGCTTCCTCTCAGCCTTCTCGAGCTTCTTCTTGTCCACTCTCGATTCGACCTTGCGTGTGTTTGCAGATTCGAGATCGACAGCGCCTCCGGTCAGACCCAAGGTCGAGGATATGTTCCGTGTTGAGCCCACTTGCAGAGACTGATCAAGCTTCTTGACCGATGGAGCTTGCTGCCGCCGCTCGGCATCTGTGCCGTTTTCATTGTGTAGGCGCTCTACAAATTTCTCGACCAGATTTTGCACCGAGACTTCGTTCTCATTTGAAAGGTCTCCTGATGCAGACAGCAACAATTGAGTGATGACGGCAGCCGCATCTGCCAGAGGGTCTCCCTCCGCGCTGAACTGCCGTGCTGCATGGTTCAAGTATCCAGCGGCATAGTCGACGACCACCGCATCGACGTCCGGTAGCTGCGCGCGTATTTCAGCCTGCATCCTGGCGGCTCACTTGCTTCAAGTCCAGTCTGAATCGAGCAATAATAAGTGACGTGTCTGCGCTGCGATTCCTGCTGGCGAGCACGGTCTGAATATCCCGATGTCGAACAATTTCCGAGCACGGCCGGTGAGGCGCTACCTAGGTAGCTTTTTTCAGCTCACCACAGAGTCGAAATGCAGCCTGCAGGTATCCTTCGAGCGCCAAGCGTATGCCGACTGCCACGAAATTGTCAGACACGTCGTTGATGCGGATTGACGCCTGCTGTTGACAAGGTGTTGGATGGTTGCAGTGTCGTGGCGATGCATGATGAAAAGCCAGGAACAACTTGTCTGGACAGTGACCAATGAGGAACGAGCTTTGCCGGTGGCCAGGAGACGTGCCCGCTTCACCTCGCCTTTCTCTTCTTCACATGCACAGCTGATGAGAGGCGTTGTTCGTGGACGCTTGTACACGAGTCGACACTCTTTCGCGTTACATTTGAGTCCACAAACACCATCATGGGCCCAGTGATATCGCTGTCAGGCGTTCTGCTGGGCACACATGCACGATAACATTTTCGCAGGCATGTACACTGCGAACCTGGAACTCTTTCGCACATACATGTATTGTGGCGCATCGCGTCAGCTCGGAGGAAGACCCAGCGTGTTGCCACAAACTCTGGGTCGCGATAAGGCCCCTCTCGTTGTCAGTGCACGTCGGATGTGTCACGTGTGTCCTTGTCAAAATGTTTGGGCTCGGTGATTGAGTTGCCGAGAGGCTAAATGCTGTCGGCGAGTTTCACTTCACGATGAATGGCACAAGTATGTTCTCGTGTTCAACGTGCTGTAGGAAAGTCCCTTGCTTGAGATGTGTGCTGTCATGAGCCTTCACGTCAACGCATTGTCAAGACCGCCCTGGTGATCTAGCTGCCGAGAGGCTGTCTGGAGTTAACTGTTTGCGCTCTTGTGCTATTGCTCAATTAGGCCAATCAAGCTCAGGCACAACGCGAGATCTGGCACGCTACGATGCTATCGGCTTCGCCTCCAGAAGCTCCCCCACGGTGGTGGATCTCCTGCAAGGGCCATACTGAAATCAGGTCTTATGAGCAGGGATCAATGTGGTCGCTCTCCACCATGAGTTTCGTGATGCGATGGTTACACAATGACCTCCTTGCTGTGTTCAACGCTGCTTGCGAGAACAAGAGCCTCGTCAACAGTGACACATGAACATTGTACCAGAGGCGCCCACCGGCCACATGCCAGGTCTATCATGGCTATCTCATGTCGTTGCAGCTGGGTCACGCTATGGAGACTGTGCCACATGGCGCTTGATCGTCATACCGGTCATACGCGATCGCAATTGCGGCGCAATGGTCGGTGCCGGGCCTGCTCGCGGCATCTTGCATCAAAGGTAAATGAGATAGCGCGTGCCTTCATGACCGACCTCAACCAGCATCAAGCACGTTGCGAGAGAGTGTAATGATACCACCGTACTCCGACTTCCCGGTCGATGGCATCGCCGCGCACCTGTGACAAAGGCAGACATTCTGCGTGACATGCAGCTGCCCTACCGTACGGGTACGGGTAGAGGTGAGCCACACCCAAGAGACTATCGATGGGCCGTTTTAGACGGAACCAGGATCGCCTGTCAGCGCATCTTGAAGTTGGAAGTGGTTCTCTCCGCCTTGAGTGGATCACCACTCTGTTGGCTTTACGGAGCTGTGCGTAGCGAAGTCGCAAAGCACGGAAAGCAGGATCGTGCTGACGTCTGGTGCAAAGACGGAGCGAGGAAGCATGGGCAACCCTGAGAGCTTTTGTTTGCGTACAGCGGGTCGCCCGTGCTTGTGGTTCAGGGCAGCGTTGTACGGCAGCATCGACCTCAGGAACAGGCCAGACACAGGTCGACGCTGCGGGCAAGCGCAATATCGGTGTCGATGGCGACGTAGGCGGTCGGAGCAGCAGAGGCGTAGCAGTTGTGAAGCAGAGTTGGTCTTGGGTGTTGACGGTTTCTGGTTTGGACATATTTCGTCTGCTTCTTAGTCACCTCAGCTGGCTCCCATCCCTGATTCGAGAGCCCGCAAGCCACTGCCCACTTCTCTTCCTGCTCAGTCGGACCAGCCGAGCACGTCGGCGAGTGCTGGATCTTGTCGTCAATTGACAGTAGTGAGACGGCGCAGACAGGCGCTGGCGGTACGGCAACGGGGCGGACGTGTGTAGTGGAGCCTCGCGAGTCTTGTTCTGGAGACTGGCGCTCGGTGGGACAACGCCATGTCCATGTCCACGCCTTGCTCGATACCTCTCGACTCTGCATTGGCCGGCGCTGGGCACAGAGCATGAAAACGGTCTCCTCCATCTGTGCTTCCGGCTCTGTGACTGCACTCTCTGCCTTGGGCCTCGCCGTCGCCCGACGCGAACACGCCGAACCGAGCTCACAACACCCACCCAGGGACATGACCACCGCCGTCGCCAGCTACACTCTCACCACCCCTCCCGCCCTCGACGCACCCTACGCCTTCCCGACGACGCACTCGAGACGCCTGGCCAGCGACGGAGACCGCTATGCGCGCGTCCGGCCACGCAGCAGAGACCACAACACACCCAACCATGTAGCTTGGAAGAGACGCAGCACGCCAGATGCCACTTCAATTGCGGGCATGGATCGACCCATGAGGAGGGACGGGGAGCGCAGCGGGCACTCTGGCATTGGCACGACTAGCACACCCACCGCACGGCCAAACACCTGGTTCCGCCGTCTGTCGAGCAGCATATCAACGTCACGCGATTCGAGTCGAACACCCTCGTCTCGCCCTGCTTCTGCAGCCTATACCAATGGATCGCTGGCGTTCTCTCAGGCCGGCTCCACCACGCCCATGTTTCCAGACACCACACCAGCTCCTCTGCCGCCCAACAAGCTCGTGAAACGCACAGCTTCACTGCATAGCTCGAATGGCTCATCCTCGCCATCATCAGGGTCCAGACTACCCCTTCCGACGTTTCGCAGGCCCGCCACGAGTCATCAGCGATCCGCCACGCTTCAAAGTCGCCTCTCGAGCTCAAGTCCAGCGGGTCATATCACCTCTGCTGGCGATAATCAGGGAGCACGTGACTCTGAATGGCGGTCGTATTTCGTCCCTCGGGTGGCTGCTGACCGCACTCCGTCGAAGAGGCGTAGTTCCACAAGCATTCCAAATCCTATCAAGCGTGTGTATCCTGATCGAAGATACACTCCGACTCTGGTTTCTGCAAAGGATCTCGTGCAGCCCGCTGGTGTAGAGCTTGATGACGGGGTGAGCGATACTGACGAGAACATGGCAGCTGCTACACAACAAACAGCGCCTAGCACTGCTTCCTCACCCTTTCCCACACAGGCTGCGTTCTTTGAGGAAAGCACTGCGCCTCGCCGATCCTTCTCCATCAGCGACCTGCTGTCCACCGGACCACAGCCACTATGGCGGCGACCAGCATCTAGTAAAGGTCGGCCCTGGTCGTCTAGATCTGTTCGCAAAGGACGGCCACGAGTGGCATCTGAGCCACAGAAGCCAATGGGTAGTGGTATCAGCAGTCTGATAGGCCACGACTCCGAGAGACCAGCGAAACGACGTGACCTGACCGATCCAAAGGCGTCACAGCGGAGCATCTATTCCTCGTCGAGCAGCCAGAATGTTACTCCCGCAGACAGCCGTCCTGAGATCGACTTGAGTCTCGGCGTTGAGTCACCTTCATTGCAGTTCACGCCCGACCATTCTCTCCACGTGGAGCCAGCCACACAAGTGCGAACACCATCTTCGAATGAGCCGCAAAGGTCCCTCTCCACTTCTCTTCAGAGCGCTCCGACTCGACCCATACGGCTATCGGCTGCGCAGTCGGAGATTACATCGACCATTGGCTCTGACAGTGAGTACCTTTCTACCGGCGACAACAGTACCGACTATCAAAGCGACAATGCTTTCGACTCAATTCACACGCGAACCACGCGCAGCAGTTCTGGGCGTAGAGGACCCCATATCGAGACAATCTTCGACGACTCTCCGCCGACATTCTCATCTGGTAGAAGCACCAAACTCCGCGATTTTCTCAGCGATGGTCAGTTCGGTAATGAATATGGAGGACCGCATCGACACAGCACGATCGAAGAAGAAGATAGCGTGGTCAGTACTCCAGTACGATCGATACGCAACAAGAGTGTGACTTCAACACCGTCTGGACGTTCAGCTGCTCCACAGATATTCTCCTCATCTCCTCCTGTGATGGAGATCATGCCCGACTTGGATGACGCAGATTGGGATGTGGCTGAGGTAAGGGACGGTGACTATGGGCTTGGTATACAGCCGCATGCCACGATATCGCCGGTCAATGGCACAACATATGACCGAAACATGCTTTTCCGCTTCGGACCAACTTTACGGCCAGGCCATAGCCACTCTGCAAACTCGACGCCCAGGAGGAATGGAGCGTCTCCCATGGACAAGACCAACGTGTTTGACTGGTCTGAGCAGCAGCCTAGTCCAAGCCATCCCAACAACTCTCCTCCAAGACCACGGACTGTGCATGGCAAGAAGGACCAAGACAGTCGGGGCAGTCGCCCTTCAGGTCGACGACCTGCCAGTGGGATGCACGCTCGTAGCCACAGTGTGCCCGTTGTCCCAGATCTGGATGGCAAGCGTAGCAGTGTCGTAGCTAATAAATTCGGCACATGGGGAGTGGGGAGCAAGGCTGTAACAGAGGACTGGAACGAGGACTTCGACTTTGACGAGCCCACTTTGCCCGTCCAGGCGAGCATCGAACAAGATGAGAGGAGAATCGATAGTGGCCACGAGATGTTTGTGCCAAAGTCGATCCGGGAGCAGCAGGAGAACGTGGTCATGAACATTGGGTTGCTGAGAGAGTGGGGCCTGCTTATCGAAGAACTCAAAGATCTTCGTATGCGAGCAGTCGCACTGGACATGTTGAAAGGACCATACGCTAAAGAATGGCGTGAGGTCGACGCCATGATTGAACTGGCAGACCAGGAATCGGAAGAGCACACGCTCGCACCGCGACGATCCCCGCCATCATCACCGGGCTTTGATGACAGCGCCTTCGAGGACACACCCTCCACAAAGGCTCGACTACGACAATCATCTGGCAAAATTACAAATCGTGAAGGAGCTGGTACCACTGGGTCTCCTAATCCTGCAAGGGAGGCGGGTGTCCAGAACCAGGTCATCATCACTCGACCTCGTAAAGACTCTGAATTGGTAGCTCAGAGTGTCATCGCAGCTTTACAGACTAAGCGCAGCACCTCCGACCCGTCCATGCTACCGGTCAGCTCGAAGAAGGTGCCATTTGACACGGCAACCCTACGTCACATTGTTCCATATGTGAACAGCCTCAAACGAAAAGTGAAGGATGCATTGCGCGAGACAGAAGGACTGTATTCCAGTCCACACAGGCGATCATCGCCCAACTCGCGGAAGCGCAGGGAGTGGGCAGAAGAAGAACCAGGCTTTAGCATGATGTTCAATGAGAAGAAGCACGATGACGATACCACGACTCAACGACAGTCACGACGCGAGGGAGCAGCCACCGACAACGATGGCTCAGAGCTCTCTCTGTCCAATCAGGACGGGTTTCTTGCAACCCGCATGAAGCAATTGAATTTTCCAAAGTGAGCTTCTACAAGGTGTGCGAAAGTCGACCGATAGATTCACGGTTGAAGCACATTACATGAGGCGTAATCCATGGGCGAAGCCGACGACTGTCGGCACCTTTCTTGGCCCCGTTCAGCATATCAGGGGCCTTTGCAGCACGTGACGTGGGACACGTTTCGAAGAAAAAGTTAAGAAGCGGCCGTTTTTGTAATGCTTCCTTCAATTTGTCGTCCGCGAGGGTGGATGATGTATAACAGGGCGTCGTTTGGGCATACTACATTGCTTTGCGCGCAGACATGGAGAGATGCGCGATTGTAACAGGACAGCTGGGACTGTGCCACTGATGGGCATGTTTCATGTTACGGCCTCTTTTTGTCTGGTCTGGTCTGGTCTGGTTCAGGGCTGCATAGCGAAGGGAGGAAAAGCAATATGCGGGTTCCAGCATCGGTATAGAATAGCTAGCTGGCGGGAGCGAGGGCAACCCAGGAGCTTGTTCACGTATACGTTTCAGCTGCAATAATGAAAGTACTCTTAACGCTTAGTTTTCTCATCTTTAAGCTGTGGTCAATTCTTCTTCCTAGAGCACGAACGCGAACACAGCAACCACGACGGCAAAAGCGCTCACACCGACAAAACTCCCAGCACTCGTTGTCAAAGTCTCTGCCGCCGCACCACTCTCAGTATTCGACCCCCCAGCAGCGGGAATCGTCCCCGTAGCAGTAGACCCCGCCCCACTCACAGCCCCTCCCATCACTCCTCGTAACGACATAAACCTCCCCCGTCGAATCACTACTCATCCACAACCTCCCTTTCCCATCCCACGCCAACCCCACCGGCCTAAAACACCCATCCGGACACCTAGCAAGATCCGCATTCCCCATCATCGCCCTCGCCGCATCGCGAGATGTCTCAGTAGCGACAGGCTCTCCATTCGCAAACTCTACCACGCGCAGATCGTAGCCCGTGGGGTCGTCGCGGTTCCAGAATCCGTGGAAGGTTATCCAGGCGGCGGTGCCGGCGGAGTTGAACAGGATGGAGAGCGGCGCGGTGTGGGCTTGGAAGGTGAGGCGGGGGGAGGTTGGATGAGGGAGGGGCTGCAGGCGGTGTCGTTGAGGGGGGTGGCGGTGTTGGGGAGGTCGATGGCGAATTGGGAGCCTACGCCGGCGGTGAAGGAGGGGACTGAGGTGGGTTGCCGGGCGGCGAAGCAGGTTGGGTAGCCTGTGGATCGTTGGGTCAGCAGGTGCGGTGTTAGGGGTGTGGTGTGTTGATAGACTTACCGAAGTTCCTGTCTTGGTTAGGGGATTGGGTGCCGTTGAGGTAGCCTAGGAAGTTAAGTTTCTCCGCTGGGTTGTTTTCATGGATATCTTCACCCTGTCGTCGCTCAAGAATCAGCCAAACATCCCTTCTCCATCACCTTCCCTCACACAGTACCGCCTTACCGAGCGATTAACCTGATCCGCACTATTCTCCACCGAATAAATCCCACCCGTCGTCGGCTCCTCCGCAATGCCCACATCATTCCTCAACCCCCATCCCAACAGCAAACCCTCAGTAACGAAATCATACGGTTCCGTCGAGTTCGTGATGTTGAAGGCTTTAATCTGGCTGACTCCCGACTCAACGCTCACAGCCTGCATATCGAGATTCGAGAAGCTGCCGCGATTAATCACCATCAGGCCGGGTGCAGATTTGGACAGCAGGAGGGTGCGAGAGGTGTGATCGGAGCCGCCCATGTTGTTCACCAACTCCGTTGGCTGGGAGGAGTTGGTCTGGTCTTGTGCTGTGTGTACACCATCAGTTCATGCTCAGTCGGCGCAATACCATCACACTCCCAACTCCACAACGCCTCCCCGCTGGACGCATACAGAACCGCCCCATCTTCAGACACCTCAATGCCATGGTTCAGACTCGGCTCATCGACCACAAGCCTTCGACTCGTTGTGGAGACACATCCATCTTCAGGATCATCGAAGTTCAAGGCGGTTATGCCGACGCCCTCTTCGACGACCAGTAACGCTCCAGATTTGTCAAACTTGATGCCACGAGGAGACGTCAAGTTGTTCGCAACCAGCCGGGCAACGTAGCCCTCCGCCATCGAAGGCGCGGCATAGTCTGCTGTGAGCGTGGACGAGCATGAAGGTTGTTGTGCAGTGGCCAAAGTCTGCAGTAGAGCCGCTGTTAGTAGTGAGGTTCGAATAGGGTTCGTCATCGTTCCTGTCGTGGTTGTTGTATCATGGGAACATCCTGAACAGCAGCAATGCGGCTATATGTTCATTCTGTCATTGTAGTCTGGCGATCGGCTCCAAGAGAGCTTCGGCACCTAGCGTTCAGATCGCAGTGCTTGGCCATCGCTTGTTTAAGTGTGTGATTGGAGCTGTCGTGCATTCCAGATGCGGGCGCCGTTGTGCAAGGCACGATGGGTGGCGGCGGGAAGGACCCCGCTATGCTGTCTCATCAGTCTACGTTTTTTGTGAATGAGGGATCTGGAAGGTGTAACAGAAGCGGAAAGATCAGTAATAGAGTAGAGAGCCGCAGACGAACATGTCCACAGGCCCCCGGAGAAACTTCTTTTATTGCGTCTTCTCGTGGCACGCGGTCTATCTGGGCAGATCCAGAGCCATAACGCCTGATGCTCTGGTTAAACAGAGCTCAGTCTTCCTCCATGTCGAGGTCTAGATCCTCATTGGTTGTTGAACGCCGCGTGAACGCCTTGCTTGTAATGCTTCAGAGCTTTTTGGCTGCATGATGCCGTTGAAGGGGTATCTCCGATACTTTTCCCAAAAAATCAGTGTTGAAACATCGTCCGTAACATCGTAATAGTGAGGCAAACGCCTAGTATCGGTACATCTCGCTCTTGAAAGGACCCTCGACTGGCAGACCCATGTAGTCTGCTTGGACGTCGGTCATCTTGGTGAGGTTCACGTTGACGTGCTCAAGGTGGAGCTTGGCGACCTGCTCGTCGAGGATCTTTGGCAGAACGTAGACACCAACTGGGAGACGCTCAACTGAGCTCTTTGGCTCGTTCTCCTTCTTCTTCTGGCGGAGGTCGACCTCGTCATCTTCGATGGCACGGCCGAACTCGATGTACTTCTTGGCGAACTCCTTGTCGGCCGACTTGTACAGCATAATCTGAGCAAGGACCTGGTTGGTGAACGAGCAGGACATGACGAAGGAGCTGTGGCCAGTGGCACATCCGAGGTTGACCAGACGACCCTCAGCAAGGAGGATGATGTGGCGGCCGCTTGGCATGAGGAAACGGTCGACTTGTGGCTTGATGCTGACGACCTCCTTGGCGGTCTTCTTCAACCAGGCGACATCGATCTCAATGTCGAAGTGACCGATGTTGCAGACGATGGCGTCCTCACGCATGGCCTCGAAGTGCTTGCCGACAATGATGTCTCGGCAGCCGGTGGTGGTGACAAAGATCTGGGCGGTGGGGGCAGCCTCCTCCATGGTGACAACCTGGAAGCCAGTCATGGCGGCCTGGAGGGCGTTGATGGGGTCAATCTCGGTGACAAGGACACGAGCGCCCATGGAGCGAAGAGCCTCAGCGCAGCCCTTGCCGACATCACCGAAACCGGCGACGACAGCGATCTTGCCAGCAATCATAACGTCGGTGGCACGCTTGATGCCGTCGACGAGAGACTCCTTGCAGCCGTACAAGTTGTCGAACTTGCTCTTGGTGACGGAGTCGTTGACGTTGATGGATGGAGCCAACAGACCGTTTGGCTTGCCCTTGTTCTTGAGCATCTTGTAGAGGTGGTGGACACCGGTGGTGGTCTCCTCCGAGACACCGTAGCAGCCCTCGAGCATCTCGGGGTACTTTTGGTGGACGAGGGCAGTGAGATCACCGCCATCGTCGAGGATCAGGTTGAGTGGCTTGCCGGATGGGAACGCCTTCAGTTGTTGCTCCAAGCACCACTGGTACTCCTCTTCGGTCTCGCCCTTCCATGCAAACACGGGGGTGCCGCCGGCGGCAATGGCGGAAGCGGCGTGGTCCTGGGTGGAGAAGATGTTGCAAGATGTCCATGTGATCTCGGCACCAAGAGCCTTGAGGGTCTCGATGAGCACGGCGGTCTGGATGGCTGTTTGGGGAGACGAGGTTAGTATTGTTTCCAGCGGAGAAAAGAGAAAATGGATGACGTGGGGTAATGAAGTGCCGTGAAATGCAATCAAAGTGGGTGCGTACTCATGTGCAAGCAACCAGCAATGCGGGCACCGGCGAGAGGCTGCTCCTGGGCGTACTTCTCGCGGGTCTGCATGAGACCTGGCATCTCCTGCTCGGCCAGCTCAATCTCTCGTCGGCCAAAGGCCGCGAGGTTGATGTCTGCAACCTGGTGATGGCGGGGTCAGCAGAGGCCAATGCCGTGCTTTCGGTGGTGAGAGTGCGTACCTTGTAGTTCTTTGCCGGCTCACCCATCTTGGCTGATTATTCTATGTGGTGATTTCCAGAGAGAAGAGGTGTGTTTGGAGAGGTGGATGTGTGCGACGGAGGTGAGAAAGTGTGTGCAAGAAAATGTCCACAGACAGCTCAGCAGACAGCACTGGTGGGACTTGCAGCGCGCAGGCCATGGCAGCTCACAGCTCCCCCAGCGCCAGCAGCCAATCGGGGCCAATGGCAGACCCGCGTTGAAGAGCATTTGCGGGTCTCCTCCGCCGAGGCCCTTGTCCGGCCGCATGCATCTTCACATCACACATTCAGCGTTATGCAGGTGGCACGCGGCCTATTCTTTGCCTCCTTCGCTCACTCCACCACATTGTTTCGCGCTGTCCCGGCGATCGAACTGCCTCACTTCCCGTGCTGGCGGGAGTAACCAACACTCCGGGACACCGTGTCGTCTCTGATAACTCCGCCACGCGTCGACGAGATCTGCCAATCGCTCACCGAGTGACTTTGCTTGACTGAGCTTCGACTGTCATCTGTATGTGGCTGATCATGAAGTACTACAGACTCCACCTCATCATACTGTACCAGACACCCGAACTGTATCTCCGCGTTTCGAGACCTCACCAAGGGCCGGAAGCACCACATACTGCGGCCCGACTTCGGTGCAGAAGACACCAAGACCCAAGGCAAATATATGCACACGTTCCAACCATGTACCACTACTCTACACACTACACAAAATCTCTACAAAGGCTATCTTCCCGTTCCATCCATCCTATCTCACGCAAACCAACCAACCCACCAAGGCTAATCATTCATTACAACAACAACCTCTCTCCACCCTGACATCACAACTACGGATTCAAAAAACTCAACCTCTTCCTCAACCCCATACCACCACCACCAGAAGAACCACGTCCCCCCTCCCCATCCTGATGATGCCCAGCATCACTACCCTTCCTAAAAAAACTCAACCGACTATGACTCCTATCCCTCCCCCGACTCCCACGCCTCGACTGCCTCCCACTCTCCTCCACCCCATTCGTCCGACCCTGCCGGGACGCGGCGCGGCCACCTATAAACGGCAGCGAGGACCGTCGCCGTCTTCGTTTCTGCGGTTCTGGATCGTCCTGCACTGCTGCGCCCTCGACTGTATCCATCTGTTCAGAAGGCCGCTGTTCTAGCTCGATCTCGATGGAGGAGCGTGGGGTGATTTCATCCACCATGTTCGTCTTCTGCGGGAACAGGATGGAAATTTCGTGTTCGAAGGATGCTTCGAAGCGGGGCACCAGCTCCGCGCGGGCGGGTAAGTGCGCGGAGGACTTGAAGAGGCTGAGACAGCGGCGGATGGCGAGGGCGTGGTCTAGAAGAGCCACTTTGAGCGCGTTCTGCATCGAGTCTAGGCCTTGGTCTCGGCCGTAGATGGAGGGATCGATGTCGCTGGAGAGACTGTCGGCGATTTCGGAGGGGGGGAGCAGACCGCGGTAGCGGGCGACGCTGCTGTCGGAGCTGGGGTCGACGGAGTTGAGGAGGTCTTCAGTTAGTCGGGCCATGGTGCCGTCGTCGTCGCCGCTGGCTATGCGCTTTTCCATGGCGAGTAGTTCTTGAGTCTTTCTCGTTGTGCGCTCGATGGCAGCTTCGATGGGCAGTAGTGTCACAGTCTCTACGTTCACAATCTCACTCCGTCGTAATATGGTCGGGAACTCATCTACCGTTGTGTATACGACCTTCTCCACGACTTGCTCGGTGATAGGAATATCCTGAGCAGGCTGCCTCGTCGTCGTCGCAAATCGGTGCGGATTGGATATAAGGTTGTATTCCCGGACAGTCTGCGAGACCTTCGTGCGTTGGTACACCATATGCTCTATGTCCTTGTTAGGGCTGACAGCAAAGATCTGCAAGTACTGTCCTTCAACCTCTGGCTCCAGATCTCCGCGCAAGATCCGCGCCGCTGGGTGGAGTTGTTGCATGCGATCTTCAAACGAAGCTATCCTATCCGTGGCGATGCCCTCGAATATGAAGTGCTTATCACGCAACGAAGGTGGAAAGCCAAGGCCGCGATAGACAACGCGGAAGTACCTCGAGGTGGCACGGTCTCCGCGAGCAATGCGTTCTTGGATGCTTGCAATGGCTCGTTGCGCCCTGGCCAGTTTTGAGAAGTCGAAGATGTTGAGCTCGTACTGCACGGCGAGCTCTCGATAGACGGCAAGGGCTCGCTTCCATGCTTTGCCCTTCTCAAAGTACTGGCAGGTCTGGAAGTACAGAAGCTCTTTCCGCTCAAAGGCCGTCTGTGCAGGCAGCTTTGGATCTGTCGTCTCGGGAAGCTGTACGGAAGGGTCCCACTCATACCGTGAGGCATGCATCTGGAGAGCCAGGCCGGCTTCGGTGATGTTGCCGGCAGCGAGCTGCATATCTTTGAGCTGATGCACGTATCGGACGTACCCTTCCTCAGACTGAACATCTTTCAAAAATTCCATGAGGCGCAGAGTGTCCACGAGACGGGTAGCATCATTGATGGCTGACCCACGCTGATGAACGCCTGCGAGCATGCCCAGCAAGTCTTCAATCTTGCCGAACATGTCCACCACGGCAATGTACAAGCTGTCCTCGACAGTCCGCTGTAGCGGCTCGAACTGTTCCAGCATCTCCGGCACGAAAGTCTTCTGTAACATGCTTTCAGTGATGTCTTTCGTACGGCACAGCTTGTCGAGACAATCGATCATGGCAGTCTGGACGATCGAAAGATCTTGATCAATCTGCCATGCGCCAACAATCATGGACCGTAGCACTTCGATGGCCACGCTCCTTAGACTGGCATGTACGCTCAAGCAAAGCTCCACAACAGGTGCAACCAGCTCAGGGACGAACTGCACTTGGTAGCCACCCATTCGTTGAAAACCGTGCAATCGCCTGGTCTCTTCATCGGTCTCCCAGCCGATGGCCTCCCAACAGCGTCTGAGAAGATTTGCTCCAAGCTCACGCACATCTCCAGCAATCTTCCACACGGCTCGTCGCTTTTGTTCAGGAAAGGTCTCCATCGCTAGCGTCGGACTGCCAAGAGCAGCGAAGAGTGTGTCGAAGAAGGCCCGCCAACTCTCGGTGTCGAACTCCAGAGCCTGGGTGGCATTTGGCGCATAGATGTCCGGTAGTGACTCAATCATGGTGTCCGAGATGCGCTCCAGAGCAGTCATGCCGTACCTGTGGTGGCTGACATGAAGACTCAGCCAGCTGCGTGGAAAAGCCTCGCACGAGAGTACGCTCTGGCCCACTTGTAGCGCTTGTAGGAGGATGTTCGTAACGTCAACCCGAGTTGCGTCAAAGTACAATCTTCGCTCCGACGTCAGTGCTGCTGCGAGCAAGGCCGAGATCTCCAGCATGGCCTCATCCACGTCGATCACTTGCGCCACCGTCTTGGTCGGAAATGGGTAGCTTGTCGGGAAGAGCATGCTGAAGACTCGTTTCGAAGCTCGAGGCATCGTCTGTAAAGCAGTGAACGATTCTGTCAGCTTCGGGACGTATTGACAAGTCTCCTCGCCAAGCTCTTCCATCTGCGCCGCGACTACGGAACAGCACAATCGAACTTGGTCTCGCCACTGATCAGTGACCTTTGCCACTCTTCCCCAGTATGGATCCAGCCATCGGAAGGTGTTGGCCACAAGCGTTGTCCGCGTCTCGGGGGTCTTGAACACTTCAAGGTGACTGTAGTTGGCGATCAAAATCAATCGATACAGTATCATCCTGCCCTTGGCATGGGAGCAGGAGTCAAGGAGATCAGTAGCGATCTCCAGAATCTCTGCTGGCGCCATGACTGACGCTAGCTCAGAAAGCCAGGCGTGGAAATGCTGTATTAACAATGTTTGCGTACCCAGCAAGACAGGCATGGGGTTTCGTAGCAACGCCATGATTGCTACGAACAAGTCGTGTAGCTCGTGCCTCATAGCAGCTTGACGATCTGGCCCCGGCGTGCCATTGAGCTGCTCACCTTCGTTGCCGCTGGTGCCGAAATGTCGGGTGGTCTCAACGATGAGCTTCAGTATCTGGTCGCCGACTTTGAATGTTGTTCGTAGTTTGCGTGACGATTCCGGATCCATGGGGTTCGATACCAGTCGTTGAAATGCCTTTACAAGACAGTGACCTGCGTGAGGCCAGTCGTGTCTAGTGGTAGCATACTCTTCAATGATTCCACCAAGCTCAAATCGCTTATCTCGTGCAATGCTCAGTATGACCACGAAGTTATAGAAGACGACGTCTTCATACTCTTCCAGAGTTTCGTACTCGTGCAATATCTCGAACAGAGCGCCGAAAACATCCCGAAGGAGCTTCACGATTTCAACTTCTGACACGAAAGGGAAGCGCTCGAGCAATTCTATCAATTGCTCGCCATGGTAATTGCGCCAATGCAACACACCAAGAAGCGTCGGATCCTGGGAGTACTCCGTACTACACAAGAATGTCCTCAGAGAGATAAGTGCGGCATTGTTTTGGTTGGTGTCCGTCTTGTCGTGCCAAGGAGGCAGCGCTAAGTAGGCACCTTTGCCACCGATGATGCTCGAAGAGTACTCATCGTAGACGTAAAGTGCGACGTGGTGATCGCCGTCTCGCACGAAGGCTTCGTATTCCCATAGAGGGAGCCAAGCCAGCGCGAAAGGGAAATTTGGTGAGTCGGCGATGCTCATCACAACATGACTGCCCGGCACTTGGGCGGCAGGTATGGCAAGTCTAATAGTCTGGTTCCATCCTTCGCCCCGTTCCACACCAGTCGTACGCCAAGCTGTATGGCCTTGATGGTTGGCGGCCGTGAAGATGCAGTCGTCAATTCGCTCTCCGTTGGCCTTTCGTACTTCGAGCGTGAGTTGCAGATTTGCCAGACTAGTCTGGCACCGCTGGCTCAGCGGGACGGCGCCATACTTCGAATGTGCCAATGTGCAGCTTCGAGTCATCATCGGTTCGGTCAAGGTCAGGTAGATGTCGCTTCGCTTCTCATTGGGTACCCCGGAGAAGCCAAGCTTGGGAGTCATGAGCACGTCGTGCAAAAGTTGTGGGCTATTGCGTACGAGTCCTTCCAGGTCAGCGGTCGCGAAAGCTTTTACAAAGACATCCAGTCGTTTGATCAAGCGAACTCGTGAAAAGCCTCGAGCTGAACTATGCTGGAGCTCACGAACCAGTTCTGTCCAGTCGTCACCTTCGTCACTTGTATCTTCTTTCACAGAGGAAGGAGTCCATAGCGTGACACTCTGTTCAGAGTACGACTTGCTTTGTGCAAGCTTCGTGATGTCCAATGTACCAACTCCTATTGTGCGCCTCACGGTCTTGACCTCGCTTGCGACGGGCGCCTGCTCTACCGTCGCGTTGCTCGAGCGCCCCGTAGATTCTGATCGTTGAGACTGACTTGTGTTCGGTCTGCTGTCGGTGGTGGGAGAGGGCATCCGCCCATGGGTTTCGCGCTTTCTTTGGCTTCCGAAAACACTCCTTCGTCCTTTGGCAGTGTTGAGCTTCTCGCTCCCGCCAGTCACATTACTGAGGAGTGTCGGCCTCTGTTGGTGATTCATGCCCTGTCCGTGGACCATTTGCCGCACTGGCTCGTCCCTCAAGAGTCTGAAGACCACGTACAAGGAGTTCATCTCCGCACCGATGCCAACGTCCAGGTTGGTCAAGTTCACGAACAGACTCTTGGTCTGATCTTCCACCTCCTGCGTTGCGGCGACGGGTACGGGCACAGATATTGCATAATTCTCGCTCAGCGGCCTGGGCTTTTCGTTGTACTCCTTGATGCAGAGACACATTTGCAGAGTCGCCGGCTGATCAGAGTCGCAGATCAAAGTCCTCACGTCGACCAAGATATGGTGCAACATATTTCGCTCCAGGGTCGGCTTCGGTGGCCTGTCCAGAATACTCATATTCGCCTGTAGCTTGGTCATCTCAATGACTGAGTCCTCTGCTGTCAACATGCGACCCTTTTCAGTAGGACTCCGCACGATCACTTCATCGTTCAACAGCTTGTTGCCCGCTACCAGGTCCCAGACCGTGTCCTCCCGTAGCTCAGCAAGCTCTCGCGCAGTCAGGACATCGTGCATGAGCTGGTTTCGCGCACTGTCAACGCGCTTTATCAGGTCCTGTACCTTGGCCAGATGAGTGTAGCCTCGTGCCAGGAGTAGCTCATGGAGTCTCGCATCGTGCCACTCTCGCAAGCATGAAGCTATCTCGTCAACCAACGGCTCTGCCGCAGACAGGCCAGTCTCGTCGCCCACGCGCAACAAGGGCACTGGCGCAAGAGGCCTCGGAGCATTGGGATCTCGAGGCAAGGGCTCGGCAGCAACAAGCACTGACTTTCTCTTCCTGCTCCTCGTGCTGCGGGTGCTCTGACGCCGGCTGAGTCTCTTCTTGTACGCATAGCTCTTTCTCCGCGAACTAGAATCGTCCTCTCCCACGGTCTGTCCACCATCTGTGCCATCGTCTGTGCTCTCATCCTGTCCTTCGCCTAGGTATTCTCGTACTTCGACGCAGTTGCGGGGGAAGATGCCGGAGAATACGCGATGCTCCAGCTGCTGTCCTCTGTCGCTGGTGAGCCCTGCGAGGATGGAGGGAGGCGCGACCAAGTAGCCGCGATACCATTCATTGCTCCTTCCGCCCTGTTCGATGATGTAGATGTGGTCGCCAATCTGCAGGGGCAGGTCGTTGGCCTCGGTCGCGCGGAAGGGATATGTGCAAATGGCAAAGGCCACCGAGGGCACCAGTGGCTTCCAGGGCATCGCGTCGCTGCGGTTCTTGCTTCAATGGCTGCTGTATCGACATCCGTGGCTGAAGGTGCTGCAAGCAGGATCGCGGTCTAGGCCATCTATGCGAAACACGGTGGGACATGAAACAAGGACAAGCGCGCTGCGACAGAAGATGGTCGTCGTGGTAGTAATACAGATGTACAGCAGGAGGAGGACCTTGACCTCGCTGCCGTTGCGCTTGCAGGCGAATCGCAAGGAGATGGACGATATACTTTCACCTGCTAAAGCCGCCTCCTGTGCTTTCACACACGTCCGCCCAGCGCTGGAAGAGCTTGGGCCCGCTCATGCTCGTGCACGACTCATGGTCATCGGCCTGCTGGACCTAGACTTCTCTCCGCTGGTTGAACTGTGGGCAGCGATGGGTAGAATATGGGAGCACGCGTCGGAAGCTGATTCCATGCCGTTTGATCTCGGCCTCCTTCTACTCCTTCAGCCACACCCCCCGGCATTGGAGAATTACACTCACACTTTCACCAACCGGGACTGATGAACAAACTTCTGTTGAACACCACTCATCGCGGCAACGCATTGCGGTCTGATATCGTACAGTACGCCATTCGTTGCTGGGAGACTGGAGGGAATCATCGATGCCACACTGTACGACGGCTTGGAAGTCAGGTCACCGTCGCGAAACGTACACGATCAGACCACCTCCGCATCTCTCCCAGCTTCACGCCCCTGCATGGAAACCATCTTTCTCCCCAGGTGACATGAGGCTCTCCATAAACGGACGTCGTGCGCCCGACCTTTTCACCCATCACTACCGGCGGTGGGATGATCTTGCCATACTTTAAACACGCAGGGCCCGCTCCGATCTCATACGACGTTACACTGACCCTTCCAATGTTGCCATGTACCCCGCTTCACCACAGAAGTGCAAGGACTACTGCTACCGTGCCTCCAGCATGCACGACCACCACGTTTGCTGACATCATTTAGCCGACAGGCTCAAGCTGCCGAGACGGGAGCATCAAGAGCGAAGTATAATGCTTGACCGTAGCCAAGCGTCGCACGAAGACGTGAGTCCTCGCTCTTACCGAAAGTCGGCAATATGCGTCTGGTATCGCGTGCCGCATTGCTTGCAAGCTTCCTTTGCAACCCGCTCGTCTGTTGTCAGAACATTGTCAGTCTCGTCGGCAGCAACTGGACTCTAAGCAACGATAACCTCAGTATCTCAGTGCCAGCGGAGCTTCCGAGCTATGCACAACTCGACCTCTTCGCGAACCAGGTCATAGGTGATCCACTCTATGGCTTGAACAACTTCAACCTCCGCTGGATCCTCTGGCAGAACTGGACTTATACTACTTCATCGCCCATCTCTGGCCTATCGTCCAATGCCAGGAGCACATGGCTGCTGTTCAATGGGTTGGACACCTTCACATCCATCTCATTTTGTGGACAGCACGTCGCTAGTACCAACAATCAGTTTCGCCAGTACTGGTTCGACGTGTCAGATATTCTGAGCTCTTGTTCAGAAGCAAACAGAACCTTGAGTATCGAATTTGGGTCTGCGGCCAAGATCGCCAACGAGATTGCCGATGAACCTGGACAGGAAGTGTGGCCTGATGATGTGCAGCAGCTGTACCAGTTCATCAACAGGTGGTTCGTGAGGAAGGAGCAGAGTGATTTCGGTACGTTTCTGAAGGGTACCGGGCATCGAGCAGTGCTTGAACTATGGCTAACACCCTTCTGTTTGTAGGTTGGGATTGGGGCCCTGCGTAAGTCATCCTCGCCTCAGTTGACCTATGTTCAACATTGTCCTAACTTTTGGTGACTAGATTTGTGCCTGCTGGGCCTTGGCAACCAGCCTGGGTTGTACAGCTAGGTGCGAGCGAGGTTCAAGTGAGGAACAGCTTGGTGGATATCTACCGACAAGAGCAATTGAACAACCTTCCACCTGACCAGAGCAAGCCTTGGGTTGTTAATGCCAGCCTCGACTATTTCGGAGAATTGTCTGCTGGGGCAGTCTTGCAATACAAGCTCACGACCCTTGACAACAAGACTACCGTTGCGAACGGCGAACTTGCCGATATCAGTGTAACAAACTCTACCGTCACAGGCAACACTGTCATTCCGAGCGATGCCGTGGAACTTTGGTGGCCCGTTGGCATGGGAGAGCAGTGCCTTTACTACCTAATATTGGAACTAGTCTCTGCTGCAAATCAGTCTCTGGCGACAGTGACCAAACGCATCGGATTCCGCACGATTGCTCTAAACGGCAATCCAGTCTCGGAAGACGAGATCGCACTTGGCATAGCACCAGGCAACAATTGGCATTTCGAGATCAATGGACAGCCGTTCTACTCAAAAGGTTCCAACTTTATCCCTCCTGATGCTTTCTGGACCCGAGTGACGCCTGAACGCATCAGCAAGCTCTTCGATACCGCCATTGCTGGCAACCAGAATATGCTCAGAGTGTGGTCGAGCGGCGCATATAGCCCAGACTTCATGTACGACTTGGCAGACGAGAAGGGCCTCCTGCTCTGGTCCGAGTTCGAGTTTGGGTGCGCTCTCTATCCGGTCTATCCGGAGTTCTTGGCCAACGTTCGAGAGGAAGCTGCGTATCAGGTTAGACGCATCAACCACCACCCAAGTCTGACACTGTGGGCTGGCGGCAACGAGCTCGAGAATTTGGAACTTCCGTTGGCGAACGACTCGGCTCCGGAAGAATATCCACGCTTGCAGGCGGAGTATGAGACACTGTTCCTCGACACCATACTTCCTGCCGTCTTTGGAAATAGTAGAAGCATAAGCTACCAACCTAGTTCGACGAGCAACGGCTGGCTGAGCCTGAACCACAGTGCACCGAGACCGATGATCCAGCGATACAACAACAAGACTGAAGGCAGCGTGTACGGCGAATCAGATTATTACAACTACAACCCATCGTTTCTGGGGAACACGAGCAGCTACCCAGTCGCACGCTTTTCAAACGAGTTCGGCTTTCACTCCATGCCTTCACTGCAGTCATGGCAACAGCAGATCTCAGAAAAGGACCTCCAATTCAATTCCACTACGATTCTGCTGAGGAATCAGCACAATCCTCCAGGGAATCTAGACACAACCAACCTCACCAACTCAAAGGTCGGCCAGTACCAGATGACAAACGCAATAACGACGTGGCTCCCAGTCCCCAACAAGACGGACTCAGTCGCCAATTTTACGGCATGGTGCCATGCTACACAAATCTTCCAAGCAGAATTCCACACCTCCCAGGTCGAGTTCTACAGACGTGGTTCAGGCTTGCCAAACAGGAACCTCGGATCACTCTACTGGCAATTGGAAGACATTTGGGTGGCACCATCCTGGGCTGGCGTGGAGTATGATGGCAGGTGGAAGATGCTGCATTATGCAGCCAAAGATCGATACGAACCCGTCATCATCGCATCCTACTATAACATTACCACAGGCAATCTTACCGCATGGGTAACCAGCGATCTATGGGAACCGGCAAGCGGAACAGCGACTTTCACATGGTATGACTGGAGCGGTAACAAGTTGGACATCACCGCCAACTCAACCGTCCAATTCGACGTCGGTGCCCTCAACAGTACGCAAGTCCTCGAGACTTTCACTACCGACATCCTGCAAAACCACGACGTCAACAACGCCATCTTACGCATGCAAGTCGAGGCCCAAGGCAAACTGCCCAATTCCAACACTACAAGAACTTTCAAACACGAGAACTGGTTCACGCCGCAAGGGCTGGGTAGTGCGAAGCTCGTCGATCCTGGTCTCAAGCTGAGTCATTCCGAGGAGTCGAAGAATTTCACAGTTACGGCTACGAAGGGTCTTGCGGCTTGGGTCTGGCTTGATTATCCGGCTGGCGCGGTGCTGCATTTTGATAGTAATGGGTTCTGGCTGGCGAAGGATGAGACGAGACAGATTAGTTATACTGTGGAGAGTGATATGACTGGGGGGAGGTGGGTTGAGGGGGTAACGGTGCAGAGTATTTGGAATCAGACGTTGTCGGTTTGATGGGGTTGGATCTGTATGTAAGGCTAGCTGAGAGATTTTCATAGCATAATGTCCATGGCTGTAGCAAAAGCTGATCCTGCTAGTATGTAGTCCTGCTGAATCTCTGGTCCAGCCATGCAGATCTTCCTGGTTGCCAGGCTCTCACTCAAAGGCTGTAAGGTGTACATCTGGCCGGTATTCTCGTGTAGTCAGGGTCTATGTGTCGTTGCTCGTGACGTGTGTAGTTAATGCGTGGCGTGTCGAGTATAACCTGCCAAGGCTCGCACAAGGCATCCCCGAATTCATACATCCGACCTTCAAAATCCATAGCAACTCGGTCAGTATACATCATATGAAGCTCAACAATAGCTCAATCGATTCCGTAGAGTTAGGAGCACAGGTCTGTAATCTAGATGGAGCCCAAAAAGCGAGGTTCAACAGCGTTAGCGGTCGATATTATGTTAGAGCTTTTATCAACGCTTAGTAGGCCGATTGACACGATCCTTGAACTGCTGGAAGGGCAAAAGAAATCGATGTTGCTAGAAAGAGCAAAAAAAACGACCGAGTCGATCTTTCGAACTCATGTACTGAGAGGTCTCAGGGGGTTTCGACTGAGGCAGAATTAGTAATTGATAGCGGCGGCGACATTAATATGAGCACTTACACCCCCGACCTTTTCCGATGCGGAGTGTAAAGGAAACGTCATAACCACTAGACTATGAAACCCGCGAAGTTCTGGTTGTGGCCAAGCTCAAAAGATATATGTAAGCTCAACTGAAGAGCCGGCCGGCCGCGGGCGACTTCGGCGTCGTTGAGTTAACAGAATCGCTCTCTGTGGCTTCCTGGTAGTCCAAATCGTTGAGCAGCATGCTTCCAGTTGATAGCGGCGTCTTAGACAGCGATAGAAGGCTCCATGATGGAATCTGAGTTGCAAGAATTCATCCATATGATAGTCCGACCATGCTCAATATCCGCGGCTAGCACAAGCCAGACACGTCCGCGCAGTACCCAGTATCGCACAAGTATCGCATATTGATCGTTCGCAGGACGCACACCGTGTCTCCTGGTTCAGGGTATATTCATCGACATCCATAGCATCTTCAGCCCTCAGAGGTCGATCACAATCCTCACAATTCGGAGGCGTGGTAACCCTCTCAAGATGTTTCGGGCCAGAATCCACCACCATCATCGTCGCAGCCGGCGGTTGACCTATCCGCCAAAAGGAATGCAGCGTGCTTCGTTGCGGTTGTGTCGGTTGTTGTGCTTGGATGACGGGTTGCGACAGCACGGGCGACGCATCGGGATGTTGTCTTTGCGCTTGATATAATCGATCTATCGTGCTCGCTGCACGACGACATACGTCAGCTAGACTGCTCATATCCATAATAGCTCCAATCCAGCAAGACACACCATGTATTTGCTCTTCGTCCGGTCTGTTGTCTCTGTGTCGTTTCCTGGTTCGACTGTTGAGGTGTTGGCTGGATAGGGTGTCGTCGTATGTCGGGAAGGACCATGTTGGCTTTTGATAGAACGGTGCGATGGGTTTGCTTTGGTGGTAGAAGGATGGCAATGGGCTGGATTGGGTTGTGGAATCGCTGCTGAGTGAGGATGGCGATGAGAAGCCTGGCGATGATCGCTTTCGTTTGAGGGCCATGGTGCAGGTAGATCGATGTGTGATGGTCAATGTCGTGCTGGTAGAACTTCTGCGCCGTATTGTGTTATGTTTGTATCTTTGTCTATGAAGGATAGAATGCCGGCAACGCGTAAAGCAGATCGCGTCGAAACACGAACCCCAGCCACGCGATGACCACTGTAGAACTAGCCGAGCGAAGCTTGCCCTAGCTTCTCACCACAACAACCAACTACAGACAACTTCCTGCACATCCACCACCAACACATCAAACATGTCGAGCTCGTCATTCGTCCGCCAGGCGAGTCACGCTGGCTCATGGTACTCAGATTCGAAGGCGCGGCTCAGTTCACAGCTTGATGGTTGGCTCGATGCTGTCAATCCGCCAGTGACTTGCATCGGACCTCAATCAGACGGCCAGACCCAGACAGAGCTGCCTGTCAGCGGAGCCAGAATGATCATTGCACCGTATGTTGAGCAAGAGGATACTCAATCCATTCTGGAGTGCTGAGTAGCTCACTAGGCATGCTGGCTACTCCTACTCTGGACCAGCTGCTGCCTGGGCTTATAAGTCTTGGGATGTGTCCAAAACGTGAGTCCTTGAGCATTTCTTGGGAGCTAACGCTTGAATGTGATATTTGAGAAGCCAAGTCGCAGCGTGCCTGGTTGCTTCAATCATCATGGCACAACTTGCCCTCCTGCAACAGTTGGCATGTCAGTCGGCTGACTGAAGCAGTAAGAAGGTCTTCTTGCTTGGTCCTTCACACCACCATCACCTCTCGAAAGCCGCTTTGTCCAGATGTACCGAATACGCGACTCCCATCGGCAATCTGACTGTCGACCGAAAACTCACTGCAGCGCTTCACGAGACTGGTCAATTCGAGTGGATGTCACAATCCGTGGACGAGGACGAGCACAGCCTGGAGATGCACTTGCCTTACATCTACAAACGTCTATCGCAGTAAGGGTCTCAACCATAATATGACACTTGACCCGAGCTAACATGCGCTGCCATAGAACCTTTGGCACGGATCCTGCCAACTTCCCTCCATTGGTACCTATCATGGTTGGCAACACATCTGCATCAACTGAAAAGTCCCTCGGCCGGATCCTATCGCCCTATCTTGCTGACCCGGGCAATGCCTTTGTCATCTCTTCTGATTTTGCTCACTGGGGCTCGCGTTTCAGGTACACCTACTACCGGCCTTCAGCTGGATCTGCAATCAATCTGACCTCGTCAGCGAAGTCACCCAAAGATCCCGCTATCCATGAATCGATAAAGGCCGTTGACTTCGAATGCATGGGCGCCTGCGAGAGTGGAAGCCACGAGACCTGGATCGACACTCTTGAGGAGACGGGCAACACTGTCTGTGGCCGCCATCCTATCGGTGTCATGATGGCTGCAGTCGAGAAGCTACGAAAGGATCGAAATGAGCAGGATCTGGGCACTTTCAAGTTTGTGCAGTACGACCGGAGCAGTCTAGTCAGTCGAGTCGGTGATAGCAGCGTCAGCTACGCAAGCGCATATGCTGTGGTGTAGCTATGGAATGACCGGTCTAGAGGCGCATTATAGGCTGCAGCAGGGAGGGGTGCACCTGCTGTGACCACGGCAGATGGATCGACCCTCGATCAACCGGAACCCAGAAGCGGTCTGCAATAGTCATGGTACGTATACAATCAACAGCGGAAATGCTCAGTATTCCACTGCACGAGCTGTGTTCGATACACGAATTCGACTAGCTAATGTCTACGAACAAATGATGCAGCAGATCGTTGGCAGGACAAGTGTGCGCTTTTACAAGTCCTGTAACGTAGATGCTTCTACGCTGTTGATTGACGGTATATTTTCAAGTCGCTTCCACTTACTGTGCCATGGTGCGTACGTCCATCGTGCAGCTTCAGTTCCAAGAGACCGCTTGGATGGCAAAGACTGATCTACTGTAATCTTCACGACGTTCCAACTGCCAAGGAGGCAATACGGCGCCCAGGAGCATTATTTCGCACATGATAGAGCCTGGCGCATCATGTGGCGATGCTATTGACAACCACCAGGATGCAAATTATTCTCCGTACTTGTAGGAACCTCATGCAGGTGCGTATTGGTATTCTAAGGTTCGTGCACGGATGCCGGACCAGGTTCTGATCTTGAATGTTTGGGTGATACAGGCAAGACACGCGACGAGTGAGCTGGCCGACGTGCTCTGAAAGTGGTCGGCGTAGGGTAGCTGCAGCTGACAGACGGCGAGAGATACAGCGTGATTCTTGCAGCTGTCGCACGACGAACAGCAGGATTGCGCGACGGTGAAAAAGCAGTGGCACAGGCATAAGCTGACTTTCAGGACTGCCAACCATTTGCGGACACGGTCGGTCAGGCACGCGGAGTGCGGACGTGATCGAGCTGAAGAAATCTCGTACGAGGTGTCATCGCATCACGATACCGCTTAACTTGCTGCATTGGAGCCGATCCTTGTTCCCTGTTCAGAGCTATCGATTTTGACTCTTGTTCGTGGGCAAACCGCATGCTCTAGATGCTATCAAGACGGAGTTGCGCGAGGATTACATCATTATCATTGGGGACGGGCTGATCTAGATGAAAGGTCGATTATGAGGATGATGTTGCAGACCGACCGTCGCCGAAACGTGATAGACGGACTTCGATCTAAGATGTGGGGCGTACATCGAGCTATTGGGAGCATCCATGGATCATGACGCCCGCTACATCTTCAACATGGAGATAGCTTCACACACCTTCGGACCCAGAGAAGCGACTAATGTGGCCACAGTACGCTGGGTGAAACGACATTTTTGCCCACTCTTGTCGATCCCGTCTACTCGCGAATGGTCGGATCTGACGAAGCGCCTCGCCAGACGCATGGCGGCATGGCGGATGCGGACTGCCACGCTCAACCTGGAATCGTACTTCCGCGACTCTGCCCGCGGACCAGTCATCATTGGTGTGATGGAATACAGCTGAAGGCTCGATGCTTATGGAAGCTGAACACCGGAGCATGCCCTTTCTGTAAGAGGAGTGGCAGCAGGCTTGGTCCTGCCGCTCACCGCAATCCATACAGACTGCAGTGTACGAAATGACCATGCAAGAAACACCAAACCGTATCATTTGTCTCTCCGATGCTCGCCATTAGAGCGGTGGCCCGGAAACGGCGAGCCAGAGGATGTGGCAACGTCTTCAAGCTGCCTCGTAGGAGTCACTGCAGTGCGCCGCAAACAAAGCACCGACAGGATGCGATCAATCTACTGACGAGGTCGTGCCCCAATTCATCCCAGAGCCTCACGGGTAGGCTGCAGCTCGAAATACCGCTATTGGACATGTGTAACCACAACCCATGCTCCAATCTATACAGCTCAAATGCTTGTCTGCTGCCGCGTGATAAGGTTCGCTTAGCGTGATATTTACGGACATTGTTTTAGCGCATGCTGACACGCCTGTGGCACAGTCGTGGTAGGCCTGCTCAACAAGCGATACACTCACTGCCTCAGGTACACTCAGCTATGCACACAGATGGGTCCTGCGGCAGTGCTCGCCGGTGGCGCACCTGGAACGGTCTAGCAAAACACGAGTAGATGTGCACTCAAGAGCCATGGCGCCCTCGGCATATCCTGAGCCATTATTTCTGATTTGGGGGGATATAATGTCTGGCTCGCTGTACAGTGGGGCGATCAACGCTCTACCATCCATCCACAACCGTCGTCATTCGCTTCTGGAACGGCCGCATTTCTATACAACATCTAGGTCTTGGAGGCAGTCTACCTCTTCTCCGTCACTCGACACACTCGCTTCGTGACAGCCTTCTCGTAATGTCATTCTTTACCGGCCTTTTGGCCTTTGGCCTTGCGGCCTCCTCTTCTTTCGCTGAAGCAACTCCACAGATACGCGGTCCTCGAGCTGGCAGGCCTGGATCTCGACCGGGATCAGGCGGATGGCGAGGCAATGGAAAGTCTGCTGGAAGCCCGGAATACAAATGGATTTTCGAAAATCCTCTGCCTATACCTGAAATCGCCCAGCCAGCCTTCACCGAGACCATCAACGGGAGACAAGTACAATACTACGAGTCGGAGATAAAGCCATTTGAGCAACAAGTCTACCCTAACCTGGGGACTGCCAAGTTGATTGGTTATGGTAAGTTTCCTTCTGTTAGACCGAGCTGAGTCCTTCTAATGTCCATTTAAAGATGGCGTTGCCCCAGGCAAGACCTACTGCGTTCCTCGAGGCACCGAAACGGTCATCAGATATACGAACAGAGGTACCCAGTCGTCCTCCGTCCATCTTCATGGATCATACACACATTCTGCTTGGGATGGATGGGCATTCGATGAGCTACAGCCAGGCCAATGGAAGGACTACTATTACCCAAACACAGAGACCGCACGACCAATGTGGTATCACGACCACGCTCATGGACATACCGCCGCGGATGCATACTACGGCCAAGCGGGCGTATACATCATCACTGATCCAGCAGAGGATGCCCTGGGTCTGCCCAGTGGCAAATACGATGTCCCGCTTTGCATCACCGACAAGATTTACCAAGCGAATGGAGACCTTGCCTCGCCCACCAACAACCCGATCAACTTCTTCGGCGATACGATCGAGGTGAACTCGCAGCCATGGCCATATCTGAACGTCGAGCCTCGCAAGTACCGATTCAGACTCTTTGATATGTCTCTAAGCAGATCTTACGACATCTACATTGCTGATGAGAACAACAACCCAATCCAATTCCAGGTCATTGGCTCAGACTCCGGCCTATTCGCCGCTCCCGTCGACGCCAAAGACGTCGTCATTTCCATGGGAGAGCGCTATGAGATCATTATCGACTTTAGCTGTTTCGCGGGCCAGAATATTACTATGTTCAACGGTCAACAGATTGCACAAATCAACGAGTTCCATAACACCGACAAGGTCATGAGGTTCGTCGTTGGAGACAGCGTCACCGACGAGTCCAACAACAACGTACCATCAACTCTGAACGGTGCCATCGACTGGCCAGCGCAGCGAGACACTATTGACAAGACCTTCAACTTCCAGATGGGCGGCGCGGACGTGTGGACCGTCAATGGCGTGGATTTCAGCGACCCGAACTCGCGTGTGCTGGCTAGGCCGCCACAAGGCACTGTCGAGCGTTGGCGCCTCGTGCACACTGGCGGTCCGGCTGTCCACCCAGTACATATCCATCTTGTCAACATGCAGGTCCTCTCGCGTACTGGTGGTGCCCGTGGCCTCATGCCATACGAAGCTGCTGGTCTGAAAGACGTCGTTATGCTGGCTCCTGGCGAGATTGTCGACGTGCTTGCCTTTTACGGTCCTTGGAACGGCTTGTACATGTTTCATTGCCACAACCTTGTACACGAAGATCACACCATGATGGCCGCGTTCAACACGACGACCCTTGAAGCGCTGGGCTACGACTTCAACAGCACGCAGGGCTTCGGCGACCCAATGGATCCGAGATTCATAGCCAAGGCTTACGATGAGTCTGCCTTTTCTGACGCTGCCAAACATGAAGCAGTGTCCTCGCTAGCGGCGCTGAATGCTTATGCTCCTGTCAGCTCGCTCATGGCTGCAGAGAAGCAGTACTATGCCACTGCCGGATTAAATAGCGACGCCGCTTCTGCCCCGGCTCAAACTGCTGCGCCGACCAGCGTGGGTGTCGGCTTCGTGGCGAATGCTGTGCCTACCTCTACTGCTCTCTTCCCTAGTCTGGCGCAGCCGTTCAGGGCATGATTCGGTTCTCTCTTGATGTCGGATTTCGTACTTGGTGGGAACGCTTGAGCGACCGCATTTTCTGTGTACAGTTACGAGCTCCACGATCATGATAATGCATAGATGGAGTTCCAGGGGACCGTGGGAGGGCATTTCGTATGGGTCATCGGCTGGTGTCTACATGAGTTTAATGTCTTACTGCTGCTCATACCCGCCAGATTCTAGGCATGTTGCATTGTTAGAGCATTAATCTCGCAGTCAATCTCATCCTGCATTGTGCTTCACACGTTCTGCTAGGAGAGGGTTACCATGCATTCCCGAAACTGGTCCGTCCGGAAGCGACGGCCAAAAGTGACGTCCATTGAGGCCTTGAGGTTGAATCCTTCATCGGTGACACGGATGACGACTTGGGTGTCGTTCTCCTGATTCGAAGTCTGTTCCTTGTGCGCCAATACTGGGACATCTCCAAGCAGCTCGAAGGGCATCTTCCGACATGGCCAAGACACGCCATGCCATGAGGATGTGGTGTGTTGCTGAATCGACTACCAGATCCTACCGCTCTGCAACGACGCGCTGCTCGCGTCCGCCGATGGCCTCTCACTACACCAACGATGTCCAGTGCTCCTTGGCGGTCAGCCCAGATAGAGAGCTGCGGAGCGTGCCCTGAGAACAGCATAGATGGTATGTGCGTAGTGGGCTCCCGACACGGGACGGCGTCCGCCGAGTATCTTGTCAGACTGTTGTCGGTAAGCACGTTGGTTTCGACAGAACACGAGACAGGCGCGCTATATAAAGACGGGAGCTTATCCACAACCGGAGTCGTTCCTTGCAATCTCCCGTCAGACGCTCAGCCTCCACTTTCCATCCACCTCCTCGACTTCATCTCTCCACCGCCTGTGCACAGCATCACGGTCGAGTGCGGCTACTTTCAGCCTTGACTGCGCAGGCGTACTTTCCTCCAGTGACTCGCCGCGCTAATATGCCACTTGTGGCGCGAACACGAGTGGGATTATCAAGTACTCGCTATCTAATGCCACTTCGGTCCACAGCAGCCATGACGGAGCCTATGTCGCGATAAAACCGTGAGACGGTCCAACAGCCGGCGCTTGCGTTTACATCCCAAGCGAGCAGCGTCTTCAGCTGTGCATTCAGCCGGACGACGAGTCAACGACCTTACCACGGGTAGGTGATGCCAAATGTTGGATCCAACCACATGCAGCCTAAGCTGGACGCGCTTCAAATGTCGAATGTGACCAATACGCTATCATCATCTTTTGAGGCCAGCGCTGCTACGACTGAACGACCGCTCCGTGGTTCGAGACTGGTTTAGCATGACAGGATGTTCACAAGGCACCATTGAGCAGTCCGATGAACGGAGAATAACATTCAAAGTGCACCTGGCTATAAGCATTGACTTCAGGCGAATTAGGTACACTGAGTCAAAGGCCTGGTTGTGGTTACTCCAACACATCGCCCCGTTGACCGCCGAACTCGATCGGGCCTCCAACAGCGACCTGAATGACAAGATGAAAGCATCAAGCCACGCTGTCAACGATTCCGCTCGCCAAAGATCGAGCACCCCAGGCTCGGAGAGCTCGCAATGTGCGCCAAGCCGTGGCAATGTTGGGTTTTCGTCAGTAGGACCATCTCGTGCCAAGCGGAGATCAGGTACAACTCAATGCAAGATCGGTCACAGCTGCACCTGGTTGATCCTTCTGCCATCAAGAACGTTGTTGACTTTTTTGGGCGCAGGCTACGTCTCACCATATCCTCCTCTACCTACACCCTCTGCATCATCACCTCCAGATGCGAGGCTCGGGTTACAGGCTCACAAGGCTCGGTGTTGTCTTCTCACCCATTGTTGTCATATACAACAACAGGAGCGAGCTCGCAGGACGAATCAGAGTCTGACTTGGTGAGTCGACACGGCTTCCCCTGCAATTTCTCGTGTGGTCATTGGTATCAACTGGTCGTTCAATGCTCGACACTACAAAACTCACAAAGTGTGCATGGGCTGCGCATTGGGTTATATTCCAGCCCACAACACGCCGCTCCAAGTTCGCTGCGAGCATATCTCTCCTGTCCCACGGCGGGGGAACATTACATCTAGCTTGGAGAACGGCTGAACTGGACAACACAAACATGGCATGCACTAACATTGCTCAACAACAGGCACAGAAGCTCGCACTCATCGAAGCTCTGAATGAACACCGGATCAACGCAATCGGAGAACTTCGTCGTGTTGAGCGGATGTTCGCCGCGCTAGGCTCCTCAGATCTCACGCAGCCCATGACCTCTGCCTGTAGGTCCCTCGAAGGATTGAAGAGGACGGCACGACGTCTGACTGTGACCAGGGATGTACTAGGTCAATTCGAACAGCCTACTCGTAGAACTGCGGACAATGACACGAGATCATCCTTTCAGGTCAGTACTATGTAATGCAAAACCATTACACACGCTGACGAAGTCGCAGCTCCGATTTTCTAGACGAAGCTAAACGCAGGGTATACCAGGATCCAGCATCGAATCGATCTTGAAACTACTGCTGGCTAGTACCCGCCAAGGTTCACACTGATCAGCTTCTTCCTGCGTATGCGCGAACACAGGCATCAAGACCCGAGATGTGAGCCCCGCAGCGCCTTGTGTACTGATCAGCGTGCTGATATGTCGTGCTTCTTACAGGTGGGGTGGGAAGAAGCCGTCCGAGCAGGCTGTGGAACAGCTTTCTTCTGCCTTTGTGCAAGAATGGTAAGCGCATCAGGGGCAGATAGCGACTGGGTGAAACGATCGCGGCTGACCTCCGAATCTGCAGGAGTGCGGCGCTGTCGCGCTTGTTGCGATATTGGGAGACACCGCCGATCAAGCCCATGTGATGGGGCGATTGATCACGAGTCAAGAGGTACGAGCTCGGAGTTTGGTTCCTTTCTCCAGAAGCTGGTCTTCTGACGGAGCGCTACGTTGTAATGCTGGATGTACGGGTTGATATTGGATCCCTTTGCATAGTCCGTTGACTCTTCGTTGACAAGTAGTGGCTTCTATGGCATCAGGCATGAAATTTGTCTTGCCTGCTTTTGATATCATGTGTCTAGGTATCATTGTGACAGCTTCCGGATGTTCTGTGGTCATGGCCAGTGACCAGCTCATCAACAGCTCGCTCAACCAAGCAGCATCCGTACAGGACCCAGCGACAGCCTTGTTGATATTCCGACCAGCTTCGGCGCTTTTCACGCCTCTTCGTCGTGGACGTCCAGCAGAGCTTCTCATCCCTCCACCTCGATCGATCTGTCGGCATCAGGCAGCCAGCCCTTAGGGCGCTCAGCACCTCTGACCACCAAGCCGTACCTGGAAGGAATCTATCAGTCGGCGATTCACAAGATAAGAAAACCAATAAGACTTACAACGACCGCTCAACCTTCTCCACACTCGTCTTCATCACATCCATCTTCTTCTCAGCCTCCTTAGCAAAAGGACCCTGTCCAGCATTGAGCGACTCAAGTGCCGACCGCAGAGCGCGAAGATCATGTAAGACATTTCGCTCGCTGACAGTGGAACCTGCATTCTCGGATGTAACACCAGGCAGGGCACCGCCTGTCGCCATGGTCGTAATAGCAAATCGCATCAGCTCACCCGTCATGTCGAAAATGCCAAGCAGATAGTCTTCTGCGCTCAGCTCTATACCCGGACCCTCCTTGTCTCGGGCCAGAAGTTGCGCCGAGGCGTCGTCGTATGTGAGGAGTGATGCTGTAGTCAAGTAATGCTCAAACGAAGCCGCTTCCATATACTCCTGCACCCCACCACTGATCTGTCGGGCATAACGCCACGCACTGAGGCCTCGGAGGTCTCCCGACACGGAAGCTAGTCGTTCGCCGATGACGTCGTAGTATTGCTTGTTGCCTTTGACGACGTGTTGGGGCAGAGGTTCGTTCAGCTTGCGGACTCGTTGCAGTGTGAAGATGATCTTTTTCGAGGCTGCTGTGATGTCTCGGGATGCTTTGATGATGCGTTCTCTGCGGTCGTGGTGTTCGTCTAGTTCGGCACGGAAGGCCTCGAACATGGGCATGAAGGGCGAGTGAGCGGAGCCCGTGTCTTTGGCCTCCATGTCAGCTCGGGATCGCTTGGCGCCCATAACACAGGAAAGTGGTTTAGACAATGTACATGTGTTGGATTGGCGAGAATATTGGTAGAAGGGTGAGGGAGGAAAGAATTGCTGAGTCATCTTCACGAGAAACAGCATCTGCGACGCGTCTACTGCTTCTCCTTGACATCACTTTCACCTCTACGGAACATACACAGAGCATCTATGAATGTCCATTCACGGTGCTCAGGCATTGTGCATGATCTTTGACGTGGATCTCCTCAATTGGATCTTCGTGTTTGTGGACCACTCGCCAGCTCCCAATCCCATACTTCTCCGCCGCCTTGCGAACTCCACGACCTCCTCCTCCGACAATCAGATTCCCTGGCCGATACGTGGCATCTGCCTCCATCCTCTTGATGACAGAGTGATGGACCTTACAATCTGCGCTCATGTCGCGCGTCTCTCCTCTTGGCAGTGGCCACGAAATCGCACGCCATGAGCCTGGACATCGTCAATGTTGGACCACAGGCATCCTGGTCCAGCAACTTACCATCTGGCTGGAGGTCCATTCTCTTGAAAGGCATGAACTCCATGAACCGCCATGCCGCGACTGATAGCCACCCAGCGCCGCCGCCGAAACGAAGCCAGTCGTGGACACGGCTCTGGGTCGAAAGACGATGAACCTCGCATGCGAATTCTTGCATCGAGGCAGTCTGCTGTTCGGGCGATGAGACACTCGGCACTTCCTGTCCTTTGATATGGATGACCGGCGCTTCTACTGCCAGGCTGGCGAGTGGCGGCTCAGGATCATGCATGAACAGCCTAGAGGCCTTCACCCGGATGGGATCGAAAGGCATGCCAGCATTCTGAGCCTCTCGTAGCATCCACATCAATGCAATGTCGCTGAGCCGCCGGTCCTCCCCAGGGCTCAACTTCCAGCCTCCTCCAATATCTCCATGCTGGCCTGCGAACCATACCTCGAGCACATTCTGGCGATCCTCGGGGTCTGCCTCCTCCGATCGGCCGTGGTCCCGCTTTCGCCGCGAAGGGATATTGTTGGAGTTGACGGAGACCTGAGATGCGCCTGGACTGACCGCACAGTCGGAACTCTCGTCGGCAGCCAGAGGCCTCCTGCGACGTAGAGTACGAAAGAGCGGCTGCGAATAGTGTGGTTTCTTGAAGCTAGGCCGTTTGGCGGAGCCATTCTCACCGTCTTGCTGACGATGATGCAGGTGCAAGTGGTCAGCAAGATATTCTCGATAACTTACTCCGTGGGAAGACTCGCGCATTTCCGAGATCAAGTCCTGTCGGAACCTGTGACCATCAGCCTACAAGAGTACATCTGGCAGGTCCAGAGACATACTTAGCACGTCTTTCATCGATCGAAACGGCATGACGTATCACGCGGGCTGTGGTCTTTGCCGTGTAACTGCAATCGCACTGTCAGTGCAGGCATGGGCTCGTTGGTAGGGCTCGAATACGGGAAGCGGGTTCGCGACATCCAGGCACTCTCAAATCGAGGCACACTATTGACACAGTCGAACAGTCCTTGCGGATTAGCGTGAGCCCAGAATTTCGTCACAACGGCACAGATAGCTTACCCAGGAACTCGATCCGGCAGACAGGTCTGCTGAAGGTCTCGCGGAACTTCTTCATGAAGTCGAATGTGTTCCTCTTCTTGGCTCTGTCTTCTGGAGACTCATCCCGCCTCATCTGCCTAGCGAGTTGCTGTCAGTCCGAGCGTATCCTGCTCAGGACGCTCATGCCAATTGGCGAAGGTCTTCCATGCTTGAACAGGCAGGTCAGCTGGGCTACATTCGTGTGTAGAGCATCAGAATCCACTGACCAAAACTCAGCATCTCTTCGTTGCCGGCACTTAGCAGACCAACATAGTCAAGCATTTGTGCAAGGAACCGAGCAGTATACGCGCCTTTCCCGGTCAGTACGCCTGGCAATACTCCATGGTAGGTGGTTACCTCGCGAGAATCCTGCGAATCACAAGTCAGCATCGGTCCTGTCTACTAAGCTCCGGGTGGTATACCGAAGAAGTATATGGCATCTCCATCGTCGTAATGCTTCATTAAGAAGTGATAGCCTGCCATGACATGCTCACCAAAGCTGACACTTCGTCAGCATCCACTTCGCAGGCTTCGAATTATGGACTCGTCAACTTTCAGAGCCCTACCTCATGCCCAATGCCTGATCTTTGGCCTTTAGGTACCAAGACTTCATACGAGACTTTTGCGCTAGAGATCCCATTTTAAGTAACGTCCCGATCCCGGGTTGATAGTAATGGACTACGCCGCTCTGAGTACTCTGGCAGTCCATTAACCCGCGACAAGCACTCACACTGATTCGGGTCCTCTCGATCGAGCAGACTGAAGATCTTCACGACTGGAGAATCGGGTCAACGGTGCCCCAGTCGCTCTCATTGCAGGCTTACTGTTCGAGTCCCCTTCGTTGCCCTGGAATTTGTTGCCGGTCCCATCGAAACACAGGATCAAGGCTCTGGGCTTCCGGACTGGTCTAATGCCATACACTTGAGTGTTAGGTTCTGCCATAATGCGACTGCATTCATGCCCTTCGCGGTGAAGCGATTCGGTCTCATCAACACATCCGCCCCTCGTCCCCCGATGATGCTTTGGACGATCATCGATATGCGACCTACCTTGCACCGATGTCGCTGTGGACCGAGTATATCGGTGCTACACAGCACGAGTGTGCTGTCGAGGAGCAACATAAGCAGACCCGCTCGACGGCTGTCGACGAATCACTACTTGGTCCGCATTTGTCTTCGCAGGATCGCAGGATAGCTTTCCAATTGCCTGGTAAAGGTGTGTAGTCGGCATCTGATCATCGTCACCACTGATACTGATTGAGCACATGCGTGCACATTGGCAACACTTTCGGTTACGCCGCATGCATTGGGGTCCACTAATCTACTTGGTGTCTTACACTCGGATCCCGAGAATCAATGGACGCTTCCCGAGAGGCAGTACTGCAAGCAGGACGAGAATCAGCATGTACGAGTAGGTGCGCTCCGCGAGGTAAGCCGCACCAAGTACGATCAATGTACTAACAATTGGGAAGCACTTTAGACAGCCGAGATGCTTTTTGCAGTCTCGCATCCTCCAGATGTCGACAGCCGTTACGGACCGGACCTGATGAAGAGGCGGTCCGAAAAGTCTCCCTCAGGTAACGCTGTACTACACACGTTTCAAGCACGAACGGTAAGTGGCTAATCGGAGGCTTGCGTACTCCCTCTCTGCAGCCAGCCTCAACGATGTTCCCCGCTACAGGGACAGATGGGTGCACACCACAGTATGTATCTGATCATACGATGCCCAGTCTGAAGTCCTTGGACAGGTTCTCTGCGCACGACAGCTCTCCGACCGGCAACTATGTGTGCAATTGACAATGCATTGCTGACACCTTCGCGATGTACAAGACCACAGACACTCGATGGGTGAGCTGTCACTTCGAGCCTGCCGAACCTCTGCCCGCTCGGAGCTAACCATAAAGTATGCACTATCAGCAGTGTGGCCGACACGATCTGCCTCGTGCATATGCGCCTTGTCGCCAACCCACAGCAAGCATCGACCAGTTGTAGTCTGCAAAGTCCTAGATCGGAAAAGCGTGACAGCGGGTTCTGGTATCCGGCTCAGCAGCCCTTACGCTACCCGAATTCGACCCCCAACTATTGGTTGCAGCAGTGTTCGACATAGTTCGTTGGGCTTGGAGCTGCTGGACGATCACAGACTGCACACACGACACGAAAGTCTGCTTATTCGCACTTGCTGCCGACACGCTGCACTGCTTCACGCGGTGCCACGCCACGACATGCCATCTGCACGACCTCTTGACACCTGGTGGTCTTTGCTCTGCTTGGTCCACCAGCCATGTTCTGATTAGGAAAAAACAGCTGTAACACCAATGCAGCCAATGCATACCAGTACGTCCGAGGATGAGGGTTGCATCTGATCATGCCTCCATTGGCTGATCTGCTCGATGATGTGCGCCTCTCGTACGTCGTCCCTGCAGGCGGTGGGCATTGAGACGTGTTGAGCTTGAGCATTGACCAAAGATAATGGTGCTACAAGGTGCAAGCAATCGCACCCTCGCCACCACAGTGTGTGATTCTGGCGCTCATCAGCCTGTCTGCGACTGTACTATTGTGTGCCATCCTAATAGCAAATCAATAACTTCAAGTGTCAATTTTGCAGGACAGCACGCCCCATATCAGGCAGATACCGATCTTGCCGCAGACTTCCAACTCAATAACAGGCGATAGAAGGGAGGAGTAGGAAGGAAACTACACGGAATCTTAGTACGCATCCAATAGGGACATCTTACAATCGAGCGCCCTCGCAAAGCAGCAACGTATAATATACGCAACCATGGCGCCTGGAATCAAGTCAATCATTGGACACATCAAGAGGAAACCATCCTCGGCTCCTGATCGAAAATCAGGCAATGAGGCAGCCTCAGCTCCAAAGGTCGAGAAGACCTCGGTCCTGCACGATTTGACCCACCTCAACATGAAAGATGCGAAGACATTGGCATCAGCACTTCCTGCTCTGGCATCTGGTGATCCTCTGGACGACAAAGATCTGATGCTAGAGAATGGCGTTGCCATGCTGCAATCCCTCCCCGCGAACAGTGGTTTGTCTGCTGCTACCTCAGACGCCTTCATCAAAATGTTGTACCACGACCTACCGCATCCCTCTACAACAATGGCAGGACCAACGTCAAAGTACAGAAGACATGATGGCGGCAACAACAATCCATGGAATCCAGAGATGGGAAAGGCGGGCACTCCATACGCAAGGAACGTGCCTCCCAACAAACCAAAAGGACCCAATCTCCCAGATCCCGAACTCGTGTTTGAGCAGCTTATGAAGCGCAAGGGACCTTTCCGAGAGCATCCATCCGGTCTGAATCGCTTGTTCTTCTCCTTCGCAACAATCGTCATTCACGAGTGCTTTCAGACTAAGAGAAAAGAGCCATGGATCAACGAAACTTCAAGTTACGTGGACCTGAGTACTCTCTATGGTAACACGGAGAAAGAGCAGGTACGTGTACGTACCTACAACAACGGCTTGATATATCCGGATTCGATCGCATCTGAGCGTATCATGCTTATGCCGCCGGGTGTGGTGGCTTTACTGGTACTGTTCTCGAGAAACCACAACAGCATTGCCGAGTCCTTGCTGTCCATCAACGAGGAAGGCAAGTACAAGTACAAGCCTTGGGGAGAGCTCAGTAAGGAGGAACAGGTATGGTAAGTGAAGCCTCCACGATGAGAGTGATTGAATTCGCAACGTTCGCTGACACTAAGCTATCTGTACAGGCAAGACAACGACATCTTCCAAATAGCAAGAAACATCAATGTCGGCTTCTTCGCCACAGTCGTCCTCAAAGATTACGTCGCCGCCATCCTCAACACTCCACGAGCGAACTCCACTTGGTCACTCGACCTTGGCAAGGAAATCAAGAGTGCCGGACAACGAGTGGAGAGAGGCACCGGAAACGTCGTCTCCACCGAATTCGCCGTACTCTACCACTGGCATGCAGCTCTCAGCGCCGCAGATGACCAATGGATGGAGGCAGTGTTGCGCAAGCACGTACCTGAGCTCAAGGGCCTGGACCAGATGACGACCAAGCTGTTCTACGAAAGAGTCATGGGAGCAGAGGCAGAGCACTTGAACTCTCTCGAGCCACGGCAATGGACATTCGGCGGCCTGGAGCGTGACGCAACTGGACGATTCAACGATGTTCAACTTGGTGAGTTGATCAAAGACTGCGTCAACGAGCCAGCGCACGCTTTCGGAGCCCACGGAACACCAGAGTCCTTGAAAGTGGTAGATATTCTTGGTCAAATGCAGGCAAGGAACCAGTTCAACGTCTGCACGATGAACGAGTGAGTGGCCCCATGATACGCACAGAGAAGTCGTGCTAATGAAGTCCCAGATTCCGCAGTTACCTCAATCTCAAGGCATATGGTAGCTTCGAGGAGTGGAACCCAGACAAGGAAACCGCGCGTGCGGCAGAATTACTTTACGGCCACATCGACAACCTTGAGCTGTACCCTGGACTGATGGCCGAATGCACAAAGCCCGCGATGCCAGGTAGCGGTGTTTGCCCCGGCCAAACAACCGGTCGTGGTATCCTCGACGACGCAGTGGCCCTGGTACGTGGAGACCGCTACCTCTCCTACGACTTCAACAGCAACACCTTGTCGAACTGGGGTGTCAGCAAGCTTGGGGACATCCCAGGTGGAACTTACGGAGGAATGCTGCCACATCTCTTGTTCACCGGTCTTCCCAACTCTTTCACTGGAACGTCTCCGTACGCTCTGCTGCCTTTCTACACCCCAAAGGCTGTGAAGGAAATCTTGCAGGACAACAAAGCGATTGAGAAGTACGACTTGGTCCGACCGCCTCCAGATGGCACTGTCGTCGGTATTCACACTCGAACTGGTATCAAAGCCGTTCTAGAAGATGCCAACAGCTTCCGACCATTGTCCCTGCCATCCGTCGAACGACTGAGTACAGGACGTGAGTTCATGTTCGGCTTCCACGGATCTCAGAGCAACAAATCAACCACACTGCAGAAAATCTTCTTCGAAGATGGATTCGAGGAGAATGTCAGCAAGTTCTTCCAAACTACGACAGCACGCTTAATCCAGCAATGCTCACTCAAGTACTCTAGCGCTAAGCGCTCGATCGATGTCGTGCGAGACATCACCAACGTGGCGCCGATCATGTGGCTCGCAAATCGGTTTGCGATACCACTGAAGACCCCGGAGACTCCGAAGGGACTGGTCACGCTGCCTCGTTTATTCGACATGTACCTCGCCCTCTTCCTCTACTCCAGCTTCAACGTCCGAGCGGGCCGTGAGTGGAAGCTCAGAGAGAACGCCGAGTACGCCGTGTCCACACTGGGCGAGATCCACGAAGCTCACCTCAAGACTCAGCAAGGCGTCAAGGAGCACATCGTGGACTGGCTAGCTAAGGGCTCCGCGTACGAAGTCGGCCCAGATGCCGACCGCATCTACAAAGCTCTCCTGGCCACCAAGCAACCCATCCCCGAGCTTGCTGGCGACTGCTTAGGTATCGGCGCTACAGTGGCTGGCATCATCACCCAGCAAGCTTCGCTTCTCATCGACCTCTTCCTGCAGCCCAAGTACGCCGAGTCCAAGAAGCGAATCGTCCAGCTCGCGCACCTCAACGATGCAGCCTCGAACAAGGAGCTGCAAGGTTTCATCTTCGAGGGCATGCGCCACGCAAGCGTCGTTCCCGGCCTCCCCCTCGTAGCCAAGAAGGACGTCGTCGTCCAGGATGGCGAGCGCGGTCCCGTCAACGTGCGTGCGGACCAGAAGGTCCTCGTCGCAGCTTCGAAGGCTGCCATGGATCCTCTGGCGTTCCCTAACCCGGAGAAGCTGGACCCTCACCGGCCGTTTGAGTCGTATACGCTCCTGGGCCATGGACCGGGTGCGCGGGTTGTTGGACCGGCTATTGCTGGGATGCTTAAGGAGGTCTTTAAGCTGATCGATCTGAACCGCGCTGCTGGGCGGCTGGGACGGTTCAGCTTTTTGGAGTATAAGGTTGGAGGCGCGGAGATTAAGCATTATCTTGATGCCAACTCGTCGGAGTCGCCGATGCCGACGACGTTGACGCTTGAGTACTACGACAACGGTGCTTTGACCAATGGATTGGCGAACGGGACGACTAATGGTACGGCGATGGCAAATGGTACGAAGACGTACTAGAGCGGCGTGTTCTGGGCCGTTATGACTTGCTTTGTGGTCTGATCTGTATGTAGGTAATGCGTCGGTGCGGTGGTTGAGTGGTGGATGAATGCCCATGTTTCTCGAGGATCTTCTGTCGATAAAGATGACGAATGTTATGACCCATTCATCTACTCTCCCGTGGTATTCATAACCCCATCAAAAAACGCTCTGAGCATACCGCTCGTCTCTCCCGATAGAGGCATGATGGCACTGATATACTGATCAGGTCGCACGACAATCACACACCCTTTCTCTCGATCGATGCCGCGGGTCTTGTAAATCTCTCCAAAACCAAATCCGTAGCTTTCCTCGTCCGTAAACGCCTTCTCGTAATCCTGAATGCCGAGCTTTCCTTTACGTGGGAGCAGAATTTGCGGAAGGTCCGTGATGTTTAAGGTTTTGCGTGACTGTTGGAAGACGGCACGAACGTCTATGATCGAATCGATATCAGCGTTCGATGAGGTGTATCTGGGAATGATCTCCTTGTGGAGTGCATCGCAGAGCTTGGATATTGGGCTGGCGGGCGATGTAGGGGCAGACTTGTCACCGAACAGAATGATACGCCATCGCCCATCTGCTTTGAACTCATGGCCCAGGTGGATAGGCTTTGCATCTGCAACACGAAGGACCTGCACAGACTGGAACCTCGTCCCAATTTCAAATCCAGTAGCTAGCTCTTGCCATCGCGTATCCGCAGACGTGAGCGGACCAGGTTTATATTTCGTCTGGACACCTGCCATGAAGCGACCTTGCTGGGTGAAATAGTCCTGGAAGACTGCTGGATCGACGGAGTCCTTGTCGTCCTCACTGGCTTTCTCCTTAGGTTTCGCGGCGAACATTCGGGACATCTCACGGTCGAAATCGATGAGCATCCGGGCGATATCTTGTCTTTCCTCGCTGTACGTGTGTAGCAAGCTAGTCGGCGATGTGCCATGCAACACTGCGGCCAGCTTCCAGCCGAGATTGTAGCAATCGTTCATAGAAACGTTCATGCCTTGCCCAGCCTATTTGCGCGTCAGCGTATATCTGCGACATGACCGGGAAATCTGACCTTCGCGCTGTGGGTGTGGCATGCATCACCAGCGATGAACACACGAGGATCTCGCAGATGTCGCTCAGCTTTCGGCACATCATCGAAATGACCTGTAAGTCTTTGCCCTACTTCGTAGACACCTAAATAAAAGAGCATTAGCTATATGCAGTATGCGATACAACCCCAAGACCGGATGCCACGCTTGAGATGCAGCGCGCCTGGTCTGACACATGTGCCTTCCGCCCATCGTACTTACTCCAATAAGCAATCTCCCGCACATCAAACCTATAAGGCGCGAAAATCCGCTTCGCTCGATCTATCAGCACCTCAGCCGTGACATTCTTCGAAGAAACCCGTTCGCCGCTGCCCAGCTTGTCCAGCTCAATATAGAACCTAGCCAAATACCCGCCCTCTCGCGGAATGATGAGGATACTGCCATCGTTCGCAGAATGTATCGCTGTCTTCAGGCGGATATCAGGGAAGTCAGTCACTAACAAGGCGTCGAGTACGCCCCATACGCTGTTGGTGAAATCGCCCTTCATCTCGATGCCGATAGTCTGTCGAACACCGCTTCGAGCTCCATCGCAGCCTACAACGTATTTCGCTCGCACGTGTTCTTGTTGGCCTTTGTGTGCTTCGTCTAATCGTTCGACTGTGACGTTGATTGGGCCTGAGTCTTTGGGAATGTCCACATGTACCATTTTCCGGCTGTATGAAGGCTCTAGACGCGTCTGAGACCATTTCATACAGTCCAGCCATAGGTCATGCAGTCGAGCTTGGTTCAGTATGACATGTGGAAACTCGCTCAAGCCTTCTTCTGTATCTCGTATCCTGCCACTTCGCCGCAAGCCCTTGCCATCTTCGGTAGGTGACCAGAAAGTGGTCTGCACCGAAGTTCGTATCAGCTCTTGTCATTCCTCCCAGGCGTGTCCTCTCCTACCTCGTTGACCCAATACGCCTCTTTCAGGACTCGTTCGCTAAAGCCGAATGCCTCGAAGATCTCGATCGTTCTGCACTGGAGGCCGTCTGCCTGTCCTTGCTCAAGTCGCCCAGGTTTCGTCTCGATGATGCGCGTGGTGATGTCTGGGAATCGTGCGAGTTGAGCCCCTAGCAAGAGTCCTGCTGGCCCAGCTCCGATGATTAGTACATCCACCTCTTCGGGTAGGCTTGATTGGAAGTCAGGCTCGGCGCCGTTGTACTGCGTCACGAGCGGATCGCTCGAGCCTTGGAAGCCATCGACGTGGAATTGCATGCTGAAGTAGTAGAGGTTCCTGTGAGGTGGATCAAGGGCGGTGCAATGAGATCAACGAGACGACAAGAGAGACCTTCGCTACCTCATGTCAATTACGCGGCAGCAATGAACAAACCTAGTGGGCAACCAAGGCAATGTGACGCATGTAGGTATGCCGATATGCAAGTGTTGTGACCCGGACATCAGCACCGGCAGTGGGAGAAGTCGTCTTTGGAGGTGCGGGTCTGACCACACTTCCATGTCGTCGGTGCCGGCCATCTGAACGCGAAGACCAAGCCTTATGCAAGTTCTGAGAAGCATGTAAGATGGCAGTCTACTACGAAGAAGCATACGCGGCTCAGTTGCGGTGATTTCCCAAGATGCCAGCATGAGGCATCTTTGCACTTCTACACCTGAGTGCCTCGCCATCTAACACAAGGTCTACCTCTGATGGAAATACCTCATCGCTCCTCTACCCGGCCTATCCTGATCCCTCGACACCCTCAACGACTCTCCACTCCTCCTGTCACCATCACCATCACCAGCACTAGGCCGACGTCCTGTTACACTCCCAACCACACTCGGAGCGTATTTCTGAACCGCCGAACTCACAGCATTCGCATACGTCCCTCCTATCGGAAACAATCGACTAGCCTCCACATCCTTCGCCTTCCTCTCTCTCGCCGCGACCGCCTCGAGATCAGATACAGCGACCGAGTATGCCGGATTAGCAGGATCGCCCAGAGCAGGCGCTGCTCCGCCCGGTGGCTCTAATGGAATTCTCCTGGCGGCGGCGAGAAGCTCGCACATGAACTTGTTCCGGCGGGGATTGCGGAGCATCTCATTGGCGAAGTTTGACTTATGGCGGATCTCGACGCGCAGATCGAGTTGCTTGAGGTCACCGACGCCGCGCAGTTCAATGTCGAATTCTTGTTGGTAGTCGCGGCGGTTCTCGTCAGCTGCTACGAACTTCTGCAGTTCTCCTCTCAGAGCTAGGATATCTTCTTGAGTCGTGGTTGCGGCGACAGCAATTGTGAGACGTTCGCGCATAGCTTGGCTGCGGCTGATGTTCTCGATCCATAGCGAGTTTGCGATGTTGTGGGGGATTTGAAGGGTTGAGTTGGTATCGACCCTCCTGAAAACTGAGTACATCAAGCTGATTCGCTCGACGATGAGCTCTTGCTCGTTGATGTTGACCCGATCGCCGACGTCGTATGGATGCTTGAGAAAGAGGAAGATACAGCAGCTGAGAAACTCTGTCACCGTTCCGCCTATTGCGGAGGCAAGGCCCGTGAATGTCGTCCAGAGCTGAGTGGTCTTAGCCGCAAATGCTGGCGAGAAGAATGCCGCATAGATCAACGCGACGGCAGCCAGAACGACTGCAGAAAGTAGCCGGTCCAGGACGGCGATTGCTTGGCTGATATCGTGCATCGAGGTTGCCCTGTTCTTGCGATCTTGGCCAGCTTGGACGACGAGCATCTCCATTTCGTCCAGGCTTACGTCGCCATTGCCATCTCGATCTAGAAGGCCAAAGATCTCGTCTACTTTTTGGTTCTGCTGTTCGCCGAGAATCTCTACAAGGTCTTGTCTGTAGAGCACTTCCCTGCCTTCGCCAGCGAAGGACAGCCACAAACGTCGTGCCAAAGCTTTTGAGGAACGGGGCGATTCCAAGGCTTCGATGACAATCGCGTGTGCTGATGTGGTGCTGAAGACTTGCTTGCCGGCAATGTCGGAAGCCATCGCCCCAAATGCTCTGTCACGCGTGTCAAGTTTTGGGCAGATAGGAACCGCTTGGTACTATAGATGGTGACAACTTACGCTGTGACCTTGTCACGAACACGACCCATGTTGAAGACTTTCTGATTGACACCAGCCTTGGCCAACTGGTTGCGAACATCTGCCAGGGTGTTGCCCTGGATCTCGGCATCCTCTTCTTCGAATTCCCTGCAAAACTCTGGAAAGAGTGCTCGAGAAGCATCGTAGAGCAGGTCCAACAACTTTATTAGCTTCTTACTTTCCTGTCGAATAATACTGTGTTAGCCCTCCCACTTGAAGCTCTTCTCCTGCCTCAGCGCCCCATGTATGGCTTACACATACCTTGATCTTGTCGTGATACGTCTTCCTGTGATAGTTGATGCTGACCAGCTGAATCAAGGTCTTCTCCGCCAAGAATATCGCAGCGACAACGATACCAGCCTTGAACACAGTCTTGAGGGTATCGAGCCAATTCTTGGAGTTATGGCACTGATCCTTGTTCCATATGCAGATTGTTCCGGCTGTGGCATAGCTGACGATGGTCCAGAAGAATAGTGAGACTGGGATTTCAAGCGAGATCAATACGAGACTGTACTTGCGAATCCCACCACTGACTAGCCCACAAGTCGCCTCGAACACGAAAGGCAGACCATGGGCTATCAGCTTGCAGATCCAGAGCGACAACCACACAATCTCGATCCAGACGAAGAGACCGAGCAGGCGGATAGGACCAGCCTTGCTGTCCGCATACACCGTGGCTGTAAGGACTAGTGGTATCGACAAGAGAGCGGCGACCGGCAGGATGTATAGGGCATATCTTGTGATGATTGAGGCGCTGTGGATCTTGAACAAGACGTTCCCGATCTTGGTGAGGGCTGCGTACGGGTCAGCAAACACAGATCCTGACTCTCCATATCGAAGCAATGCATACCATCTTCTTCCCCAACGTACCCAGCAAGCTTCTCGCTGCTGTCTCCTGAAGATTTGGTCTTCAAGACCTTGTCAGACGTTTTTCTGAGTCCAAGGACCGGACGTGCACTCTTTTCTGACTGCACGTCGGTCACTGTCGCTCCTGCCGACTTTTTGCCGCTTTCTAGATCATATGAGCCCTGCGATGAGTTAAGGAAAGACATTGCCAATTCTCAGAACGTGGACTTTTAATAGAAAAGAGAGTGCCAGCCAGCAGCGTAATGAACGACGATGATATGTGCAGCCAGTGCACCAGATAGAGGATGTGGATGGAACGATCCTTACATTCGATGCTGGTCGAGGAATGGCGACGTCTAGACCAAAGGCATCTCTAACCGTGCGTGTTGACGCCCCTCAAGTGCCAGTGCGCGCAGGCGCGTTTCATCTCGCGCTGATGAGCCAAACAAATGCGATCGCTTGGCCAAGAAGGCTTGTTGCCAAACAAAAAGCAGCACGAAGGGTGTTAGCAATCATCTTGAAGGTGTACAACCTGCGGCATCTACCAGCAGGAAGAGTCCGTATGCAGTGGTCGAATCCAAATTGGTTGACAGGCCGGGTGTTCCCTGCTCGATCGACCTGTGCGATGGAACACGCACCAAGATATCAGTGCTACCTCAAGGCGATACGAAGCTGGTAGAGCGTTCTCGATGCCGGCATAGGGCATTGGTGTAGCGGACGCATTGAGGCAACTGCTGTTTACGCGTCAGCTAGCGACTGTGGACCGGGCAGTACGGTAGGCAATGGGCTTTGGCGATGTCGTGTTGAGGTGTTTCCCGCGAAGTGCTGAATTCGCCCGGTAGTGTCATTGACATGCTGAGTTTCGTCAGAGAAAAGCATCGTCTTCGACATTGAGTGAAGCAGGATGTCGATGGATTGGAGACGCAACATCGTGGTGGAGGAGTTTGCGGAGGTGGGGCTTGTGATAGTAGTGCAGGGGTACTCCTAGACTCCGAGGGAAGGGTCCATTGACCGCTGGCAAGCTAACGTAACCAAAATGCTCCAAACAACTTTTCGGTCTACTTGACCTTTTGCTTGTGACAACCAGTCTTCATAAGCTACAACATAGCTGGTCGCATACAGAATTACATTACACCCAACCAACGACTCGATCCGAAACACAACCATCTCAAACACCATGGCCACGTTGCAGGTGCCCATTCGGGGCAAGTCAGGAGCTGCACCCTCGACGAAAGCAGTCATATTGGTATAACACAGCGCCAATGGCACAGAGTACGGAGGTGTAGACATTTACATGTGTTCAGGTTGGCGGTCCTTCACGAGGAACACGATTCCGACCCCTCTCCCTCGACCTCCCCAAGGTACATACATAGAAGGAGATCTGCATACATTGGACAACGGACTGACTCGTAGTAGCCTCTCTTCGAGGTCGCGGGACACCCCATCATTGAGCACTGCTTCGCCGCCATCACACGAGTCCCAGAGATCCGCGAGGTCTTCATTGTCGGCTACTACGACGAGGGCGTCTTCCGCGACTTCATCAAGGACTGCGGCCGCACACACCCCCACATCAGCATCAAGTACCTGCGCGAATACCAGGCACTAGGTACTGCCGGCGGTCTCTACCACTTCCGCGATGCCATCCTCAAGGGCAGACCCGATCGCTTCTTCGTCCTCAACGCTGATGTCTGCTGCTCCTTCCCGCTGGAGCAGATGCTGAGATTGTTTGAAGAGAAGGACGCAGAGGCCGTGATTTTGGGCACACGAGTACCAAACGACGCAGCGACCAACTTCGGTTGCATAGTCAGCGATGCGCACAGCAAGCGTGTGCTGCATTACGTGGAGAAGCCAGAATCGCATATTTCGAACCTGATCAACTGCGGTGTATACCTCTTCGCGACAGAGGCCATCTTCCCAAGCATCAAGAGCGCGATCAAGAGACGGACAGACAGGCCACGATTGGTCTCATACCCATCCTCGGACGCTCTCGACTCGCAGTACCTCCCCGCAGCGAACGACGACGACGATGGTGGTGGAAAGAACGAGGTCATTCGACTCGAGCAGGACATCCTGTCAGACCTCGCAGATAGCAGACAATTCTACGTCTTGGAGACCAAGGACTTCTGGCGCCAAATCAAGACCGCCGGCTCCGCAGTGCCAGCAAATGCTCTCTACCTCATGAAGGCGTTCCAGACTCAATCCGAAGAACTCGCGAAGCCATCCGCCAACATCCTCCCACCAGTCTTCATTCACCCAACCGCACAAGTCGACCCCACCGCGAAGATTGGACCAAACGTCTCTATCGGACCTCGTGCAGTGATCGGCGCAGGCGCCAGAATCAAGGAGTCGATTGTCCTCGAGGACGCAGACATTCGTCACGACGCCTGCGTGCTGTACTCCATCATCGGCTGGGGCAGCCGCGTTGGCGCATGGGCACGCGTGGAAGGCACACCAACACCTGTCCGCGAGCACAGCACCAGCGTCGTCAAGAACGGCGTCAAGGTCCAGAGCATCACCATCCTCGGCAAGGAGTGCGCTGTGGGCGACGAAGTCCGCGTCCAGAACTGCGTCTGCTTGCCTTTCAAGGAGTTGAAGCGTGATGTGGCCAACGAGGTCATTATGTAGAGGATGCTTGAAGCATGATGCAAAAAGCGGGCGGGACTGCGATCAGCATTCCTGTCGAGATGCTAGTTTTGACGAAATAAGACATAGACAACATGCATCGTCTCGCACCGGCGAGCTAATAGAAACAATACCAACTCCGCTCAATCGAAATGTATTTCGTGGGTATCCTGATATGCGTCTAGAGTGGCGAATGCAGCTTGCTCTTCTAAGCATTCCATGCCTATGCAAGTGGTAGTCTGGCTTCTCATCAATCCTATCTCAAAGCAACAGCGTCTCGGAGCCGGTCAAATATGACGAGCCTCCGTCATCAGCGCTTCCATCACATGAGGTGTTGACGTTTTCGATGAACTCCTAGTCAATATCATCATCACCCCCCGAACCCTCCTTCGCAGGCTCCGATTTCGCATCTTCCGCCTTCGCCTCACCATCCTTGGGTAGTAGTGAGAAGATGACGACGAAAAGTGGCTCGTCCGTAGCTCGGTTTTTGAGTACGTATCTGAGCGAATGAGCACTTTTGTCAGCCCGTCAGTCGTTGAGTTTTGCGAAGCAAAGTACCAGACGCGGGCAGGTGATGTGTCCAAGTCACAATCGATGGGGGGGGAGGGAACTTACCGGAGTGGTTGGCCGTCCCAGTAGCTGATGATGGGGATTGTGATGCCAGGTATTAGGCTGAATCCTGGGAGGCGGAGGGCGAAGTCTGGAGTGGGTGGGATTAGTGAGTGGAATATGGTTGTTTTGGAGTCGGGGAAAGGCTCAGCATACCGTTGAAATCCAAATACGGATTAAAGAAATCATTCGAATACTCCCTCCCCTTCTCAAACGTAAACTCCCTCAAATGCGACTCCGTCAAAAAGAACTTCTGCCTCGCCGCCGAATCCACCGGCATTCCCACCTTCTCCCTCACCTCCTCCCCATCCCCATCCGCCCCCTCCTCAATCACCACCACCTCCTCATTCGCCCTCACCTCCTCAACCTTCTCCTGCTCTTTATCATCCTTCGGCCCCACGCGGAACTTGTTAATCGAGCTCAACAACGGACTATACAAATACGGCTCATCCGCCTGCACGTCGCCATACAGCCCCGGATCGACGAACCAGGTGGCGATCTTGAAGGCTTGGTTGAAGCCCGGGGGGAGCTTGTCGCGGATGGGGTGGTCGAAGTCGTTGCCGAGGACGAGGTCGTGGCCGTTGATGTTTTCCTTGGGGGTGAAGGTGAAGGCGAGGGAGTAGAGGTCATGTTTGTGGGTTTCGTGGGAGAAGTATGGGGAGGTTGAGGGGCTGCCTTGGGGGAGGCCGCGGTAGTTTTGGATGCGGAGGCGGAGAGAGGTTGTGAGTTGAGGTGAGGTGATTCGGGTGGGTTGTTCGCTGTTGGGGGAGATTTGCGTTTGGTCTGAGTAGTTGGGGCCGGCTGTGACCTTGAGGATGTATTTGTCTGCCATGATGGGGAGTAGCAGAGGAGGATTAGTGTTTGCAAGGTAGATTGTGTTTGTTGTAGCAATGATGCTGGAGATCGGCGCATGTGAAGAAGATGGTTCTGATGTCACTCTGCGGGACGGAGCTGAGCCCGCCAAAATTTTGGCAGGGATGTTAAGCATTAAGGGAACAACAAGGGTGTTAACTGAGCAGTCACGACAGAGCACAGTACAGCGTGATCGTCTGGATATAGCAGACAAATTACATGACCTTAGAAGGTGTCTGCTATTGTACAACACAGCCACTCATTGTATCCCAATTGTACGTTTTACAAGCGCCTGATCACATCGTTGAGCACCTCCTCAGTGTTTGCGCTACCGCCCATATCAGGGCTCAACAGCTTGCCATCTGCCAAGTTACCGTCTACTGCCTGATAGATCCTGGCAGCAGCTTCCTCCTGGTTCATGAACTCAAGCATGAGTGCAACACTTCTCAACGTCGCGATGGGGTTGGCAATGCCCTTGCCCTGGATGTCTGGAGCAGAGCCATGGCAGGGCTCACCAATCGCAAAGCCGTCACCGACGTTTGCTGAAGGCACGAGTCCGAGAGATCCTACCAACGCCGCCGCCAGATCCGAAAGGATGTCTCCGTAGAGGTTTGGTGCGACCACGACATCGTACGTGCCTGGCTCCCGGACAAGCTTGTATGCCATTGAGTCGACAATCTGCTCATCAATGATGACGCCCGCGTTCTTGAACTTGACCTCCTCCAACGCAGTACGTGCTGACTGACGGAACAGTCCATCCGTTTGCGACATGACGTTGCTCTTGTGTGTGATTGTGACCATCGACTTCCTGTTGTTCTCTCCCGTTGACTCACGAACACGCTGCCTCCGGATGGCGATCTCGCCAGCCATTGTTGCTATCCGTGATGAGGCATGCTTGTCGATACGCTTGATTGCTTCCGCAATGATATTGCCATTGGGTCCCTCGTATGTCTTCTCCTCTTTGACGTAGAGATCTTGAGTGTTCTCACGGACAATGACAATGTCGATGGGGTCTGGGAAGGCTGGTGTGGGCACGACAGACTTGACAGGTCGGACGTTGGCGTACAGGTCGAGCTTCTTGCGGAGGGCAACGATGGGGCTGCTGTAGCCTTTGGTAGGTGTTGTCGGCGAGCTACGAAGTCGAGTCATCAGTCAATGGGTTCTTTATATATGTTCACGTCGCGCACCGTCTACATGCTTCTCTTAGATCCGCGAGCAGAGCTGTTTGCCATACTTGCGATCCATAGCTTGTGTTTCCAAGCATCACCTTACCTTACAGCACCAAAGAGAGCACCATCGCACTCCTTCTTCAGCGTCTCGACCGTCTTATCAGGCAACGCTACGCCAGTCTTCTGGAATGTCTCGAAGCCAGCATCGAGGTCTACGAAGGAGAACTTGAGGCCAAGCGAGCTCGGTAATGCCTCAAGCAGGCGACGTCCAGCTGGAATGACCTCGCGACCAATGCCATCGCCTGCGATCAGGCCGATTCTCAATGTTTTGGAGGCCATTGTCGCGTGTCGCGTTTCGGTGTTATACGATGTTTGTTATCATGGAGCTCGGAAAAGTTCCAATGCTGGCACTGGAGCTGTCGCCGAGGTCGGCACTTGAGCGGCGGGATCTAAAATGTCACTCGGCTGCTCGAAGACGCTGTAAGAGTTTGTTGCGCGTTGTGCACAGTCGCACGTCGTGCACACCTCCACTAAACTTAGGCCTACTCAATCAAGTATCGACTAATGTCACCTAGGCAACAGTTGACTTTCATTGGGCTGTGCACGACGTGCGACTGTGCACGACGCGCAACAAACTCTTACGGCCACTTCTCGTATTTCGAAGCAGCCACGAATGAGTTAAACACTATGTAGAACTACAGGGCATCCATGGCCCTTGGCACAGAAGAGCTTCTACATACGACTGATGGCTGACTTGTCAGTACGACGCTGCGGTGCCACATAAGCAACACGCCGAGCACGAACAAGCCAGCCATGGAACACTTACACAATGGTCCTGCAGACACCAATCGCCTACCTTGGCTTGGTCTTCCTGTACGAGGCACAGCTCGTTCGGTAGCCTCGATTCAGCGCCAATTTGATGGATGCACGCGAGCACGTTTGCCCACGTAAGATCACATCAGCAGTACCTTGCAGCATCAACCGCAGTCAGCCCCAATTCTATGGCCAGGTGAGTAGGCTGTGTATAACATGGCTACCTTCGCGTGCTCTTGAATACACTGCTTGTCATCAGCTGAGCAGAATTGCGAATCTCGCAAGAGTATTGCACCATCCTCTGCTGCATGCCGCACACATGCATTATACTTGACACCGCAACTCTTACGACCACATTTTTACCGCCTACGAAGGAACATACACGACCACGCCAACATGTGGCCGTTCCGAGTCAGTCTCGTTATGGCACTGGCCGCTGGTCTTGGAACACATGCCACGGAACACCCAGTGCATCGCAGTCATCAGATGCCGATGGGAGGCAGCGACCAGCGACCGGCCAAGGTTGAGTACAGATGCTATGCCGGAGACTTGCAGAATTACCCGTCTCCAGCTGAGTGGCTATCCTGGGACATGCTCTGGGACCTCAACCGCGAACAGATTCTATCAAGCAACCGAGGTGACACATACTTGCAGCACTACGTCCAGGAAAGCATTCTCCAGGTTGCCAGAGATGCTGATGTGGATCCTCGCTTCATCTTAGCAGTGGTAATGCAAGAGTCGAAAGGCTTTGCGGACACTGAGTGTGTTGGCACTACACCACGATGCGGCATCATGCATGCTCCAAAGGGTAGCAGGTTTGACCAGTCGGACGCCAGATTTTCGGTCGAGAGAATGATCCGAGACGGAGTCCAAGGGACTGCGAAGAGAGGTCCTGGACTTGCTGACCTGCTGAAAGGCAGGCCGAGACTCGCAAACGTGCCGTCTGGGAACTGGTATGCGCTAGCCAGGGCGTACAATTCTGGTGCCGTAGGAAAATACCTGGACGTGGTCAGTCGCGGTCAGCCTGGCTATGTCAATGATATTGCCAACAGATTGCAGGGCTGGAATGGTTTGTGGACAGGGCACAAGACGTGTGGATGAGACCTGATGTTGCTCTTTCTGGACGACTGGCCTGGGCAACTACCTGGACATTTCAGCCCGAGACCTCCAACTCCTGGACCTACGGATTCCTATACCACTAGCTGGCTGCCTTCTTTGCCGGATGATACCCATTGCTATCACTTGCAGCAACCACATCGCCCTACACAGGTCTCTCGCCCTGCGACTCGGATCCCACAGACCTGAAGATAGAAGCCTCAGCATATGGCAGGATGTGCTCGCCGTAGCCAGGTACAAGATCCGTGGCAGACTTGCTGGTCTTCCACAGCTGAGCTCGATTGGCATAAATCTCTCATGGTGGAAAGAGGCAAGCAGCACACATCACTCGTGCGAAGTACAATACCTGCAATAGTCGCAACGTTCCGTCCAGCTTCTAGGATGCAGCATTCGTTTCTCGCCTCTTGATCAATCTGGACTGGCCGGTTGTACAATATCTCCAGTTTGCGAGTCTCTTCCCTCTCGCCTCCGAAGCCGTCTCGAGCTACGAGCTGCAGACTCGTGTAATTATGACTGCGAAGGTGACATTTTCATGCTTTCTTTGAGTCGTCCAGGGCGGCTGAGATGGGTTGACATTGTTTCACATGGCGCGGTCCAAGTTGTTGAATGTTACGGCGAAGAGGGACTGAGCTTTGAAAGAGTCGATGATGGACAAAGCTTCGTTGGAGCTGCACACCTTCCAACTGAAGCTTCGACTACGCTATACTGCGGCCTGTGGCAGCAGACACAGGAAGCTGAGCAACTGGACGCCAAAGCCGCCGCATCACGTCAAGTATTGCAAGCAATCGAAAGACCAAGTTGTTGCGACGCGACTCTCGCAATGCTCGCATCGACTCCGTTAGGACCGCTGAAGTCAGCAAGGGATCTCTAGTCTCCTCCGAGGAACATTGATCCAAACCCGGCGCATCGCTGCGATGTTATCGTGGTTGTTGCCAATATTACAGCCATCGTGCAGCTTGATGTCGTGTAACGTAGGAACCTGCCTGGTCCTCGGAAGCCACATCGTGCAGTGTAACCACAGCTGGGAAATGCTGTCCTTCATCTGCCTGGACTCGACATCGATCTTTCCTGGTCACTTTCGCCTCGCAACATTGGCTGGTGGAGCTCTACCATCGTCGTGTCAGGCACGTTTCAATTGTTATCATGAATCGTGGGCTGAAGAGAAGTCCTTGAAGACGGCCTTGGACACAGGCGAGACGTCCGATGCAACTTCCGAAAGAGGGCTGGCGCACACGATCCCTGTGGCAATGAAGGCGGCCAAACCAAAGAAGATCCGAGCATCCAGCATCTGCTGTGCGACCAAGCGTGAACGGACACGCTTCCCCAAGCGTGAGCTAGGGTAAAGCTCAATCCTCGAAGACAACGGCTATGGCGTTGGCTGGTCTCGACGCTCGTCTAGGCATGCACCTGTGGCGAGCCTTGGTCAATGGCACAAAGACGGAAGAGGTACCAGAACCATGCACTAAGAAACGTAGAGCTACATATGCCGCCAGCTGTAGCTTAGCATGGAGGACTCTCATCGACCGTAATCTGAGCTTAGCTCCAAACCAACATTACGACGATGAAGGAATTTCGCTTCTTCAACGCAGTCTACGACGAGAAAGCATGCCGCATCTCTACGCGGATGGTACAGTCTCAACTGTCACAGAGCCCGGGCTTCATCTTTGTCAACGTCAGCAACACGAGAGATGAGAAGAAACGCAAGCATATGCAGAAAGTTGTCCGCTCCGCAGCTACCGCTTACAGCCATCGAGTGCAACCAAGAGGCGCCTCGAAGTCAGAGGTCACTCTCAAACTGCTTCGAACTGATTCTCGCAACGTAGTACCGGAACAGCTCATATCTAAGAGATCCGACGACACTCACAATGGCCGCTCCAGCAATGCTGTCAAGCAGAAAACAACCGCAAATGTGGCCAATATCTCTCGCAAGCGCGATGTATTGATACCCAAGCACCGCCGCTCAGATATCCGTCTTGCACAAAAGGAGAGATCGTTGTCACCTGGGCCCGTGAACCTTTGGGTTCCAGACCCGTCGTTTCTAGATGCGAGCATGAAAGATCCATTCAACTCATATCCCGTGCACTATCGAAGGTGGTACGGCCAGTTGATTAACTTCGTGAGTCGTCGTTGCCAAAGGATTGCCCGAGATTACAGTATCTGACTACATAGCAGTGGTATCATGTCACCTTCGCCCGCAGCATACGCGTACTGAAAGCCACCAAGGAAGAAATCCACGCATACTCCATCTGGTCTCGTCGCCAGGAACTGCAGGAACCTGCGCTATTCTACACCGCGCTATACCTAGCCAGCGGCATTCCCGTCGCGGAGGGCCTCTTCCCCGTCCAAGCAGCCCTGTGGCTGCGCCTGAAGACCGTCGAAGCCATGAAAGAAGCCCTCGACGACCCACGACGCGCAACAAGCACACCCGTCATCCTCGCAGTAGGTCGAATCGCCCTTCACGAGCACATCTACGGCAGCCGAGAGCTGGCCCATAACGTCCACAGACCCGCGCAACGGAGAATGATTAACATGCGCGGCGGCCTGGCGAAGATGGGTCTCCCAGCTACGACGATTCAGCTTATCGTGTGGACGGATTCGTTGCTGAGTGCTGAGGCAGGTACTGAGCCTTATTTCGCGGACGTGAGTAGCCTCAGTCTAGCTTGTGCGAGGGTTATGGAGACTGATTTGTTTTTTATGAAGGTGCCTAGGCAGATTGCTATCAAGTCGTACTCGCCGCAGGAGGCGATGCGGGTCACGAATCATTGCTCTCCACAACGGAATCATCATCCTGGTTATGATGGTCCGATTGTTGCGGAGATTCCGGAGGATGAGTGAGCAGGTCGTGCAGGGCTGTGGACAAACTTGGGTGCCGCTGAGCGCGTCGTCTACCTCCGGGAAAAACATAACTGCATGATCCGTCCGGGATGCCAAAGCGATGTGTGGATTGCAGCGACCGTTGCGAAGCGCTCGCGGGTTGCCTTGTCTCGTCTCGGTGATCTGGAGAAAACGACCGCAAAGGCTAATGATTGCAATGATCTGACTGGCGATGAATACTTGTCAACAGCACTTGGTGTAAGCGTTGGAAGCTGACACTGCGTTGTGCTACGTCCGTATTAGGCATGTGGTCTTCTGCAGGCACAGCTTCTGGCACTGATATAAGGAATCCTCGATGCTTTGAAGGCCGCGTGAAAACACAGCTGCACATCTTTCACGAGTACAGCAGTATCCCACCTTAAAACGCCATCGACAATGGGATCCTCCCCACCGCCATCCTCCTCCTCCAAGACGCTAGAATCTCTCTTCCAACATCTCCAAACAATGCACACCAACTCCCCACCCGAACACTGCTCCCACTTCAGCACCTTCTTCACCACCAACTGCCTCACCCAAGTCCGCAGCATGCGCGAACCAGTTCTCCACGGCCGCTCCGCCGCAATCTCCGACCTCAAAGAACGTCTAAACTACTGGCACCTCGACGAACCCCGAATCATATCGCGGACCACAAGCGATGATGGGATGACCGTAATTCTCGAGATGGCGAACAAGTTATCAATTCTTGGAGATGTTATTGATCCCTTTCCCGAGACGGTTGTGGCGAGGTTTGACGAGGGGGGATGCATTGAGAGTTTGAAGGGTTATAATTGTCAGAGTCCCGTGGTGTATATTGTGCAGCAGAAGACGGGGAAGGGGCCGTATACTGAGGCGGAGTTGGGGATGGATAATGATTTGAAGTATAATATTCGTAGGAGTGAGGGGGAGGGGTGCTGTGCGTGATGGTGGAGGAAGGTGCGAGGGTTGGTGATGAAGGTGATGGCCGCTTAGCGCTTCGATGTACTATGTGAGCGCAGGCCGTTGCTTCAAACCGCTGGCATGGAGGTGAGTAGCGAGGTCCGGTTAATGCAGGAGAGGGCATAGCGCGTCGATCTATGTTGGTTCCAGACTTGAAGTCGACGAATGTAGCGGCGGCAACATACTTTGTCAACAGGCCTTGTTGTTGAGCGGTGTCACAGCATGTTCAGTAGTAACTATTGCTCGTACCACTACGTCCATACTCTTCCCCCGTCCCAGGAAACGCCCCAACAGGCTCCACCACACCACCATACCCCTCCTCATCCCCACTATCCTCCTCCTCCCCCCTAAACACCGCCTCCTCCGGCTCCGGCGGCGCCCTCATCCTCACAAACACATCCTGATCCAACGTCGGCGGCACGTACGGCTGTGGCGTATGATACTCCCTCCCCGAGGGCATATTCGCCAGCAAAGGCTCGAAAGGCGGGACTAGCTGCACGTTAATCGTGCTATTCTCCTTATCCCACTTGTTCTCAAGCATCTCCACGACTCTAGCCTCTTCGAAACGGCCTGCATCCATGCCCCATTCGCCGCCCTTGGAGACTTTACGGTCTTCGCGACGTTCTTGCCAGGTTTGTTTGAGGCCTCGTAGGCCTTTGCGTTTGCCGTCTTCTAGGTCGGCGGCGAGGTTGAGTTCTTTTTTCGCGCCTTTTAGCCAGGCTAGGCCTTCGCCGGTTTTTCCTGAGAGCTCGGAGTCGATGGCTAGAAAGCGTGCTGCCTTGCCGCGAGCAGTGCGGCGTAAGTCGCTGGCGTATTTAATCAGATCTTCATCGATTTTGCCGCCGCTGCCGCGGGCGAGGAGGCCGTGTGCGTTGGTTGCGTGTTCTCCAGCGGCGAGACATATCCTCGCGAACAGGTGAGCTCGCACTTTGGGGATCGAGGGCGCTTTGAACATCCAATCCGTGTTCCCCTCATTCCTATCGTCGGCGACTGCAGCTGTGTAAGGGTCGTCTTTCGCCACAACGATAATCGTCGCCTCCGCCAGTACCAACGAAGCCAACGCCGATATGGTCGAAGGCTGGATATCAACCGGCGCATCCTTAGCAGCAGAAATTGAAGGGAGCGATAGGAGGTACGTATGTATAGCATACGCATCAAGTAAATGCTTCATCGCCGCTCCAATCGTCCCCGTCCGCTGCTCCGCCGACAACACCGCCCCACCAAACAACATCCGCATCTGCGCCCTCGCAAGCAGCGAATGCACATACGCCAACGTCGACAGCGTAAAAGCAGCCTCATGATGCAGACCTACCAGTTTCGGACGAGGATTTTCCCGTCCAGGGAGCGCAGCAGAGAGCGTGCTCCGCCATTCGGTCTCGAGTGGTTTCTTCACTTCGACATCTAACTTTTCCGGTCCGATGTCGCGGTAGCCGGAGCCAGTGTTTAGGGCCAGGAGGTATGGGAGGTAGCTGGCTACTGCGTCCTGCACGGTGGAGAGGTTTGTGGCTTGGGCTTGGGGCGGGAGCCGTTTGTGCTTTTTGAGGGCATCCTTTAGGACGCTGCGACGTGTTGTTGCGGATAGTGGGAGTGAGGGATGTGTTACGCTGTCGAAGTAGTCGGATAGCAGGACGGAGCTGGTTGTTGGGAGTGTGAAGGGGAATGGCATGTCGGTTGTTGTTGCGAGGAGATCGACGCGGAAAGTGAGGTGGAGGTCGAGCTTCAAAACACCAAAGGCGAAGCACGTGGCACATGCATTGGGAATATCCACGCCACTTTGCTTGACAAAACAGTTCCTGTTGACAAACAGTGCGGACCATACGGAGTACATGACGAGTAGTGACCATGCCGAATATTCATACGCTTCATTCGCTATCTAGTATGACCCCTGCAGCACGCATCGCCCTGGCTGGACAACACCTTCTCTCGTAACAAGATGTGTTCAAGACTCAACATCATCAAGCGTGCAATGGGTATCTCTACTCCTCCACAACAGTCTCTCTCAAGTCAAACAGAACTCTCAACATCCTGCACCTTCATTCATCACAAGCATCCCCGCCAACCGCCTATGCAAGTCACCGACATCCTAATCATCGCTGAAGTGGTCGTCGTGGCGCTTGAACTCCTCAGCACTGCCGATCACTCGCTGGTATACCTTCTTCTTCACCGGTTCGCTTTCGCTGTCGGAAAGAATTGTTGGAATATCAGGTGCAAGTTCCTCAGAAATCGCTGTCGCCGGCTCCAGCGTTCGTTTGCGCTTGTTGTGCACGTCGTGATCTCGCACTGGGACGCACGTCAGCATCGACTTCAGGATCGCTGTCGTCTCCGATGCCCCATGCTCTACCGCCAGAACGGGAACCCATGCCATCTCCGGCAGTTTTGTATATCTTCTTGCCTGCCGACTCTCCATGCGACCAGCTGCTCTTCTGATCAGGGCGCGTGCTGGGCTTTGTCTTCTGGGCTTTATCCACAGCAGGCGACTTATCTGTCATGGCCTGATGCGAGTTGAAGTCATTACCCCGACGAGCGTTGTTCACGCTGGTGGTTTGGGCCTTCTTTCTAGCCGCGGGTTCATCCACTTCAGGATCAGAGTCGACATCCCACCATCCTTCACCACCCTTGCGCGAGCCCATGCCGTCACCAGCTGTTTTGTAAATCTTGCCTACAGGCATTGGGGAGTCGTCTACCAGCTCGAAGTGAGGTGCCGCATCCTTGCGGGCGGCGTGTACGATCGGTCGCTTGGGTGGAGAGCTCGGGTCGTCCTGGTAATCAATTAGCTTGTGCACAACTTGATTTTGCAGAGAAGCAGTACCTCGTCCACACCGGCACCCCAGTGTCGCTCAAAATCTGGTTTCTGCTTCTCGACGTGCTTCGGAGGGGTCGCGAAGTCCTCAAAGCTGAAGGTAGCATTCTGGTTACCCTTTGCCTTGCTCGGTGGTCTGTTCTCCTTGGGTGCGTCCTCACCGTTGCCGAAGGCGAAGTGCTCGTACTTTTGGTCATAGGTCTTCTTGCGTTCCGGAGAACGAGGTGGAGAGGGGTTCTCGTCTTCCTCGAACAAGCGGTTGCCCTTGAAGTGCTTACCCGCGCCGGCCTTGAGTACAGTGCCGTCGTTCTTGTGAGGTGACTGGCTTCTGGCAGTCGCTCCCGTAGCGGCAGCAGTCTCTTCACTGGCGAAAAGCTCACCATAGTCGCGTGGGCCAGGCTTAGCAGACTTTACCTTGTCGTACTTGGGACCTGAGTAAGTTCGGCCGTCCTCGTTCGGGTCGCGCTCTGCAAACAGAGCCAAGCTTGCGTGTGGATCGCGTGTCACAGAAACACTGTCGCGCTTCTGGTGGCCTTGGATAACTACTTCGTTCGGCTTGCGCGACTCTGATGGCTTGCCATTGCTGTGCGTGTTCTGGCCGCCTCCGGACTTGACGCTAGCAGTCACGGCATTGACTAAAGCCGTGCCATCTCTGATGGGCCAGTTACGACCAGTCTTGCCAATTGCCTCAACTTGCTTGAGGAGCGTGCCCTGGTCCCAGTAGAGGCGGATCTGCTGAATCTTGCCGGCACTGTCGTAGCTCACCACATGGGTGAGCGGGAACGTGACCTGACGCTCGTCGAGCATGTTGGAATCCATTCCAGGAAGGTAGGCACCCCCTCCCATACGGAACTGCAGCGTCGTGGCCGTCTCAACGCAGCAGCCATTGTCGCCCTCGATAGTGTAGAGTATCTGCTCATTCTTCTTCTCGACTTGTTTGGCCTGAGCACTGAAGTGCTTCAAGATGGCGGTCGGCTCGCTGATGGTGGTCGTGGTGGTGATGTAGTTGATTGTGGCATCGCTGGCAAGATCTCCAGTGTTCGGCGCCTGCAGGAAGCGCAGGTAGGTGCCTGACGCCATGTTTGTGTCGGCAGTATCGTGTTTCTACCGAGCTCGTGGGTGCGTACAAACGCGTTGAAGCTTTGTAGAGGTACAGATGGTCGCGGAGTGGAGCGGAGAGACTCGGCAGGGAGGTGTGTTTGTTTGCAGACACGCCTCGCCAGCAAGAGCGAGGCCGATTGTTTTGATGGACGTATTCAGGGTTCTGACTTAAGTTCCATTCCGAAACCCCGGCTCCTGCCCTGAACTTTATCTATTCGACTTTCACGTTGTCACAACACACTGGAGCTTCTTATTACTCCACTGTTTCCGTGACATGCGCGTGTCTGTATTGTTCAAGATACTCCTGTTCTACTGCGGTGAGCATATGCAGTCGTCAAGGGTCAAGTATTGTGGTTCTCACGAGCTGGCGTCGCCTGTGCCTTCCCCTCGATTCTCCACAACCGTCCTTGTACCTGCATTAGACGCAACGCTAGGCAAGAGCCTGTTCAGATTGGCTAGGCACGTGGAAGGCAAGCGCTTCGTCAGGTCGATCGTCTATCACAGATTCCTCCACGACACCCGGAAAAGCCACCAAGAACCAACCTAGTCATGCACATATTTATGTCAACTATTATCGTCTATGTCTATATACATATCTCTCGTAATCGCACTCAACGGCAGCAAACAAAACTCCGCATCACCATCTCGTCTAGCTTCCGCCAGCCGCATGGCTTGTGCAATATTCTCTTGAGGAAACCCTTCATCCACTAAGCTCTGGTAATATGCATCGATGAGACTCTTGCCCAAATCTCCATCCTCAAATGCAAGTTCAACAGCCGGATTCGCTCGCAGCACCCAGATGTAGGTCAGAGGTGGCTCGCCCATCTCCATCCCCGGTTGAACATGGGCACTCACTACTCTTCCATCATACTTCCTCCGAAGCATCAATGCTTGGCTGCCACTTTTCGAGTGGATTTTGCTCCGATCCACTGCATGCCCTTGCTTGGCTGTATCTTCACTTGGAACAGTCGGTTCGGTCTCGCAAAGCGTAAAAGGCACCGCGATCGCGTCTGTGTTGGCCCGTTTGGCAGCAAGTGCCATCGTCACAGCCAAGACCAGAGTATGCAAAAGCTCGCTGAGATCCTGGCGACGGTTCTCAGGCCGGATGTAGATGTACTGAAGGTATGGAACAGCATACCCACTTTTCGTCAGAAAGAGTACAGAAAAGTGTGCGGCGCCGATGGCGCGTCCGGCAGGATCTCGAAGGCCGAGGATTCGGAAAGGAGAGAGGCCTTTGCGTTTGTACTGAGCGTCGTCTATAAGCCGCGCAACGATCAGTTCAGAGCATTCCCTTTCGCCGCCGTGGAAGTTCGTTCGGTAGAGCTCGTCGTAGTGCTCTTCGTATGCAGGACCAGACACAAGTTCGACACGGCCAAGATTAGGTAGCGCGGTCTTTGTCAGTCTTGATAGAGATATGCGCGATAAGGAAGTCAAGTCGATGGCCTGGATCTGTGCTCGCAGTGGAGGATCGAGCAACGGGGAGAGTAGTTGACTGAGTCCGTCGAGCACTTCCATGTCAGGCAGCAGGTCGCTCTACAGTATGGCGACAAGATGTTTGACAGACTTCAGATCGGAGAAGTGATCGGGGTTCGTTCGTGAGAGGATCAAGGACTTCGCTAGCTTGTGGGGAGCAGTATTGATGCCGCTGATTGGTCAGACCTGTAAAGTCTGTCGAGAAGAACTGGTTATCGCCGAGCGCTTCGTGTCACCCCCAACTCCAAGGCTGTAGGCTGAACCTGCGGCCGCGCTGTAGGGTGCTGTGGAATACAGCCATTTGCGCGAGGGATCGCGTAGCTGCATTGTCTCGATGGCCGCCGCGCAAGTCATCGCGTGCCATCAGAGTGACCTTTCACAGTCATCATGTGTCCATGCGTAAAATAGGTATTGCTGATCGTGATGGGACAGCGAGTCGGCCAACCCCTCAGTAATCGTAGCCAGTATATAATTTATGCGCCGAGCTTGGCCAGCAATCTATCTTCTATGCCATCGAGAATGTACCGGTGTTCGATGACTTCTAGGTTCTCGATCTCATTCTGGAAGATCTTATCCGGGTCTTCCTGGCCACCCATGGGATTCTGTCCCATTTGAGCTTGTGCCATCTGTTGTGTAGCCATATTGGCAGCTGAGCGTCGTTAGCACGGGAGCATTCGTTGAGGGAGCTTGGCGTACCATTATTGTTGCCAAGGATGAAGTTGTACACTGGTTGCAGCCCGAACAGAGTCAGGAAGTACCAGCTCAAGCTGGACACCCACCGCACATCCAGATCTCTTGTGCCGACTCCTGCCTGTAGCATTTGCTTGAACTGCGGCGTGAGTGGGAACGGCAGTTTCACTACCCGTTGTCAGCATTCCTTTCTGCGGGCAGTACCTCATCATCGACTCACTGATGACATAGCCAGAGAAGAAAGCATTAATCCAGCCCATGATCAAGCTCTGCGGCACCATCATGGCAACATTCCCCTTCATCATGCCCATCATGCCCTCCATCATAGCCGGATCACTCATAGGGTTTGGCTTTGCCTTCCCTCTATTCTCCAGGTCTGCGAGGAATCTGCCATCTTTCACACCGCCTATGAAGAAATCTTTCCGGCGCTCGAAGGCTGGTTTCGAAATCTGTTGGTGGTTTGCGCGGAGGGCTTGGGCGCGCATGAGCGAGCGCTGTTCGCGGATCTTAGCCAGGGCTTGCTTCTTTGGCGTGGTCTGTAGGAGCGTCGAGAGGTAGTGGCGCAGGATGCCGGTCAGAATCATGACTACGGTGATGGGTAGGAGAATCCAGTAGCTGGTCGCAGTGCGTCAGTGTAGCTCTCGCAGTGGTGACGCCGGCGCACTTACAAGAGAGCAGGATCCCGATGGATCTGCTGTTCTACGGGGCCAGCCATTGCGACGAATGTGAAAGTGCTGTGTGTGGTGTTGTAGAGGTGGGAAGTTCGGCTGCTGCTGCTGGACACAGCACGAGCTTCACATGATGCGGATGTGCTCCGCGATCCAAGCTCGTCCTCAAACTCACTCCTAGATGACAGCTAGCACTTTTTGAGACACGCGACTGTAATACCACGATGCAATAGAGCCTCTCGAATACGATCACCTTTGTGAGAAGTACACAAAACAGCCACGCGCACCATGTCAGATTCACGCATATCACCGTACTCGCTCAATGACCTCAAGAACACGACCGACGACGCTCTGGGCAACTACCTTCGAGGACTCTCCTTCAAGCAGGACAACAGCAAACTTGATGTACGACTGGCACTGGGCTATGTCGCCGTCATAATAGCAGGCGCAACCTTTGCCGCAGATTACAAGCTGGGCTGGGAAGCGACAAAGTACTGGACAGCTGTAGCAGTGGCCGCTTACGCAATTCTCAACGGCGCCCTTACATACTGGATATGGGCTGTAGAGCAGGGGCTGGTCTTTGAGGGCACACATGGAGGCACGAAGGTATGATAGCACACTATTGCAGTTCGGAAGTCGTCTCCAAGCTGACATTCCGCGCGGCAGGTCTCAATTGCTGCAAAGACGAAGAAGCACGACCCAACATACTACCTCACCGTGTCAACGACAAAACCGAACGCACCAGCCACTTCTCGCCAGCTCCAAGCACCTTTCACGACATGGTTTACCGCAGACGGCTATTTTGTCGCGAAGCCGTTCCAACAATGGATCGCTTCGAGCATTGAGGAAGTTGGAGATGTGGACTTGAAGAACGCGAACAGGGACGAGAGGGATGAGCTCGCCGCTCCTACTGCCAAAGTAGAGTTGCTGCAGAGTGGTGATGGCGGTGTGGACGTTACTGGCAACGATAGCAAAGCGAAAGGCAGCAAGAGATCGAAGAGGGAGGTCTGATAGGATGGAAAGGCACAATACAACACCCACTCAAAGATCGAGGTTGCATGCCAAAGGCCGGACCCATGTTGGGTGTTCTCCAAATGTCATGATCAATGCCAGTGAAGCACCTCCCTGAGGCTCTTGCTATGCAGACGAGCTATGCCGGCCCTCACGACTCAATCTACCCACATCTTCGAAAGTTGAATAGTCTACAGCGGAATCAGACTTGCCTAGCTTCAGTGCATCAAATTCAGGGCGGGATAGGGTCCAGAGATGCTAGAGTTCTGCTGTAGGAGAAGCTAGCTTAGACGGCCTGGTGCGAGGACTTGTGTTGCACGGCAACTACCACAAAAGATCCTCCCATCGTCCTTCGTTGTCGACTGTGTATGCGAATATCTGGAGACGGTGGTATGAAGCATAGTTCTAGTCCAGCAAAACACGCTAGTCGACCCGTTGATCCATAAATGATGCACCTCGCCTTCCTCGGCTTTGAATCTAGAATACCACACTTCGCGTGACAAGATTTGCCTCTTTCCTTCGCACACCCAGACTCGCGGGAATACACATAGCGTACGGAATTCAGGCGCACGGCGTTGGCATTGAGTTTTACTTCGAGCATTGAGCTGGTCAAAAGAGTGAAAATGTCTTCAATGCGTTCGCTTTTGAGCACGCGAGCGCAACTCTTGTGCAGATCAAGCAGCCACAAGATCTCATCTTCATCACGACGATGGTATCCTGCCGCCAACGATATAGAAGGCATGCTCCAGGAGAAAGAAAAGTGGGAGAACGTTCCAGGTGACATACGAAAACTGGCAGTATTCGCAGAACATGCTCGCGCACACAACTACCAGATTCCTCTTCTATCCAAGGCTCAACACGGCGATTTTGATCAGAAGAAGGCATACCACATTGCATCAGCCATTCGAAAGCTGCGGGAGATGAACGGTGAAGTTGTGGCCGGACGAAAAATCGGCTTCACCAACCGGAACATCTGGCCTGAGTATGGAATCGATGCGAGCAATTGGTCATATGTCTATCAGAACACCGTCGTGGACCTACCGGAGAAGAACGAGCTGAGCGAAGGCAAGGTTGTGCTCGCCAACATAACTCATCTCAACGCGATGGAACCTAAGATTGAACCCGAGATCATCTTCGGGCTGAAGAGCACCATTACTTCTTCCATGAGCGATGTGGAGCTGTTACGCAGTATAGACTGGGTAGCCCATGGCTTCGAAATTGTGGCTTCGATCTACCCGCATTGGAAGTTCACCGCTGCAGACACGACTGCGGGATTCGCACTTCACGGCCTGCTGCTTGTTGGACCAAGGCTGTGGCTGAAGAATGGACATGATGAAGAAGCTCTACTAGACAGCCTCCGCAACTTCAAGGTCGAATTGCTGCGCAATGGCGAGAAAGTCGACCAAGGAATGGGTAGCAATGTACTCGGAAGCCCAATCAATGCACTTCGACACCTAGCCGAGCTGCTGGAGAAGGACGAATTCAACAACACCGTCGAAGCTGGAGAGGTTGTTACTACAGGGACATTGACTCGAGCGTTGGAAATCAAGAACGGTGATCTGTGGTCGACGAAGCTTGAAGGCATCGATCTACCTGGTCTGGAAGTTTCGTTCAAGCTGCAATAAGAAATATTTGGCAATCTGATGGATCAGGAACTCGCGACAGAGTCGTGGATCATGTGGCGCCCCAGCGCTTCGCTTATACTGTTTACGAGGCCAACATTCAAACCTCCCTGAACAGCCAGTGCGCTGGGGAGCACACGCAACCATACGCCAATCCGGTGCTTCTACCGCGCCTCCAGCAAGCGTCATTCTCCCTGCCGTTCCTTCAGCATAAGCTCAATCCTCCCAACACACAGCGGCCATGGTCTTTTCCCTTGCGGATCCCTCGCCGAGATCTCAATCATATTGACATCCACACCCCACTCAGGCCAATATTCCGGGAAATCGGCGACTATAGGATGGAGGTATCCACTGGCTCCCCAAACAGCGAAAGCACTGTACACATGCAGGGCCTTTCCATCTTGGATCATCCAGGCGTAAACTCCCGCAACGATGCCCCGAGGAGCCGGTCCCAGTGGCTTGAAGGTCATGCCTTTGAAGTCGAAGAAATGCGACGTGTTATACAGCTTCGCAGTATCCGGGTCGAACTCTACTCTGGAAGGAGAGCCATATCGATCTGCAGCGGTAAAGATGGCGTTGGTGCCCACAACGGCGCAGTCCGCGTCGTTTGGCGAAAGGAGATCCTGCTCTACGGCTAGAGAAGTGTTCACAATATCGTATCGAATGAACTCCAGAGGATCCAGATGGTCCAGCTTCTGCTTGGCTTTCTTGTCTAGTTTGACATTGTCGAACTATTCACACCGCGTTAGCCGGGCCGGTTTCAGCGGAGGCAGGCAAGACCTACTGTTATGTTGTAATGGCTCACAGGCATGGAACGGCCGCCATTACCAGGCGAGAATGATTGCTCATGCAGAGTGAAGACTGATTGTTCGATAAGAGGGCGGGGCGCGGCTTTACATAGCTGTGAAGCTCCCAACACACAAAGCCATAGCGAATGCATCGCGGATGTTACTTCTCTGTATTCGAACAGCGGCGACAACGACAGATCTGATATCGAGGGCCTGGTGCTGTATACAGCTTCGAAGCGGTCTTCATCAGGCCGGGAGCGCGCAGCTGCCTAGCACCCCGCTTGATAATTGGTTGGCACGAAGGATGTGGGAAGGACTGAGTTCACACCAATGCATTGGAGTGTGTGCTGTGCCACATGAGATTGTGAGGGTGTTCCCAGTCAGCTTCTGTGTGCAAAGAGAAATCAGTATCCTGTTGGCAGGCCGTGACCATAGTCGAAGTCGGGGTATGGCGCTATGATCTCAGGGCTTGGTGTCAGAGGTCCTCAGGCACCGCCGAGCGCTTCGAAGTAGTATTGAAGCGGATACTTTTGCGCGAATCTGCGGGCACGTAGCTGTATAGCGGAGACTGTAGCATACACACGAAGCTGTAGCGCGTCGTAGTGCTCAGCGCATTCTATGTCAGCTTCTGAGCAGCGTTGGAGACTCATTTGCTCGTTCACTCCGTTGCTCGTTCACCTCTTTGCTGTTCTCTTTGGCGCGGGAACGCACTTCGTGGCCAGCCCTGACCAAGGACTGGCGCCGAAGGTATATCAACATGCCCCTCCCCACAGCACTGTGTGAGACTATCCCGCAAATTACCTTGCGCTCATGCGAGCTCATATCAAGCACTGGAGGACAATGAGCCGTTCACTTGAGAGTCTGTGAGACTAGGTTGGGCCATCAAATCCTGAAAGTATGCTTAGTGAACGTTGTCTGAGTGTATGTCATTTTGTATAAGCACCCTCGCTGGTATAGCACAAAAGTTTCATGTCATACTCTTTGCATTCAGAGCTAGGTATGATATTCGTGACATTCTATCGCTAACGTCCGCTCGTATCGTTTCGTGTATACTCTATACTACATGCTTCACCTGTCCAGCAAGTTAGCCAAGCGCACCTCTGTTGAACGAAGGCTGACCGGGCGACTTGACCTCGAAGAAACGTTTCAACCACCACACCTGGAACACGCCCTCTCCGATCAACACACCCAGCTGGAAGATGCTCCACCACTTGACACGAGCGTTTGTGCTCTCTGCGGTGTTGCGGTGAATGCGTTCTCGGAGTACCATGTATGATTGCTCGTCCCTGACTTGCGCTATGTGATCCGACAGGATGCGAACTGCGATTGTTAGCTTTGTGCCCAACTCGTGGTATGCTCCTGGTATTGTGTGTTCACGTACTCTCTTTCTCGAGTGGATCCAATGGAGCATCACTCTCCGGCACGTAGACTATACCGTGCACATTGAAGCTGACCTCCTTCGTGTTCGCGGACCAATGCTCGTTGCTAAAGCAGTATGCGTATCTCCCATCTTCTCTTGCGTCGAAGGAGTGGTCGCCGGAGCTGACGGTTCGCTGGTCGATGATGTTGTTGCCGGTGGGTGACTTGATCCAGAAGTCGATGTCCAAGTTGCCACTTCCACCGAATTCCCTATCGCCGACCTGGAAGATGACGGTCATCTTGTCGTCCTTGTGCAGCTCCTCGTGGAAGCACTCTCGCGAGTGTGCTCGCAGCTGGATGTTGTGCGCATGGCTGAGGGCGAAGAGGGACAGCAGCGAGAGAAAGAGACCTAAGATCGCCATGGTGAAGTCGTTGCACCGGTGCGGTGGTGGCAGAAGTGAAGAGAAAGAGCAATTGCTGGTCTTGAGTTGATGGTTTCGTGTTCTCGAAAGTGCAGCACGCGAGGGTCCCTGGAGAAGTTAAGCTCAGGTACTCAGCCTACGTGGTCTCAGCTTCTACGCTATACCGCAAGCGGGCGCGAAGCTGCACCTACGCTTTGGAAGCTTGGACTTGTTCCTATTGGGCGACGGAGCGAGGTGGTTCTGATTGGCTGAGACTATGGAAAAGGGGCTCTTAGCGCCGATCGCCGACAGGGGCTGCCAGCTTCATCAGTTCGCGCGCCGACTTCACTTCTTTCTCTCACATGCATCAACTCTTGCATGTGCCTTCCCTGGCACTGTGTGCTGCTGATGTGGAGTCAGTGGTCACAGATCATGCTTGCTGGTCACGAGACTGCCAGAAATCATCACGCGGTTACGCTATAGAAAGATGACCACAGCACTACTTGGTAGGGGAAAAAGCAGCACTGGAAGAGGGCGAAGAGTAGTCACAGAAAGCAAGAGAGCGTGGCTCAGATCGATGATGTGGAGAAGAGATGTACTGGAGAGGTGTCGCTGTTGTAGAAGCAATTGGCAAGATTCTGACAACTATGGCTCATGGCCTATGCCTTCCATTCCGACACTGCGCTTGCTGATGCAACGACACCACGAATCGACATGCCACACCGCCGACTCTACTACAACATCCTCGACGATGCGATCGAATCCCGCATCGACTCTTGAGTGCAGCAGCGAGCTGGCTCGGACAACTTGGGTACGCGGTGGGCGGATTGCGAAGCCTGCGTCGGTTCGCGAACACTTTTCACGCCATCGGCAGAAGCCCGGCAAGTACATACACAACCCATATAATAGTCCAGGAGATGCATTCAGTAACTTGACACAAATGGCTCAATGAGATGCACAGGACGTCAAATCAACTCTCACCTTAAGTGGTAAAAGTACCGACCTGTTGTGTGAACACTCCACAATGCAACCTCATTCGGCCGTCAAGCCCCCATTTTTTTGCTGGTGAGAGCGTCTTCTTGCCATGGTCACTATGTGTGGCGGTTCAAGTCCCCCGGCCGGGAGCCTTACGTTCCCGACTTTTTGCTCTCCTTTCATTCACTTTCAATACTTTCGGAATCGCACACGCCCTTGGCCACCACTGACTCGGCATTGCGGAGAGCTCTTCGATGGCCACTGTTTGTAACCACTCGATTGGAATGGCTGAGTCGAGACGAAGCATGTAGTACGCTCTGTATTCCGCCGCCGCTCGACGCTGATAGCAGAAATCAACTTTTTGCCAAGCTCAAAACACCAACCACCAACCCAACATGGGGCGCCTTGCAACATACGTAGCCGCCAGCGCAACACATCCAGACAATCTGCAGCCTGTCGAGCGCCTGCCGGCAGTGTCGGTCATAGATGCGCTGCTACCCAGACGACTCGCCTCGATAGGCTCACTGAAGCGACAAGTAAGTTCCAACACATACCTGCCATCATTTTCAGCGACAGCTAGCATACGGGCTTCACTCACGCCTCACTCACGTCGCAATGCGCTTCCACATACTCGACACGCAATCTAGCACTACATCTCGCCATATTCACCAATAGCCTTTTGCCATCTAACCACCGCCACCACCATGTTCACCACTTTCTTCGGCCTGCTTAGGCCTTCCATCTCCATGCAACTCATTGACTCTAACACTGGACAGCCTCTAGACTCGAAAGCCAGCATCGCACCTTCCATCACCCACACCGACATCAAGAAAGATGGCAACGGCAAGATGGTCATGGTTCGCCACAAGAGCCAGGCCGGAAGCATTGTGAGCGGCGGCGGCGACAGAGACGCCGCACCCAAGGGCAACAAGAACAATAACGGCAAACAGAACGCGAAGAACAACGACACCAAGGCAGCCGAGACCGATGGCGACGGTGGCAAACCATGGACTGCGAAGGACGACGCCAGGCTCAAGGCACTCAAGGCCGAGAACAAGACATGGGCTCAGATTGCCGAGATCTTGGGTCGCTCTGGCAAGGAGGAGGTGTCTGCGCGCTTCAAAGAGCTCAACAAGGACGAGCCTGCCGGTGACGGTGGAGACAAGAAAGGCAACGCAGCACCCGCCGCAGCTGAAGCAAGTGGTGGAGGCGACTTCACCGCAGACGTAGACGCGAAGATCAAGGAAATGATAGACTCAAGCACTCCCAACAAGGCCATCGCAGAAGCGCTCGGTCGGAACCTGGACAAAGCCCTCAAAGCCCACATTGCTCAGCTCCGAAACGAGGTGAAAGATGCATCTGGTGGCAACACCGCTCCAGCAGCAGCAGAGAAGAAGCAGGACAACACTAACAAGGGCAGCAATGGCAACGACTTCACCGCAGCGGACGACGCAAAGATCAAGGAGCTTCTAGACGCTGGCAACAATAATTTCAAGGAGATCGCCAAAGCCCTCGGTAAGACGATGGGTAAAGACTTCGCCGACCACGTCAAGGAACTCAAGAACCAGGGCGGAGGAGGCCAAGACGCTGCTGCCGCTGAGAAGGACAACGAAGGCGGCAAGAAGGCCAATAAGAAAGACAAAGGTGGAGGTCGCGGTGGCGGTGACGCAGAGAAGAAGCCCGACCAGCCTGAGAAGGAGACAGGCAAGAGCAAGGAGCACAAACACCCATCAAAAGCAGGCAGCGCGGTAAGTCGTCGCAGCACTCGCAGCCATCGCAGCGAGGCCAAGTTCACGATGCGGGAGTGGATGACGCTTCAAGAGGATGAGATCTTCAGCTTTGGAGAGTTGCAGCTCTTGACGGAGCTTATCAATAAGGAGCCTGGACGCAGTTGGTTGAGTGTTGCGAGCGCGTTCCATGATAAGACGGGGAGGAGGGTGCATCCGGAGGATATTAGGGAGAAATTTGATGAGATGGCGAGGATGGGGTGAGGGAGGGTTGAGGTACTTGCACTTCTGTGCTTTGCTTCGTGGTACTGCGCGCGCAGGTCTAACCGATCGATAGACGCGATCTAGTCCAGTCTACCTTCTTTCATGCAGAAACTGCTTGGCCCCTTCTGCAGCTCAATCCAAGCAACCCTTGAGTTGCCTTGCCTTGCCTGCCAGTGTATCCGGTCCATGATTTGCGCCCAGAACACCTATCCCATCCCGTTCCATTCCATGCTAATGCGTAACGCTTCATGCTTCCCATAACCGTCGTATCGTAAGAGTGTAACCATAACGCCCGCTACCTCACTTCATACTCGCCAAAACCGCCTTCTCCTTCTCCACAGCCTCGAACGGGTCACCATAGCGGTTCTTGATCATTGAATCCTTATGCTGAAGGGTCTCTGCGACGCGCTATTCGAAATGGTCAGTAAAAACCCCCCAAACATCACCCAGCCAACTGGGCCGAAGCCGCCTACTCACCGAAAACTCATCAACAGCCTTCTTATTCAACCACCCATACCCCGGCTCATCCTCGGCCCTCTGCCACTGGAATCCACTCGCCTGGTGTGTCCTCACTGGCATATCCTGCCTAGCTTTCCCATTCGCCATGGCGGCTAACTCGTCCATGTCGTCGTTGCCGTTAGAGATGGTTTGGATGGGGCGTTTGCCGTTTGAGTTTGCGATTGAGGTGGAGGAGGCGGAAGTGGAAGCTGTAGTTGGCGCTGGCATAGTCCGGTGTTGCGAGTCTGGTGGTGAAAGGATGGCGGTGTTGGTGAGGTGGGTTTGTGGAGTGGTGGTGGTGGTGGTGTCGGGGGAGGAGGTGGAGGAGGAGCGTGAGGGTGAGGACATGCGGCTGTCGAGATTGGAGCTGGACATGGCAGGTGCCTACGAGTTATATGGATGCCACGCGCATGCCGTCGTCGAAGTGTGATTGCCTAGAGACGTTTAATGCCTGCCGATGATGAGACAGGTGAACGAGATGTGGGGCAGTTGCGGGTGTTGCCGAAGATTTACCCTGGCTGCTGTAGAGCTGATATACCTGTTGAAACTGCTGATGAGTATTAGAACTCGGTGGACTGAAGGCTATCTCACGGCCATATAGTCCTCGTGAAAGTTTGCTCCTACTTTCAAACACCCTCTTTGACATGGCAGAAGATGTGAGAAGAAACTACACCAACAAGGAGGCTCACGCTTCAGATGCTACCATTCTGCTGCAACGGCCATGAAGCACTTTCACTGGCCTTCTCTACCCACTCTTCTACATCTATTCAAATGCTTTCTCTACGCAAGTTCGTCTCATCGTCATAATCTATACTCTATACAACTCAATGATTGATCCGCCTCATCTCAAAATCCTCCGTCTGACTACGACCCATCGGCCGATGTCCCGCAGGCACATCCGTCACATCCCCAAGCGCCCCACTACCACTCACCTGTGATGGCAGAGTCGGTGGTCCTGATGGACGGATGTTGCTCTCATTCGTGTTTAAACGAAAAGCAGCTGGTGAAACCATCCCAGATCTCGGGTCGATCCTATTCGGCAGGTTGCCGCCCGTGCGGCTTTGTTCCTCTGGTATATCTGCCATACCATTCTCCATCGCTGATTCTGCGCCTGCGTTGTTGCGGCCGAAGAATCTGTTGCGATGTATGGATCCCGAAGTCCGCCCTCGGCTTGTGTCTGTCGTTGCACGCCGGGCGAGGTTGCCTGGAGCTAAGAAATGATCTCGACCTGTCGAATGCGCTGTGCGAGGTGCGTCGACACTGGCACGCGCTCGATCCCGCTCCATAGACGCCCGAGAGCGTTCTCGCTGTTGCGAAGCCTCGATGATCTCCATTCTCGCTCTGTTGGGATCGCGATCTTCGTACACATCGCCAGACATGTCGCCGTAGGCCTGCTCGCTCATGCCTAAGCTGAAATCCACACGTTTTGTCATTTGGGCTAGAGACTCGCCACGAGGTCGACCACCCTTCATAATGGAACCGCTGCGGAAGCGAGATTGAGGCGGCATCTGCGAGCCCATGGGCTCTTCGCGACCTTCCTCAGGCGCAACGAATGGTGGATCCTGTGTGGCTTCGTTTTGAGCCATCCCCATAGGATGGTCGGGAGTGCCACCATGTCCAGCTCCGGCACTGGCCATGTGAGGTACTTGAGACAAGTACATTGGGAAACTTTCCCGCATTCCTGGGAAACGCATGAATGGTCCCTCAATTCCAAGCTCCTGCATAGTCACCATCATGGCGCAAATGAACTTGTTCCTGCGAGCCAGACGCAAACCCTCGTTTTGCCAATTGGACTTGTAGAAGAAGACGACGTTGAGGTTCATCGAGTGCACCTCGACAATATCTCTCAATTCGGTCAGGATATTGCCCTGATACTCCCGCTTCTCAGATTTGACGAATTCGAGTAGCTTGGTTCGAAGACCATCAATTTGCTCCAACGTGGTCCCGAACTTGATGGTAATGCTCACAGCCTCCGCCAATCCTCCAGATCTGCGTTGATTGAGAATGAACAATGTGTTAAGATAGCTGTTTGGCGCCTGGACAATGTGACCTTCCATCTTCTTGAACTCCGTGTAAAGCAAGCTTATTTCCTTCACAAAGTAATCGTCTCCTCGGAGAAGCGACCCTGTATTTCCGTAAATACCTACGCGATCGCCGACATCGAAGGGGTGCTTGACGAAGACGAAGATCACGGACTGCAGGAATTCCTGTGCAGTTGCGCTGAAGAGCCAGGACAGAGCCAGGACAGCAGAGCCAGCAGAAGTGAGCACACCAGCAGCAGATGTTGAGATGAGGGAGATGAACACCAGAATGACGACCACGGCCACGATGAACATGAAGACATCGTCCAGCTTCGCAACAACGGAGTCCAGGTCCTTTAATGAAGCGGTGATCGACTTTCGTTCGCGGCCAATCTCGACACAGACAGCCTCCAACTCCTCCATAGAGATGTCGCCGTTCATATCCTTGTCGAACATAGTAAACGCGGCATTGGCTTCATCGTCGTTCTCGAATGCGGGTCGAAGGTCGTCAGAAATGACAGTCTCGGTCTCTTCTTGTGCGAAAGTGCGATACAACCGTCGAGCAAGAACTTGAGACCCGCTGTTCGAGCTCAGGAGCGTCAGCACAACCTGTGTAGGATGCGTACTCTTGACTACGTCTTTTCCCGTGAAGTCTCCCGCCACTTTCCCTGCGACATCGCCAAATCGCTTGACACCCTGCTTCCCAATCTTGGCAGCCTCCGTAAGGACTTGACCAGGAGTTCGCGCGCCGGACCCTAGCTGTTCCGGCTGTTGTTCAAACTCCGAATCTTCCATTGCAATCTTGGCCTTGGAGAAGGTGTAGAGCTTCGTCAACGATGCAATCTGGAACTTATTGATCTCGATCCTGTCGGCGTAAGTCCTCAAGTGAAAGCTGATTGCTATCAATTGAATGATGATCTTCTCGACGAAATTGAGCACGGCGCCAACAAAGATTGAAACCAGTACTTTGTTCATAGTGCCCATCCAAGACGCTGTGTGACCTTTGGGGAAATCTCTCTGATGGTTGGTCATGGTGGGAAGGAATGAGATTTCAATGGCCAGCCACCAGAAGAATAGCGTTGCTGGCAATTCCAACTGTTTGCCCATGTCTCGCCACTTCTTGCTGTTGTTCGTGAAGAAACTGGACACCAACCCAATCGGCACCGGGAGAGATTTAGCGAGGATACGTCCGGCCCAGAGCGAAAGCCAGACAATCTCGAGCCAGATCATGAACCAGACCAGAAAGACACCTCCTACCACCACGCGGTCGAATTTGAGTGCGCCGACTAGCAACGGTATGAGCAAGATGAGCGCCAGTGGGGCGATATAAGTTGCCCATCGAATGAACACATTCGACTTGTGGACTTTCTTGAGGAATTTGCCGAATCCAGACGCTGGGCTTTCCACGGGCTTATAGACTTTGTTCTTCTCATGCACAGGATTGGTCGCAATATCGAATTCGTCGAGATGGTCGTCTCGCTTGCGTGATCTCGATCGATAGTTGCCATCTTCGTCCCTGCTCCTTTCTCTGGACAGCCCATCTTCCTCTTCTATGCGTGATACTTGTCTTTCAATCTTGAGCAATGCCAGATCGTCATCCAAACGATGAGCTTGCTCACGATTGATCGATGGCGAGTTGATCTTTCGTAGTGGGTCGCCAGGTTCGTATTCGGTCTGCACTGTAAGATGACTCCCAGCTCGCGGTCGTGTGGCAGGGTGAACAGTCTCCGTCTCGTAGTCGTGAGACCGACGGGTCTGGTGCTCATCGCTTTCGCCGACCATGGTTCCCTCCTCGTCAGAAGACTTGTCATGGCTTCCATGTCGATGTGCATTATGATTAACGTTGTATGAGGGCAGGGATGGCCTATCCAGACTTCCTCGTGTTTCGCCGGGATTGCTCATGTTGTATGACGGTTGAACGAGTGTCGGCTCCGGCCTTTCGTCCACTGGTGTGGTCATGTTGAATAGATGCAGCGTTCCCAGCAAACGAGGGGACTGGAAAGCTGTGGAAAGGATTTAGAAATGCTCAAAATGCTTCGAGGCGCGCCGTGCAACAAAGACTCCCAGCACTTGGTCGTCCTCGGTGCAAAGTAACTTTGTGGACCTTGCGTGACGTACGCGATCGAGGAAAGACAAGGTTCGAGCTGCTTTCAGAACCAAACAGAGCCGCCGAAAGAGCTTCGTCCCAAGGAAGGCGATGTGGTGCAGCTGGCGTAGAGTAGGGTCCAGAAAATCGAGAAGCCGGGAATGACTGTAGAAAGGATGAATGTTGTAAATGGAGAGAGAGAGTCAACGTGTCGTCTGCTCCACCACAAGGGAAGAAGTGCAAGGCGTTGAGGTCGAATGAATAAAGTATGGTTTGTCTGTACGGCTGATGTGGCTGCCGTGCCCTTCACACGTCTGAGCACAGGAAGCACAGAGACACAAGCATGCACAAATGCAGGGGCGCCAGCTAACCAGGACCGTGAGGTTGTCGAGTATGCCTCCCTGCTGGATGTGCACATGCCGTGCGCTGTGTGATAAAAAGAGAAAAGCGATGGGGAAGCCAGACGTGCCAAGTCGCCGGCGTGTAGCGAATGATCGAGATGTCGAGATGTCGTTGGCTCTGCTTCGTAAACGCTGTCGTCGATCGAGATGCTGCTGCTGTTCAACAACGACTTGCCGCTGTTATCGCTGAACCTTCCGATCTCTATTGTGTCTAACGTCGACTCTGCCTGCTTCTTGTTAACTCTGTTTGTACCTGAATGCTTGTAAGTTGTAGCATGTTGAGTTTGGCAAAAGTTCCCGGGTGCATGCTCGGTGGGGCATTATTCTGGAACGCCACTTACGATCGACACGAGGCGCAATCCGGCGGTCGAAAAGCTGCTTCTTGCCAAGACGGACTGTCAACGAACGCCTGGCCTCCGAGAAAAGTGCTGCAAAAATGATGATGATGATGATGATGATGATGATGATGATGATGATGATGATGATGATGTTGTTGTTCTTTTGTGCGTTGGGAGAAGCTGACGCAGCGAACATGTCGTTCTCTCAACCCCCGGTCGTGCCTTCCGGATCCGTGGCTTCCAGGATGGGCAAGAAGCATTCAACACAAGCACTACAGTATCCGACGCGACAGCTAGTTTCACGTTACGCCAAACGCCGACATTTACACGACATAGTCTACGGCCTCGAACATTCATTCTCACATGCCTCCGGCCATCATGAAACGCAACGACGCGTAGTCGTGATATAGCGACGCGCTGCAAGCTCGACCGCATCTGTACGACCTTGCTAATCAGCTACACGCCAGCGTGTTCAAGCAAAGGCCTTTGCTTCAATAATCAGTCGAAGCGCTCGGCGGCAAGCAACTTTGCCACCTGCCCTTGCACGCAATTAGCGTCGCTTTGCTCTGCGAGAGCCCCATCGACTGAGCTTGAGGTCCTTATTTCATCTATAGTCTGCAATGCAGTGCGATCGATAAGCCACCCAAAGGACTGTGAACAAAGTTCCTTGCCGCCGAGCGCGTCGACTACTTTCGTCACAGACATCACTGCTTGAATCGTCCGGCGTGCTAAAGCGATGTGTGGACGTAGCGACCTACGCGAAATGCGCGCGCTGACCTGGACTACGAAGTTGAGTTATTGCAATGTTGTCTTTGCTGACGATATCTTACAGCCACTCCGAAGATACGATATCCTTACCATCCGTGCCATCTTCCAGGAATATCGACCAGCACGAGCGAAGTCCCTGTCTCCAGCACTTCACTTCAGCTTCAGGTATCCGTCCCTATCTTTCTGCGCCACCTCGGCTACCATCTTAACGAACTCGCCATGGCGTGCAACAATCGCGTCCCGATAGTGTCTCAAGAGGTCCTTCTTGTGAACTCTGCCGCCAGGCTGCGACCAGATGTAGGTGCAAACTGCATCGCGAGTAGGAAACTGAGCAGATGAAGTCTCGACATTGACAGATACGGCAGTTGCATTCGCCTGTGGACCATGAGCAACGGTAGTACTCGGAGCGCCAGAGGTCGACGAGTTTTCATTGAATGCTGCCTCCAGGTGCACAAGCTCTTCCGGCTTAAGACGGAACAGTCCAACGCCATCTCGTGATGCGGGCTCGGCGATGGCCAGTAGCATCTGCTCGAACTCTGCATGACGAGCTTTGGTGACGGTTGGCTCGTAGCGCGCCCATATCTTCTTGATCTGGCGGCCGTTTGGTCCGATATACTGGCGAAGCTCGTCGAGTGTTGGCATACTGGGTGCATCTACGAGCATGTCGATATCTGGGGTACTTGCGGCTTCTGTCGGCCAGTCTGGCATCGCATCGCTCATGGCGATGTCTTCCATGGTTGAGGCGAGTCTTGCGAATGCGGTGGTGGTGGTGGTGGTGGTGATGGTGATGATGGTGATGATGGTGATGATGGTGATGGGTGTTGGTGACGGTTTGAATATTGGCTCAGCGGAAACGGGGGTCATGTTTCGCTGTCAGTTTTCTGTGGGTGTTCTTGCAGTCGAGTCGTTTACCAGTATCAGGCTCGAGGATGATTTCGTGGTATCGTGGGAATAGCAGAAGTGCGAAGTGTTGTTCGGGTTTGGACGAAGGAAGAAGTTGGCTGACACATGTGCAGCGAACGCCACTAGCGCGAAATCTGTCGAGACATTCACTGCCTGCGTCTGCAGAAGCTTCAAGTTCATTCATTAATCCAATCTGTGCCGTAGGTAGCATGTGATCTTCCCGCATCAAGCTAGGGCTGGTGAAAAGGTTCGTCGCTGCCGAGCGCGTCGTCGTCTTCTCTGCCGACTTCGTTGCTTGAACATTCCGGCGTGCTGAAGCTATGCTCAGACATAGCGACTTGTGTGAAGCGCTCGCGCGATGCTAGATGGATGGAAGAGCATAATACAGTGTGAAGGATTGGACTGACGGAGTCGTAGTGCTACATTTTCGCCTCTCGATGGATGGGTGTCCCAAGCACGAGGAGATCTGGCGGTGCTCACAGTCGGACGTAAGTCTAGACTGGCAACCTAACCATATTCCCCTTTTTGCTTGGCTCCCGGTACCCCCAGCAGACTTCACCTGGCGCTCAACTTGCCATACTGACAAGGAGTTCTGCCTCGACTTCTTCTCCCGCCGCGCGGGCTCTTCGCTTCCGTTGCTTCCCCCAAAACCGTACAGAGTCCTTTCTCATGTCTCGGCCACAGTTTCCAGGCGAGTCGCCATCGCTTCCTTCGTCCGGTCCCGCTGATATCTGCCTCGACTTCTTCTCCCGCCGCGCGGGCTCTTCGCTGCCATTGCTTCCCCCAAACCCGTACAAAGTCCTTTCTCATGTCTCGGCCACAATTCCTGGGCGAGTCGCCATCGCTTCCTGCTTCTGGTCCCGCTGCTATATGCATATTTCTTGCAAAGACTACACTTCTCCTGCATCTTCGATTCACTTCTTTCGTGACTTCACGCTTTTGAATCCTTTCAAACCGAGCCATCCGTCGCGGTCTACCGCGATCTTCTCGACCTCATCGGTGAGGTCTTTCTTCTCTTTCATTCTACAAAGGAACTTCGCTAACAAGTCTTTGTAAGCTACGCCGCTTGCTCCAATAGCGGCACGGATCTCGTGCGGAGTGGGAGGTTGCAAGATCGTCGCTTTCTCGAGGGACTCGGGTCTCAGCGGTATCTGATCGGGCTTCAGGAAATATTTCATGTTCCCATCATTGGTCGTGATTTCTCGTAGCATGCGGGTGACCTCATCGATTCGCGCCTTTTCAGCTCTCTCGTTGCCTTTCACCAGTATCTGCTTGCTTAGTGGCTTCAATGTTTGGCCGAACGTGCTACCTTCTGGCTTTACGACGGCGCGCAGCTGATCGTATGTCACCATGAGAGGGTCGGCTGAGGGCGTGTTAGTGTGGTTTGGTGAGGGGCTGCCACTTGGAGGTGGGCTAGCAGCCGTGTTGGTCGAAGTGGCTGTAGGACGAGGAAGGCTGCCTGTCGATGAGCTGGTACCGCTTGATGAAGGGCCGCCGGTCGCCTGAGGCAAATTAGCAGCACGACTGGGAATGCTGCCTGTCACTGGAGGGCCTTCTATTGAAGCTCCTGGTGGCTCCTTTTCTGGAGTGTATGGAGGATGTGCAGCGGGAGCGGACTTTTTTGAAGCTAGTGGCGCTTCATCCATATTCGTATCTCGAACGTTCGAGCTGGCCTTCTCTGGCGGCGGTATATCATTGCTCACTGTCGCATTTGGAGCAGCATGTGAAGCAGAACCGTCTGAAGCTGGCGCGTCGCCCATGGTCGCATCAGGGGTTTGTGAAATGGGCTCATTCGGAGCTGGCTCATCGGTCATGTGCACATCTGCCGCATGTGTGGCAGATTGTTGGGGCGCTTGTGCATCTTCCATGCCCGTATCTGGAGCGTCTGGTCGACCCTCTGAGGGATCATCTGAGCCGAGAGGTATTGGAGTAGGTTCAACCTCCATGTCTTCGCCCCGTTGGTCTGAGGTCGTGTGAGTTTGCGGCTTCGGTAGCTCATCGCCCTCAGCATGCTGCGTCCCACCTGGAGGGTCGCTCATGGGCTTAGCTCCCCGGGAGTGTCCTGAGTCATTCGGCGCGCCTCCCTTTGGCGTTGAGCCTGAAGATGTAGAATTCTGCTTTTGGAATTCGTCCAATTGACGGCGGAGCTCAGCGATGAGGCTCGACTTATCCTCCGACTGCTTTTGGAGTCGCGCAACCTCTATGTTAGTGGTGCTGAGCTCGACGCCCTGTTGCTGGTACTTGTTGTTCAGCTCGGAGAGCTGGTCAGCTGCCGCTTTTTGCTGCCTCTTCAATGCTTGCGCATGATCGATTGCGGCTTTTTTCCTCTGGTTATCCAAAGTTTGCACGCGGCTTTTATACTTCGAGATGGTGCTCTGCTTACTACCGACATCCTGCTGCAGTGTTTCGATGCTTGCTTCTGCCCAGGTAAGAGCACGATTGTGCTCTATTTGCAGCTGATCCATGGCGTCCCGTCCTCGTGTCTTCTCCAGTCGAATTCGGGAGCATAGTGCAGTCTTGTCGCGGGCTGCACGCTCGCATCGACGCTTCAGTCGCACATGGTCATGCCGCTGCCGTACAGCTGCCTCCCCGAGAGCCTGGACTCTCTTCTTTGTAGATGCTAGCTCCGCGGCGCGCTGTCTACGTTCTTTGAAGAGCGCCCATATTCTGGACCGTGCTTGCTGATATCGCTTCTCCCACGCAGTGGCAGATCTCGCAGCAGGATCTGGTTCCGTCAGTGCCATGGAGTCACCACCGACCTGCTTATTGACGCGCAGATCTGTGACCGTCGAGAGCTCGTCTTTCATCAAGTCCAACTCTTCCTCAGTACCTCTGTATGCTTCCTGCTCTCTCTGGAGAGCGCGTTGCGCCTCTTCCCTCCCGCGAGTGATTCTGGCAACGTGGCTGTCATACGCTGCCCTCTGCTGGTCGAGTCGCGCATGGAGGTCTTTGTTTTCAGTGTACAGCTCGCGCTCACGCTGACGTCGCTTCATGTCGTGCTTCAACTCCTCTGCCGTCATTCTGGCCCTTCGAACCTCCGCCTCGATCAGCTCAGGCGATGCGGTCACCTTGGAAGCAGCGTGAAGTCTCTCTGTCCGTAGCTGCTCACGTTCTTCGTCTCCATCACGTCGCTTGTACTTCTGCTCTTGTGTTGGGCGACTCGTTGTCTTCCGGTCCTGCTTCACTGGCTTGCTACGCTTGCACTCGTCTACCTCGCGAAATTTGATGTCCTCTGGTTGCGCATCAGCAGGCTGGGAGCTGGTAATACAGTACGCGCACAGCCAGGCCATAAGCGCTATTGCGAGCACGCCCATAGCGGTGTCCATCGCAGTGCCCATAGTGATGGTATAGCTAGTGGTGGTGCAGTCGAGGCGATGGCGCGGCGAGTGGTGCAGAAGTGCACCAAAATCGCGAAGTGCGAAGTGGTGTTTGTGAGCAAAGCAAGAAGAAAGCGCGAGTGGGGTTTGTGTCGGCAGCGCAGCGCGCTAACATGAGACCCTGCATTAGCGTTCTTGTCATGTGTGTGCTGTGAATTAACGGGGAAGGTCCGACACATCGAGCATTCACTGATACGTTGTAACATTCACTTCGATAGCTAATACACAGACAATACTGAGTGAGAGCCTCAGCACTATGGACTTGTTAGCTTTCATGTCATCTGATTCATGCTTGAACTTTCATGACCCATCGCTGTCTTGGCAGTCACATGCAGCAGTAGCGTGTCGCGAGAACTCGAGTATCGCAGTCATTGGCCCCGAAATCACTAGAAAGGAAGTAAAACTGTAGACCTGGTATCGTGCGGCAATAGCAAGAACAAGTGAGGGACAGCCGCGAAGCTTGCTTGCTTTAGAAATCGAGGGCGTGAAGTGTCTTGTGGAGGCGCTCAAGACAACACAAGGCATCACTATGCAGAGCCAGTCGCATGCCATCGAGGACTGCAAGCAGCCCACCATCACAAGTGCCCAGCAGGAGACCAGCAATGGGGATTCAATCATCGTCAGAAGTGGCGGAAAGGAGACGAGCGGGGGTCGTGACGAGTCCAGCGTCACAAGTGGAGGCGGCTGTGTCGTCCTGCCGCCTTAAGTTGAAGCTCAGTCGAAACTCAGTAGTACTGGAAGCGCAGTCCTAGCTACGCTGCTACAAAGCGGCCTACGCAGGCTACGCACAGGCAGAGCGACGCCTTACATTAGCACAGATTGAGGCTACATAGTAGTCATCATAGCTTGAAGCGCCGTCCCCATATTCCGCAATTAGCTCTTTCACCGCCTCCAAAAGCACAACAGAGTCTTTGAGCATGCCACACAGACTTCATCGTGCTATGTCGCCCTGCTACATGAAATTGGCTATGTTCCATATCACTCTCGATATTTCTCCTCGTCTTCAAGCTCGGTCTGTGAGCACTTCGTATAAGCTTGAAGCAATCACTGGCTGCGCGGCAAGCACTGGATCTAGATATTCATCACTTCATTCTTGTCACGAGTAGCCTGTGATCTTTCCTCATGGAGTATTCGTCGTCGACGCTATAGAGCGCGTTGCGAGCTTCGCGTGGGTCGCTACGTCTACACATCGCTTTGAGCCGCCAGACGGTTCAAGCAATATTGTTTTTGACGAAGGTTGTTTCTGCTTGGTAGAAATAATGCCAAGCATCCTGAGGCGAGGTCAAGACAAGTCAGGATCGCTCCTGCCACAGTTCCACCGAAAGCGCCAAGGGCACGCAACGTTCGTCCTCTTCTACACGAGTCGTTGGAGATGGCGAAGGGATCGAGCGCTGGGCTACATCCGACCCTATTTTGAACATTTGACACATCTCTCATTGTTTCCTCATCAAGAAGTAGTTACAAGAAAAGCTTTCCATCTCCTCCATTCCCTTTCCTCCTCCTACAACTTCGCCGCCGGCGTCTTCCCACTCGCACTCGTAATCTCATTATACAACAAACTCGTCAAAAACTCACTGTACTCCTCACCCGTCACCTGGGTCGCAAAGTACTTCGCTGCAAGCTTATACTTGTTATCCTTCGGCGCATTCTTCTCCAGCTCGTCGGCCTGCTCGTAAAGCAGCTTGAGGGCATACTGCTTATCCATCTTCTTGCCCTCACTCGTGACGGTGCCATGTCTGCACCACTGCCACAGCTGTGAGCGGGAGACTTCGGCGGTGGCGGCGTCCTCCATGAGGTAGTTGATGGGCACGCAGCCGATGCCGCGGAGCCAGCCTTCCATGTATCCGAGGCCGATGTTGAGGTTCTTGCGGATGCCTTCTTCGGTGATTTTGCCGGGGACGTTCATGTTTAGAAGGTCGTTGGCGTTGACTTGGACTTCTTCGCGGCGGACGTGGAGCTGGTTGGGTGTGGGCATGTTCTCGTTGAAGACTTCGCCGGCGATCTTGGCGAGGGCGGGGTGGGCTACCCAGGTGCCGTCGTGGCCTGCTCGTACTTCGCGGAGCTTGTCTGCGCGGACAGAGTCCATGGCCTTCTCGTTTGCCTCGGGGTTGTCCTTGATGGGGATCTGGGCTGCCATGCCGCCCATGGCGTGGACGCCGCGGCGATGGCAGGTCTTGATGAGGAGACGGACGTAGGCGTCCATGAACGGGGAGGTCATGGTGATGGCGCTACGATCGGGGAGGACGAAGGCGGGGTTCTGGCGGTGGCGCTTGATGACGGAGAAGATGTAGTCCCAGCGGCCGCAGTTGAGGCCGGAAGAATGGTCGCGGAGTTCGTAAATGATCTAGGATGATGGGTCAGCTGAGTTGGGCTTTGGTATGTGATGTGAGACTCACCTCGTCCATCTCGAAGGCAGCGGTGATGGTCTCGATGAGGACGGTACCACGGATGGTGCCTCGTGGCATGCCAATGTAGTCCTGGGCGAGGTTGAAGACATCGTTCCAGAGTCTTGCCTCAAGATGGCTCTCCATCTTTGGGAGGTAAAAGTATGGGCCGCTGCCACGCTTGACGAGCTCAGCAGCATTGTTGTAGAAGTAAAGACCAAAGTCGAAGAGCGAGGCAGACATTGGCTCGCCATCGATAGTCAAGTGCTTCTCCTCCAAGTGCCAGCCACGGGCACGTGCAATCAGAGTCGGGAGCTTTCGATCAGTGCGAAGCTTGTACTCCTTCTCGCCCTGCTTGAAGTCGACGTTCCTGCGGATGGCATCGTGAAGGTTCACTTGGCCATTGACCATGTTCTCCCAGGTAGGTGCATTGGAGTCTATCGTACATCAAAGTCAGTTCCTACATTTCCCGAAAGCTAATCGTGGGCAGCAAGGTCTTACCCTCGAAGTCGGCCATGTATGTCCAGACGTCACTGTTCAATGCGTTGACCACCATCTTCCTGTCTGTTGGTCCTGTAATCTCCAGCCTTCGGTCGACAAGACCTGGAGCTGGTGGAGCGCCTCGCCAAGCATCGTTCTCGCGGATGTGTCGTGTCTCGGGCAGGAAGTCGAGCTGGGTGCCCTTGTCGAGCTCTGCCTGGCGGATCTGTCGTCGTTCGAGGAGGGACTTTCGTCGTGCGTTGAAGGAGCGTTGGAGGACGGCGAGGAAGATCAATGCATCCTTGGACACAATCTGGCGCTGCTGGTCGTTGAGAGCACCGTGGATGTTGACCTCTCTGAGGATCTGCTCTGCGTTCACTGGAGTCGGCATGGTGGGCTGTATCTCTTCTGTCTGGTTGTTTCTCTGGTATGATGGTAATGTTCCACGACGATGACGAGGAGAAGAGGAGAAGGGAGAGTGCTTGAGCCGCTTGTCAACCACAAAAGTCAGCCTACCGTTATATACGTCACACGGGAGAGCTTGTGCCAGAGCTGCAGTGAAAGTCTGGGCTGAGCCGAGGACGAGCATGATGTGTGGTCCCCGCCATCGACATCCGCATCCGATCGGCTGTCAATGCACCCTGCGCCGTGTACGCCAACTCGGCTGAGGGGAGCTGGGCCTCTTTGGGGAGCAGATCGACGGCATTCAATGATGTCGCTGGCGCAACTCTGCCGCAGCATGTGAAAGCTCGTCGTCTGAGCAACATCCTATCTCTTTCTCCCTCCTCAATCGACTTCCAGATGGCCACGGCAACGCTTTCGACAGTGGGAGGTTCGCAGAGTGTTGGCCGCAATCGCAGCAGCAGTGGTGACGGAAAGGGCTACCGTCTTGCACGGCTGCAAGCCGAGCTGTTTTGTCTTTCAACGTCCGATCCGCACTTGCCGTAGCAGCCGCCAGCCAGCCAGGATTCACGTGTGCCAGGATCTAATAGACCACAACAGTCTTCAACAGCTATGCAACGAACTACATGGCGCTTCAACTCAACGCTTGTTTCTGGTGAATATTGATGGCTACGGCAGTCCGCGCCGCCCGTGTCAGCCGATGTCATGATACCGCTGAGACTATGAGTGATTCCCGTCAGATATACTTGTTGGTGGCGACGACTCTATCTGATCAAGAGTTGTAATCTTCTTTCCCTACTGTGGCAGCATAGACTATGCTTTGGCGGTGTGGGCATCACGATGGCTGAACGAAATTCAAGGCGTGATCCAGCCAAAACGGCCTTGACAAGAAGATACCGAAGGTAAACACTATGCCGAGGCCCAGCCATCCAGGTCGAAAAGTACGAACCACCATCCTCGTCTGGCAAGAAACTCTCCTCCCTATCAGAATCGGCAGCGAAGTGAACAGACTCACCTGATGAATCACGTCCAGCATGATGAAAGTCACGGCATCGCAACATTCGTTGTCTTTCATCTGGAGCCAGCCATGAACAGCCAGCGTGCAGTTGAGATGCATGTGAAAGTAAACTTTGTGGTGAGCATGTCCGCGCAGGTCGGACCGCATTTGGGTCAGACAGCCATATTCAAGGATCTCGATACCGCTCGTGCCCGTCCAACAACACATCTTCTCATCATGCGGAGCCGCACTCCAAGTTAACTGATCGCTCAGTATGGAGTACTTAGCTACATTCTCTGGTTGGCCTCCGTCCGGCCATCTGACTGCTGAAATCATGAAGGTGCTTGCAACACCGGAGGCCGCATATCAGATCCTCTTGCAGAAGGAAACACACTCTCAGTCCAATGCCCAAGTCGAAGTCGAAAGTCGAAACCCTCCACACCCATCTTCGCTTCGTCTCCTAGCCGTCCATACTAGCCCGACTCTCCTTGTAAGGCCGATCCTCCGGGTCCCTGCTCACCACAAACAATCCCTTATCACTACTCTCCACATCTCCCTCCTCCCTCTTCCCAAACCAGCTAGCCCACCAACCCTTCTTCGCAGGACCGGCCGTGTTCATGCGGTGAAGGCTCTCGCCATACTTGCGCAGGGCCGCATGGCACACGGCCTCACACTGGCTGGAGCGGATTGGGTAGCCTTCGGCAGCACCTGGTGAGTGAGTGTTAGCGAAGGCTCGACTTCTTGCGAGGAGCGCGGATTTGTGGGTGCGTACCTGCGCAGGTGGTGGGCGGGTTCTGGAAGTCCTTGAGGTCTGCTTCACCTGAGCGGCATTTGGCGGTGCCGGGCTCGATGCACGGGACTTTGAGGTCGGAGAAGATGATGTGGTGGTCGGAGACGGAGACGTTCTTGCTGATGAAGCGCTGGCAGCAGACGGTGAGTTTGCGGCACATGGTTGCGGTTGGCGGTTGGATGTTGGCCGTTTGCAGGAGCTGATGGTGTGGTGGTCGGTATTGTGTGATGTCGCTTGTGGTGGGTGAGAAGTGGTATCTGTTGCTGTTGGTGGTTGGTTGTGGTGATGTCGAGTTGTTGGTTTGAGAAGTTTGTGAAGAGCGGAGATTTGCGACTCAATTGTGAGACAATGCATGTGGCGGATCGACTTCATTCACTACGGAGGGTGGCGCAGCCCCCTGTGTTATCACAGAATCGCGTTGCCTTCTGTCACATGCTGGCCCGAGTGCGCAAGCTATCTGCTTTCCCAGGAATACAGATGGTCATCAAGTGAAAGGCTCTATAGGTCGAACAAGTCCCTTGCCGCCGAGCGCTTCGCCATACTTTCAAGCTGAATGCTTCTGCATGAACCTGCCGGCGCGCAGCTCCATAGCGGCTACAGTAGCAATTCGTATGTAGCTATATCGCGTCGCATACCTTCGCGACCCAACGTCGAGTCCTGCGTGAGGTCTGTTGTCTTACTCGAGACGGGCCAAATGCAGCCCTGAGGCTACCTCTCAGGCAATGAGCAGGAAATGTCGCCGAACCGACGAAGGATGCAGTGTGACACACCTATAGGCAAGAGTGGGTACTGACTTCGCGTAGCACGACGATGCTCGTTCGCATCTCCTGTGTAGGCTCCCGGGCATGGCAGCAGTTTCGTTTGAACCGGGCTGTTATCTTCTACACGACGCGGAAATGCTTTCTCTTGAACCAGGTCAACGCCTGCCTGCATTTGCGCTTTCCACGCCATCTTGTCTTGCGATATCCCGATGTCCATAATGCATACATTCGCTCAAATCTCATCAATCTGTCCCAGTCCCCGAATCCGTTCCGTGGTACACACTCGAAGTCAACGTCTAAAGGCTGTCTGTATTGATTGGGAGACCAGCCCACCAGACCCGCGCTCTCATCCTCATCATCCCCATCGAAAGCTCTTACGACCTTATGTGGTCTATCATATAAGTCACCACTCAGGATGCTGCATCTCCGCTCGGGACGTGTAGAAGGCTCGATCGCATCGCTCGTAGTTCGCTGAGGGTAGGATATGCTGCCGAGGGACCGAAGTGTTCTCGCCATGTTGTCGTAGGACCTTTGATGATCGCTTGTACTAGGTCGTTTCCTCGAAAGACTGACAAGTTACCGCAACATCTGTGTGCATTTGCCGCACAGCAAACGTTTGCCATGGGAGAGATATCGTGGTGGACCAGAAGAGATGACCAGGAAAACACTTACAACACCTACCGTGGGTATACAGCCGTGAGTCGAGCAACGCTGTCAGTATGAGAAGTCGTCGTTGTCCAGTGATGGGAGGAGGAAGTGCGAGTTAGTGAAGTGCAAACATTGGAGCTATGTTATCTTGCCAAGCCTCGTGATCCGAGCGTTTGAAACATGTCCACCCACCTTCAGCGCATCATGCAAGTCGCAATTGCGCGCATCCCCATACCATCTTATCGTCCAAGCCACCGCTTCAGCATTCTCAGTCACGATTTAGACATCCTCGTCGTCCTCGTCCTCACTCTCCGCAAGATCCTCCGAATCCGAGCTGTCGATGCTGACCGGCGACGATGAGGGACTGCTATGGATCCCCGGCACAAAGGTCAAATCGGCCATGTCTCGAAGCCACTGCTGGGCACTCTTGTTGGTAAATTGTGCCTTGAATGCGATGGTCTCGTCCTTGGACGCCTTGGCCTTCTCAGTCTCAGCTGTGCCCTCCGGCACAAACTTCGTTGCCACAGCAGCATTGTGGCTGCGCGGTTGGGATGGCGTGTAATGGTATTGCGAAGCCGCTCCGATCGATATGTAGCGAAGAGGGCTTGTGGGTGGTAATGCTGCTGACAGCTGCTTCAGGAAATCGGCCCAGCAGTCGCTGGCTAGACTGTCTGGTGCAGGGCATTGCAAGGTCATCTTCAAACACGGAATGTCAGTCCTTGCCCGTGGGAGCTTGCCGGTGTCTCAGACTGAGTAACATACCTTCCACAAGCTGATCGACTTTAGGTTGAATTTTGTCAGCGCTCGTACCAGCACATCACCAGGAACGTTCGCCATGCCGAACTCGAGGCTGTTCAGTGCAGCGAGCTGGACCGACGGGGTGTGGAGAATATCCTACCAAAGAAGGGGTGTCAGTCATGTTCAGAAGTCAGATACCACTTCTTCAGATCGCTTTGCGAACATTGAAGCGCGGCACTGCACGATGTGCTCACTCAAACACCTTGTATCCTCCTGTGGCACATACCGTGTGGCCGCTTGTGGCTGAGACAGGTCTTGAAAGCCACTCAATGGACCGCTGTCCCATGAACTGGTCGGTCACGAAGTTGAGTCGCAGTGACTGCAAGTTCGTGGCGGTGTGCAAGAATTGACGAAGAGGCGCTTCGAAGCTATTGTGGTCGTTGTATGTGGCCCATGGAGCTAGGTCGGCTGCTGTACCGGCGCCGCCGCCAATAGAGAGCATAAGAGTGTTGGTCTCTGCCAGCACTGCACGTATACTCTGACCAGACGCGGTCGGAGGCAGAAGGAAGGAGTCAAACGGCAAGTGCGGCAGGCGGCGTAGAATCACTTCGATGTTGGTTGGACGAGCCTGAGCTCTTCCGAGAGCAGTGAGCAAGACAGGGAGTACTTGACCCGGATCCTGTAATGCGCCCCTGAAGCCGAATGACCAACCCCATGACCGCCAGCGAGCATTGAGGCCATCTCGAAATCGTCCAGCGCCATCGTAGTCCCTCAGACCCACGCAACGCAGGTTGGGTAGCTTAGAAAAGGCTTCAGCAAGCATCTCACATGCGGCGCCTGTCTGGAGAAGTACATCGCGAGTCAGGCGGCCATGCAGAATCCGGTCGTGGACCAGCCCGACGCCTGCACTTAGTGTCTGTGTTCCGATGATGACCTCCGTGAGCTTGGCTGCCAGTCCAGGGTGGCGAGAGATGCCAATAAGTGCATCAAGACTTTCGTGCTCGAGCATGAACTGACGCTTTGTGAAGAACTCGTTGGCGAATGTGTTGAACAGCTTCGTCTCGATTTGTTGGCATGTGCGCCGAAAGGGTCCAAGTTCTGCCGTGGTGAGGAAGGAGGCGATCCTGATGAGCACTTCTTGCGGTAAGTCGTCCAGCGCGGACGAGTCGGGCTGCGTGGTGGCAGAGGTGGCCATGGTGAGTTGGGGATGTTTGGTGGTAGTGAAGTTGTTTACAGGAAGACATGCAGAGGTGCGACGTTGGGTGGCACATCTCTGAGGCAGCCGCGCGCTAGTGCGCTGGTGCCTTGCTGCACCTGCCGTTTCGGGAGCTCGCACAACTATCCAACTTCGACTTCACCTTGCAACCCTACAACATTGCACCCTCACTCACCCACAACGAATACAACATACACTCCGTCTCTGATACACTGACAGTTCACCGCAAGAATCGACACGATGCCAGCGCTCCGTGACAGGAAGCGAGCGGCTTCACCCGTGGCCGATCCAGACCCGCCACGAAAGACTCGCGGCAGACAGAAGGTTGCAGAAGTTGATCTTATCAGCAGCGACGTTGAGGTGGTGGAGACGAAGCCGGCGCCGAAGAGGAGAGGTAAAGCTGCAGCAGCGAAGGGTGCTGACCTCGACGTGCTTCCCGCTCTTGATAGCGACGTCGATGTTGCACCAGCCCAAACGAAGAAAGCGCCACCGAAGCGCAAGACTAAGGCCACCAAGGATGAGATTATAGCAGACGACTCTGATGCTCCTGTTACTTTCAATGACAAGGTCAACGGCAAGGACACCGCCGGTCAAGCTCAGTATGCCAAAGCTGAGAAGCTGATCATCCCTGTGGACGAAGCCTGCCCACACAGTGGTCGCGTGTTTGTTGACAGCAAGAGTGGTATAATCTACGTATGTGATTCGCCTCAGCTGACCAGAGCATGACTGACCAAAGCTCTCAAGGACGCAGCTCTCAACCAGACGAATGCCAGCGGCAACAACAACAAGTTCTACAAGATCCAGGTAATGCTCAACATCCCGCCTTCAGACGTGAATCATCGAAGCTGACTTGTCTTCCAGCTTCTCACCGGGGACCAAGGCACGTTCCGTACCTGGACTCGCTGGGGTCGAGTCGGAGCCACAGGTCAGAGCGCACTGCTGGGCAATGGCAGCTTTCACGATGCGCTCAGCAACTTCGAGAAGAAGTTCAAAGACAAATCTGGTCTGAACTGGAACGATCGCAACAGTGCTCCAAAGTCTGGCAAGTATGTCTTCCTCGAACGTAACTACGAGCCAGAGTCGGACGTCGACAGGGAAGACACCCCAAACGACGACAAGCAGCAAGGCAACGGCAGCCGGTCACGTAGTGCGTCGCCGGCGAAGTGCACACTTCAGACCCCTGTGAAGTCCCTGATGGAGCTCATCTTCAACGCCGATTACATCGCAGAGACCATGGCTGACATGAGCTACGATGCTCAAAAGCTCCCACTGGGCAACCTCAGCCGATCAACGATCCTTCGCGGCTACCAAGCGCTCAAAGATCTCTCTACACTCTTCAACGACCCCAATCTTGCGCACTCGGAGCATGGCACACCGTACAATGAGGCTGTTGAGATGCTGTCCAATTGCTACTACTCATACATCCCGCACGACGTCGGCCGAAATCGTCCTCCGGTTATCCGAGAGACCGAGAGACTACGGAAGGAAGTGACGCTATTGGAGTCTTTGACAGACATGAAAGACACTGACAGCATCCTGAAGTCAGAGAAGGGTAGTGGAGGCGTTCACCCTCTGGACCTTCGTTTCAAAGGTCTTGGAATGCGTGAGATGACGCCGGTAGACTCTACGACCGCAGAGTTCACCAATATCGCCGACTATCTGATCAACACTCGCGGACACACTCACGGCCATACCTACAAAGTCGAGGACATCTTTCGCATCGAGCGGGACGGCGAGACTGAGCGATGTCAAAACTACGCACAGTCCAACAGTGATCGCCGCCTATTGTGGCATGGTTCTCGTGCTACCAACTACGGAGGCATTCTGAGTCAGGGACTGCGCATTGCTCCTCCAGAAGCACCAGGTAAGCTGAACTTCTCCTGCAAGTTCGGATCGCTCAAGACTGACCTTGATATCTAGTCTCCGGCTACATGTTCGGCAAAGGTGTCTACCTTGCTGGTAAGTCGACTCATCCCATCGAAGAACTTGATGCTGACCATGTTGCAGACATGAGTTCCAAGAGCGCGAACTACTGCTGTTCGTACTTGAGTGGCAACCATGCTCTTCTCCTCTTGTGCGAGGCTGAGCTTGGTAAGCCGATGCAAGAACTCACTGACGCGTCATACGAGGCTGGCGAGACTGCTGCAGAGATCAACGCGCTCTCCACTTGGGGCAAGGGACTGGTCGGCCCTGAGGGATGGAAGGATGCAGCTTGTGTTCACCCTTCTCTCGCTGGCGTGTCTATGGTAAGAGTCCCATTCATGCGATGACAACAAAGCTGACATTACACAGCCCGACACGCGCATCTTGCCAGGAAACACCAACGTGCCGGATGCATACCTGCAGTACAACGAGTACATCTGCTATGACGTGGCTCAGATCCGCCTGCGCTATCTCCTCAGGGTGAAGATGTAGCAGGCTGGGACATGAAATCACTGATTGCTTCCCTTGTGAAGCTTGCGCGCGATCTGAAACTGCTCAAACAGAGGGACCGGAAGGAATTGCTTCAATGACGGAGACGCAAGAAGCGATGTCTCCATGTAGCTCAACAGCACGATATGAATGAGGTCGTAAGTACCCAATATCACTTATCAAGATGTCCCTCATCGAGCCACAGGGCGTGAAGCACCATCGCGGGTCTGACCCAGGGCTTCCACCGCCCAGAGTTGCGACTGCATAACGTGTCTGCTGGAACGGGTGTCATGCTAGAAACTGAACAACTTGCTGTCGAAGGAGACATGGCTGGAGCTCAGCGGGACGGATCTGGGTCGTCCGTGGCGAGATCAGAGATCAGATGAGCCCGCAGCAGGCCTGCTATGAGCCATGCTTGAAGGCCGTTCAACTCGGATTCGGAGCGGCCGCGCTCATTGTGGTCAATGCTCAGCAATTTGTCATCAGAGGCCACGTCCCGTTGTCACCCCATTCGAGCTCATTGCTTGGGATTGAGTTGCTCATGGCCTGGAAGTATTCATCGTCGCTGTCCATCTTAGCGTTGGTTGCGGTGATGATAATGGAGCTTCAAGACCCTGAACACTCTAGATTGGACTCCAGGGACCCAAACCCCATTTTGGACAAGAAGAAACGTGCGATAATAAGAGGGGGCCGCAGGACCATCTTGTTGGCCTCCAAGGTGCTCAACATTCAGTTGCGATCTGGTGGGATACGACCAGAACTGAAAGGACAACGACAACCGAGACGATACTGGACTGGTCATCTGGGAGGGAGGAGAGTGTGGTCAGTTCATGGCATCTACCGAGAAACTTTCTCTACTCAAGGGGCTGGAGGAGTGTTCTCATGGTGCTCGCATGTGGCTTCAAGGGCTTGTTGTTGGTCATGGCCCAGGAGCAAGCTCCATCGACCACGATGCACAGATGCTGTGCGTACCAACTCTAACAAATCCTCGTCCTCTGCAGCAGCGTCATATAAAGAGCACGAGATCCCCACCTGGCGACAATATGAGTCTCCGTCACTGTCCAGCACCACCGCACCACCTGCCAAACCGAAGTACAATACGGACCCCTTAGGCAGCTTCGCGCTCGCACCGAAAGCATAAGGATGCTCTCCACCAATCTTCCATTCGCTGCTCTTATCGCTATCATGATGCTCCTCCAGATGTCATCAGCTTGCACAAGTAACGCTGTGAGTCCTCTCTTCGATCTAAATCTCGATTTCCAGAAGACATCTGACTAATTGTACATCATGTAGGAATGTGCCGACCCGCCTATCCATACGTCTACTGCCTTCACGGTCCAGGGTCTTCTGCAGTTTGCATCTCAGGAGGCGAGTGCGGCGGAGGGGGAGGATGTACTTGCTACTGAAGTTGTGGCTCAGGTTGAGCTGAAGAGAGATGCGTTGTTCGCGATACGATTTCGAAGCTGGATGATAAGTCAGGATCTGCTTTGAGCATGTATAAACCATCGTGTGGGTCGAGAGTTCGAGCTGTGATTCAGCTCCTGGGAATATGCAGGAAAATCCGACGTTACATCTTCGCCCTTTTAAGTGCTGCACAGCTTACACCAGTAGGCTTCCCAAGACAGTGCTGTTATAGCCTCGCATGAAGCTCAGAGGTCAATCGACACTCATGGTACGATGAGCTTCACGGGCTGATCTATGCAGATCGTGAACGTAAAACACCTTCAGTCAAAAGGGCTTGACTGAAGAGAAATCAAGCCGTTTCTGCCGAGATGGTGCCGGATCACATGCCATAGCTCATACATGCTCGCTCACAACTCATCTTATTGGTGATGTATCAGACTTGAAGCTGAATAAACATGCCTCCTTATCAAATCTGTTGTACAGTCAACATGGGTCCAGTGCTAAGCTACACCGCCTCGACCAAGGCAGACCGTAACAAAACACAAGCTTGCCGCATCTGTTAGCCGCCATGACTTTCAGCATATCCTCGTCAACTTCCCAACAACACCCTCCAAGGCCTGGTAACAAATTCTGCTGCCGCCGTTATGCTTGTCGACTGCTTTTGTGGAGGGCTGCTAAAGGAACGCATATCGATGGATTCAACATATGCCGACGACTGACGCGCTACACCCCCGACTATATCATTCGGACCTCGCTACGTAGCTATATGCCAGCGTGTTCAAGCAACGGCCTGCCCTTCGATAGGGAGTCGAAGCGCTCGGCGGCTTTCGCCTTTGTCACCAGCCCTCGCTCCCTACTCCCTCCACAGCCCCACCCGAACCCCATCCCTACACCCCAACGTAGCCGTCAACCTCTCCTCCCACCCCACCTCTCCCCTCCTCTCAATCCTCCCAAACTCCTGCATCAAACGCACCGTAACATAATACCCCTCAGCCAACGCATACTGCTGGCCCAAACAAACTCGTTGGCCCCCTCCAAACGGTATATACCCCCAAAACGGCCTCAACCCAGGATCCGCCCAGCGCTCCGGTCGGAAGAGGTTGGAGTCCGAGCTGTAGAGGGTCGTGGAGCGGTGCATGGAGTAGGAGTTGTAGACGATGATGTCGCCTTGCGCCATGAAGAGGGGCGAGAGGCCGGTGGGGCCGCCGCCGTGCGGGAGGAATGTGTCCCGGGCGGCGTGTTTGCCGAGGATTGGGACTGGAGGGTGGAGGCGGAGGGCTAGGAGGGGTTGTCAGTGTTGTTGGCGGGTGGGAAAGGGGAAGGTGGAGACGTGCCTTCTTGTGAGCAATAGCGGAGGTACTTCATATTCCTCAACTGCTCATAAGTCGGAAGTTGCCCGTCAAGCTGCGCAACCTCACTCATGTAGCTTCCTCCACACCTCCGGCTCGCGCGCGAGATGGAAGAAGAGATGGCTAAGGAGGCTCGCGGTAGTATCTCTCCCCGCTAGCAAGATATTCATCGTCTCATTAACAGCTCTGGTCCGATCAACTTCGTCATGTTTAACCAGCTCGTTGAGGAAGCAGTATTGCTCGCCCTTCTTCGCCTTCTCGTGACCATTGCGCTGCTTGAAGGCCATAGCGCGGTCGACCCATTCTCCAATGTACCGACGACAAAGTCTATGGCTCCGCTTCGCGGCGAAGTGAGGGAGGAGACTGTACAGTCTGCCAACTCTCGCGTGGAGAGTACAGTCATCCATACTCTTCTCAAAAGTCGCGACGAAGTCCTTCGCTCGGGCGCCCTGCTCATCCGTACTCAGCGACTTCGTGCTCGTACCCGTCAAAAACTCCGTCGACGTATCCATGGTAAAATTATGGAACAGCTCCTGCAACTCCACCGTCCCCCCATCATCCGGGATATTCGCCAAGAGATTGGGAACATGCCTCTCAAACTGCTCCAACTCCATAATCTGCCGCTTCTCAAACTGCGGCTTGAGCATATTCCTCGAATGCTGCCAATGCGCCCCATCAGCCGTGAAAATCCCCTTCCCTAAAAGCGGCCCAAACGACTCCAGCCTCGCAGGCTCCACGACAAAATCTTCCGCCCTCGTAAGCGCACTCTTGACATTCTCCGGATCGTCCGTGAATAACACCTTCCTCGTCCCAAACCGACTAGTATTAACAAAATCACTAAACCCCCTTCCCCCTGTATCCCGCTCCACCAGTAAGCTTCGATGATATGCCAGGACTCTATGCTCACCCGCCGCTCTAATCATCCCCCTCAAAAACACCAACCCAAACTGATCCCACCAAGGTTTTCCTAAGACGTGTCTCGGCGGTTTGCAGCCATGTTTCTCCTCGAAGAATTTCCGACGTCGCGCGAGACTCTGCCTCTTGTACAGAATGGTCCCAGCATAGACGAATACCAAAGCGAGGAAGATGGGGAGTAACATCGTTGCTGCCGTTGTGCTGATGCATAGAATTCAGAGCATCATCTGCTGGTAGGCTGGTCTGCGGTGAGGTCGAGGACGTGTGAGGTTGTAGGTAACAAGACATCTTTGTAGCTCTATCAGTCTGTGTTACCACCGCCTAGCAAGCGAAGTGAGCTGAGCTGCTGGGCTGGGAAGATGATCGGGTTCGCATCCTGCACCCTGCATCCTGCAGCAGCAGCGGCCGTAAGCGCTTAGAGATCAAATCCTGGCGGAACCTTGATTGGTCAGTGAAGGTCTTTGTGTTACTTGTGGCTTCACGCACAAGACTTGCCATGCCACAGGGACAAGCACCAATGCTTTCTCTAGCCGAGCCGATAACGATACAAGAGGAGCCCTAACGAGACACAGGGCTGAGAGCCAACTCGTTCAATGGCATTGCGCACTTCTGTCTCTACACAAGCCATCTCAAGCCGTAGCAAGCGATTCTTCTCCCTCTAGCTCTTCTCTGAAGTCCAACTCAGCACCACACACCATTCCATCACCGGTGCGTGCATCAAGCCCTACCACCACCACCACCACCACCGCCGCCGCCGCCGCCGCCGCCATTCTGATCACTCCCATCACTCCCCCTCGCCTTCCCACTCTTCTGACTCTTCTGACTCGGATCCATAATCTCCTGCAACTCCTCAATATCCCTAATCGTATCATTAAAGCACTGCTGCACCTCATGCCACACCAAATCCCGATTCCACTCTCCGCGCTGCCTCCAAATCACATCCATAAGCGCCGCATTAACTTGTTCAAGCTGTTCCAGTGACAAGCCTGAACTCTTCTCCACAAGTTCGCCATGGAACCGCTCCAAGCTCTCGGCGTCTAGGATGTATTTCTGTGATGCGCGTAAGATGCTCTCGTCGATGTCGTCATGGGTGGTGCCTTCTTCCTCGTCATCGTCGTCTTTGTTGAGGATGTTGGAGATGTTGGCGAATGAGGGAGGACGCGTGGCGGGGCGTGGTTGAGGTGGTCCCATTTGTTGGGAAGAGGCCGAGGGCTGAGAGCCGCCAGAGCTGTTGGAGTTGTGCTGAGATCCGGCTCCTGGCTGTGACGCGAGAGATGGTGGCTGTGTGTCTGGGAGCTGACTACTGCCGCCGGCTGCTCCGTAAATGGAGAAGTCAGGGTGCATAATTGCGCCGTTCGAGTTCGTAGTATTTACGGACCCGCCACTGCTGCGGTCACTGGTCTTGTTGCCGGAGGCCGTCGAAGCGCTGTTCTGCTCTGTCTGTACGCCTGCGGCCGGTTGCGATTGACCGATCTTGTGGTAGTACGCTCCTTGAGGTTGTGACTGACTTTGATCTGGGCTCTGCGCTTGGCCTCGCTGCGGAGGTGCAGTTTGTGCAGGCTGGTGTTCCTGGGTCTCGACATGGCTATCAAGCATTTCGGAGTCTTCCTGTGGTTTGGAGGGCACTGTCGAGCCATTCGTATGCTGCGATGGGTGGCTGCCGTTTGTTTGAGTCGTGCTCCATTGAACCGATGGCGGATACTGCGGCTTGTTGGGTGTCGTAGGGAATAGCTGCCGACCAGGCACCGCCTGACCCAGCATGACAGGACCTGAGGTCTCGGTCGTCGTGTTCGAGGTGCCTTGCGGCGGCACGTTCGCGATGATCTTCGGCACCGTCTCGCCACGACCCTGCGCTTCTGCACGCTTCTGCTCTGCTTTCTGGATGCGCTCCTGCTCACGATGATACACCGCTTCGCACTCCGCAATCAACGCAGGATGCTGCGACTCCAGAGTAGTCATGTCAACCTCAACGTTGGCCAGCATCTCATTCGCCTTCAATGTGCGTTCCTGATCGCCGGAGGTCTTTGCATCCTTTGCCAACTTCTTGATGTCACCGAGGAAGTCCTTCGGCCGCTTGTAGTAGCCATTGGACAAGCGAGTTTCGATCGTGACAATCTCAAGATTGTAGTAGAACTTGCCAGTCGACTGTTCTCGCAAGCCTTCATTACCTTTGTCGTCCGTGTCCTTCTCGAAAGGTCGGAAGAGAAGCTGTTGCTGCTTTTGTTCTTCCGTCAAGTCTGTAGAGAGCACCATCGGGTCTTGCTCGTCATACAAGTATCCAATAGTGTTCTCATCAATAATATGGTTTCTGAACTTTCTGTACTTCAGCTTGATCTGGTCCATGACTGGCTGTATGAGCAGCTTCAGCATGTTCAGAGTCTGATGATCTTTCTTCTTCTGGGCCTTGAGATCAGCTTTGGTGGGTCCCGTTGGTGCTGCGGGAACTGGTGCGACTGGCAATTCGGCGAGCTTTCGCTTCTTTCTGTTTTCAGGCTCAGGGAACTCCGATGGCGTCTTCTTCACAAAATCCAGTATAGCACGCCAGAACTCTCCTCTAGCCTCTTCACAAGGACGGTCGAGCTTGTATTGGTTCTTCGATGCAAACCCAAAAAGATCGCGAAGCATGTGAGGATCAGGTTCGTCATCTTGATAGAGCTCCATCATGCCAAGCAACAGGACAGGGTCGTTTGGGGGCAGACTTCTGAGTAGGCCAACAAATGTTCTCTTAACGGAGTCGGCGAGCGTGTCCCACCAGATATTGACGTTGGGTATGTAGATGACACTCGGCTTGTGCCTCTTCACTTCTTCGAAAAGCTGCACAACTGCTGCTTCGGGCGACTGTAAGATGTTAGTGAGGATTACTTCAATCGATCACATTGTTACTCACCCGGCTGGAGTCCTTCATCAAGGTAGCCATGTCAAAGTTCTGCACATGCAGGCCTTCAAACTTTGTAAGAAGCGCTGCGCCAAGGTATTGCTGACCCATCCCAACATGGCCCTTGATGAGAAGCCGTGGTCGAAAGACGCGAGACGATTCAAAGTTGCGATGCATAGTCTCTTTCTCGAATCCCAGTTCATCATCGCGGTCATCGTACATCGCCTCTTCAAGCGCTGTAGCTTTCCGCTTGCGAGGCACTGTCTGCTCAATGTACTCGCCGATCTCCTTCAAGGGTTGACGCAACAGCGGCTCGATGTCCTTTTTCAGCGGCACCGCTCCGGATGCAGCAGATCGTTCCGAGGACGGCACGATCTTGTTTACTGAGATCATGAAGTCTTTCGCCAAGACCTTGATCTTTGTAACATCAATGATGAGCTTCTCGTCACTGGAGTAGATTTGCGGGAACGTGCCCTGAATGGCGTTAAGAGCAGCTTCGGTGCAGAGAGCACGAAGGTCAGCTCCACCGTATCCACGTGTAACTTCAGCCAGTTGGTCCTTGAACTCATCCTTGAGTGGAGGCTCCCAGCCTTTTGTGTGAATGTCCAAGATCTTGCGCCGACCCATGACGTCTGGCAGCGGGAAGTAGAACTCCCTATCAAAGCGGCCAGGCCTTCGCAGTGCAGGATCAACCGAGTCCGGTCTGTTGGTGGCGCCAATAACAATGACCTGGCCTCTGCCATCCATGCCGTCCATCAACGCAAGAAGAGTTGCCACGATGGAAGCATGAATTTGCTCCTGCTTGCTTGAACGAACAGGCGCCAGTCCATCGATTTCGTCGAAGAATATGATACTAGGCTGGTTCTTGCGAGCCTCTTCGAAAAGCAGACGAAGTTGCTTCTCTGCTTCACCGACCCACTTGCTCAGAGCATCAGCACCCTTGCGCATATAGAAAGTCACCTTCTGTCCATGGGTGCTGACACTGCTGGCCAGAGCACGTGCGAGTAGCGTTTTACCGGTACCTGGAGGTCCGTGGAAGAGTACACCACGCGGAGGCGTGATCTTGAATTGTTGAAAAGCCTCGGGATACAGCAGAGGCAGCATCACCATCTCTTTGAGCTGATTGATGTGACCATCAAGACCACCCACGCCATCGAATGTGACATTGGTATCAACGCCAAGCGGATCTGCATCTGCAAGAGCCTTCTTGTCTTTGACCTTCCCGAGTCCTGGAGGTCCACCTCCTGGACCTTGTATGGGGTCAGAGTTGTGAGCCTGAGCCACAAAGGGCTTGGGGAATGCTGAAGTCGGAGTCATGCCAACTGTGCCACCAACACCGCTCTGCTGTCCTCGCATGGCGGCTTCATCGTCACTGCTGTCAGAGTCGACACCGCCGGTAGCGCCTGCACCATCTGGACCGCCGAGGATGGGTGGTGGTCCGCCAGCACCGCCGAAGGGGCCGAAAGTCGAGAACAAGCTTCGATACTGAGCTCCAGCTCTGCCGCCACCACCACCTCCACGCCTGTTTCGCTGAGGTGTGGTCGTTGCCACGGCCGGCGCATCGTCATCCTCGATAGGGAGAAGAAGCTCAGGCCGGAGGATACGGTAATCAGGCCTATTTGCACGATTCCGCAGACTGGTAGGCTCAAAGGAAATCTCTTGACGTTGTGATCTCTGTTTCCGAGGTCGCTCCCGTCTGATCCGTCTGTTGTCCTCGTCCAGCTCTGCAGCTTCGTCGGCAATCTCTTCAGGGTCAAGCTCATCCTCTTCCGGCGAACGCCGCGAACGGCTGCCATTCGAAGTTGTCTTGCCGCGTAGTCTGCCAGATCTTCTACCACCTTGCGAGCTCGCTTCAGCGCTACTTCTGCCCCGGGGTGGTTTGAGCAGCTCGTCTGAATCCGACATTCCCTCCTCTTCCACGTCAGCTTCGCCTTCCGCATCAGGCTCGAAGTCACTGCTCTGTTCGATGCCGCCGGACTTCCTGTTCCGTAATGAGCGCCGCGCATTGTTGTTCGCAGGCTGGGATGTTGGCGGCGTCGACGCCTTACGTCGAGGTCTCAACGATCGTCCGCCCTTCGAGACTGGTTCGTCGTCATCGTCATTGTCGTCTGGATCGTGCTGTGACTCCTGCACAACCTGCTCTTCTTCATCCTCTTCCTCGTATTCCATGCGAATATCGTCCTCCTTTACGGCGGATGTGGCAGGAGATGTTCGTGAGACCTGCTGCGCGTCTTGACCGCCGGCCGCGTCTTGTAGCTGAGAGAAGAACTTCTCGCCCTCTTCAGTCTGCTCGATGGTACCAACGGGATCATTTGCGACGGAGTCCTCCTGAGACACCTCGAAGATCGCGCTTGGTGGTTTCTTAGACGCAAGTCCTTTGCCGCCTCTTGAAGGTCTGCGACTGCCCTCTGGCTCTGGCGTAACGGTACCCGTTCTAGTCACGAGCTCGTGCTTGCCAGAGTCAGTCAGAGCAACCAGCGGCTGTTCCTCGTCATGCGACAAGCGACTGCTTCTTCGCGTCATGCCAGGAGCAGATCTCGTCGCCTGGGGTGTCGGCTCGCGCTTGAGCTGGCGACTAGAGGCGCGTGTACTGCGCGGAACGACCTTGTCTTTGACCATTGTGAATGGGGGGACTTTGAGCTTGACGACCAGAGTGCGTTTCTGCAGTCGCTCGGCGCGTGCCGACCTCTTCCCCTTGGGTCTTGCAGGCGTGTGACGATCGACCTCGCTTTCACTGTTCAACAACTCGCCTGCCTCTTCGTCGCTCTCCTCATAGTTCTTCCGCTTCTTCGCGGCGGATCGCACTCCTCTGCCAGTACGAGGATTCGTCTCGACGGGCTCGCTGTCTTCGTCGGATTCTGCGAATGAGTCTTCCTCTTCGCTCGGCTCGTTGCTGTCTGGGTCGATGTCACTGTCGTTGTAGGCTTCGCGGCGCCTCTTGGCAGGCCTCTTGGTGGGCGAGCCCTTGTGCGATTTGCGCGCTCGCTTGTGTGGACGCGCTCGGGGCGAGCTCGGTTCGTCGTTGAAGTCCAGGTCATCCGAGTCTGAGCGATTCGGGTCGAAAGGCCTCTCCCTCTTGGCCATCCCGGGCTAGAAGCGGTGCATTTGTCGAAGTGAATGCGAAAGTGATGGCCGTGGCTCCCAAGGCTTAGAAGATGGGAGTTGTTCGGGATGTGGGAGAGACGAGCGACGCGAACAGAGCGTGGCCGTGAATGGCAGCACAACTCACAACATGGGTCTGCCTGCAATTCACCGTGAGTTTTGCACAGGTCGCATGAGGATCAGGTGGCGATGAGAAGTGTATTGTTTGCGGGCGAAGAGGACAGCAGGCGGCAGAAGTGTGATGAGCGAACGTGGTTGGCTCTGGAGAGCGGCGACCGGGACTGCGACTTGAACCTGATACTGGCATACTGCGCGACCCACTTTCCACGACGCGCCAGCCGAGCTCTCCAGAGACGATAACAATGCTCAACAACGACATGTCTATCAATCCTCTACGTCCCGTGATAGTGCATGGGAAGTTGCAAAAGCGTGGTCGCATAAAGTTTCTGAGTCCATCTGCGACTTTTTGGAGCACTTCCACTCAACTTTCACGGCATATATTCATCTTGCATTTCATCGCATTTGTCCTCTTGACGCCTGCTACGTCGAAACGCGATCTGGAGTCGCGTCCAAGTCCAACTGTATGTCGACCTCACCTCTTCTTGCCACGGGAGCGTGCGCACGTGATTGAAGCTTTGGCCCGGCGTTCTTCCTTCTGGTCTTTCGTCACACTCGGGCTTTGCTTTTGGAATTCCCATGAGGCCGTCGTTGGAGCGCTTTTCACGTCGCATCTCATCGTCGACCGGCCGATACCATACACCGGACGGCCAGGTGCAGCGTAGGGAAGGCATGACCGGATGCTTGCATATGAAACGCTGCCTCTGGCAAGGCTGCAGAGCCATGTCTCTTGCTCTCTCTTGCTTGTCTTGACAGACATATCGCGGCACGCATAGACTCCTTCAGCATCTCGTACATAGACCTGTGGACTTGTTTATCGGCGACCAAGATGCACAGAGACGATATCGGCACAAAGCTCCGAGGCTTGAGACGGAGAATAAATGTGCCATGTTCCGAGTCATCCTTGGAAAAAAGTCCAGGGGCAGCTTGAAAGCATATTCGAGAGAACGATCATCAGGTTCATTGACTGCACACTTCACTTCAACCTCACTCGTTTTCCGCGGCTGTAAGCATTCTGCAACACCTTCGTAGCGAAGACATCCAGCACCCGCACCTCGGCGGACAGACCCACTCGTCCTGTGTCGTCCCCGGATCGCGCAACCGCTAGTCGATCAGCCATACAGAACTAATTCCGCGTCAAGGTCTAGGGAACTTCAGGAAACTAGAATCGCATCGCGCCGTCCTGCCACGCTTCCGTTACTACTTCCTACGATACGCCCGCCGCGACCGTTCCTCCTGAAAACACACCACCGCTGCAGGCGCGCTGCAGTGTCATCGGCTCGCAATCATGGCGGACCTGACGGAGAAGGTTGTTGAAAAGCTAGAGGTCGCCAAAGAGGCCACCAAGGAAAGCCTCGTTGGTGTTGAGTTGGAGAACCAGTCGTCGGAGCAGTCACGCGCCGAGTTCATGCAGTATGCGCAGAAGGATGAGGAGACCGGCGAGTTCTACATGAATGAGAAGGCATTCGTGGACGCTGTCGCACCGGAGGGTGAGGATTACGTGAGTATCACCTACACCACCTGAATGGCGCGCGCGGCATTGGAGCATTGGAAGGCATTGAGGTCAATCACAACTGACACCCGCCACAGCACAAGATCAAGCGCGAGCAGTATGCCGTGCTCTTCCAAGTCGCCGATCGTTCGCAGAAGAACCGCGTGTCCCTCGCAGACTGGTCTGTCTTCAACAACCTTCTAGCGAAGCCTGACGCCGAGTACGAAATTGCCTTCCGCCTGTTCGCAGACCCAAGCTCAGGTCTCGTCGACTTCAACACCTTCAAAGATGTCTACGCGCGCAACAAGACTTCAGACACAGTGCCCTTCAACTGGGACAGCGATTGGGCCAAGTTGTACCTTGGCGGCAAGAGACACAGACATTCGATGACATACCCACAATTCGCGCAGATGCTCCGTGGTCTGCAGGGAGAGCGTGTCCGTCAGGCATTCCTGCACTTCGATCGCAACGGCGATGGCTACATTGAGCCCGAGGACTTTCAGCGCATCATTGTTGAGACGGCCGCACATAAGTTGTCCGACCACTTGCTCAGCAACTTGCCGACACTCTGCAACATCTCTCCAGGCTCGCGCATATCATACGCGAACGTGAGAGCGTTCCAGAATGTCATCCGCGAGATGGACTTGGTGGAGCTTCTCATTCGCAAGGCAATCGATCGCAGCAGCGATGGCAAGATAACACGCGTGGACTTCCTGGAGGAGGCATCTCGCAGCACTCGCTTCTCACAGATGACCCCCATGGAGGCTGACATCCTCTTCCACTTCGCCTCCCTCGACCAGCCATCAGGTCGCCTCGGCATTCAAGACTTCGCCCGCGTTCTCGACGCCAGCTGGCACGCCGGTCCTGATGGTCGCGACTCACCATTGGGTGGTGTAGCTGAGGTTGGCGTCAAGGAGCACACACGTACCGGCAGCGTCCTCCACGATGTTCTCGTTTCCGTCCACCACTTCGGTCTCGGATCCCTGGCTGGAGCCTTCGGTGCCTTTATGGTCTACCCCATCGATCTGGTCAAGACTCGCATGCAGAATCAGCGCAAGGCCGGCGCAGGAAACGTACTCTACAAGAACAGCATCGACTGTTTCCAGAAGATCATTAGAAATGAGGGATTTCGTGGTCTTTACGCTGGTGTCTTGCCACAGCTTGTCGGTGTTGCGCCTGAGAAGGCCATCAAGCTCACCGTAAACGACCTTGTGCGGGGCAAGATGACTGACGCAAAGAACGGCCAGATCCCATTCTGGGCAGAGATGCTGGCAGGTGGTTCTGCAGGTGGATGTCAAGTCATCTTCACCAACCCGCTCGAGATCGTCAAGATCCGTCTTCAGGTGCAGGGTGAGGCCATGCGTGCCGCAGCTCAGGAGGGTGAAGTGATTAAGAAGCGCTCCGCCCTCTGGATTGTGCGACACTTGGGTCTCGTCGGTCTCTACAAGGGAGCATCGGCATGTCTCCTCCGAGACATTCCTTTCTCAGCGATCTACTTCCCGACCTACGCTCATCTCAAGAAGGACATGTTCGGAGAGTCACCAACCAAGAAGCTTGGCGTCCTCCAGCTCCTCACCGCCGGTGCTATTGCCGGTATGCCAGCTGCCTACCTCACCACTCCCGCCGACGTGATCAAGACTCGTCTCCAAGTTGAGGCTCGCAAGGGCGACACCACATACACCGGCCTCACCGACTGCGCCCGCAAGGTCTTCAAGGAGGAGGGCTTCAAGGCCTTCTTCAAGGGTGGCCCAGCCCGTATCATGCGATCCTCACCACAATTCGGTTTCACCCTCGCCGCATACGAAGTCCTCCAAGGCGCGCTCCCCTTCCCAGGCGGCGAGCACGATCAAGAGCTCCGTGGCGAGAAGCTCGAGCCTGCAGGAGGCCTCGGATCAGCTCAAGCATCGCTGCCGCATTTGCGTTGCCGAAACGCACTCAAGATCATCAACGACCTCGACCTGGGATTCGGCAAGATGAAGGCACCGCACCCAGAGGGCGGCATGACTTCGTGGATCGGCGGACGCGCTCGTGACGCGGTGTCGCCATCGGCGGAGAAGTGAATGTTCTTCATCAGGTAAGCCGTCGTGACTCGTGTGTGATTTCGTGACTTTTGTGATACTGTGACTTCGGCGGCGGTGGTGGAAGGGCAGCAGAGCATAAGCATGAGCATGAGCATACTGGGAAACAGAGGCAGACTGAGCGATGGAGATGGAAGTGGGTGCGACGGAACTGTGCGATATGGATGGGGATTGCTTCAAGCATAGCGTTCTCGGCGAAACAGGCGTTGGGTTGCTGGACAGCGCAGCGTGAGGGATTGCTTATAGGAGCGTGGAGGGCGTCGACGCGCAGTGACTGCTTCGACTATAGGTCAACGGCTTCAGCGCTGCCGTTGCGGATAGATGGCATGGCATATGGCTAGACGAGTGAAAGGCAGGGATGCGGCATGCATATGCTGCTGCTGCGCAAGTTGTACTAAAAGTGTACTGGTACTTACTTACTCGAACAGAAGATTCTCATACGGTTACTCCTACATGGTCCTGGCATTCTATGCGCCGGGTGCGTCTTGTCGATGCATCTCCTGGGTGGTTGCGCTCGAAGCACGGCGCAAGCCTCGAGGCAGAGGTCGGCTCACCAGCCCCTTGGCCTCCCATGCTGTTCTCCAAGCGCGGCGTGTGCCTCATCTACTGCACGTACTCCTCAGCTCCTCACCCCTACACGCCGCTCTCGAGCTACGACTTGCTGGCTCCGACGCTTAGCTTCGCTTTGTCCAAGCACCGCTCTCGCAGCACACCGCATTGCTTAGGCCCAGCATTGGCTCATGAGCTCCTCCGCCCCGATGACTCCTTTCGAACACACTCCCTTCCTTTGTCCGATGACATATCCATTACCTCTCCACTCTCCCCTCGCCGCCCCCAAACTCATCTCCACTGGTTCCATCCCATCCAGCCATTCACTTACTTACAAACCCACCCCTCCCTCCACCACATCACCCTCTCCTCTGCCCCCTCTTGCCTTCCCGTCCCCTCCCCCAATCCCACCCCACCCTCTCCCCCCTTCTCCCCAACCCGCTCCCTCAACGCCGCCTCCTCCAACGCCGCCCTAATGCACCCCCTCACCCTCTTCCCCTCCGCTACACCCGCGCCTCTAACCCATTCCCCATCAACCCTCGCGATTCTGGCCGAACTCATCCCCTCACCACTAATAATATCGACCCCGAAGCCGCGGCCTGGGAGCGGATGTCGGAAGAGGGATATGGTGAAGTAGTTCGTTGTTGCGATGGGATGGGAATGGGTGGCGGGGAGGAGGTAGCGGCAGCAGAAGCAGGTGCCGTGGATGTTTACGATTTGGTAGTGGTGGATGGGGGGTGGGGGTGGGGGTGGGGGTGGAGGTGGAGGTGGAGGAAAGGTGGGTGCGGAGGGTTTTGATTATCCTGTGACACCGAATAATTCGTCAGCGCCAACTCAGTCAACCGAAGGTATTGAGCGAGGGAGGAGAGGCTTTCTTACCATGGCAAGGAAGGATGCGTAAAACACTCCGCCCCCCTCTTCAAGCCCCAAACCCCCCAGCCGTGGAATCTTCGCATCAGGATTGCTAGTGAAGACGGATAACATATCGCATTCATAATCATACAGCCTCCCCCTCTCAATATTCGCCAAACTAATTAGTGGATCAAAGGGCATCGGCCAAGGAGATGTCGGGACGAAGGACCAATGGCTCAATTTCATGAGCTCCGAGTCCCAAAGTTTGAAACTCGTAAAGTCACAGATGGGCAGAACATAGCTAGCCCTAGAACGGTCTTGACGAAGTGGAGATGGACCTGTACTGCGGCGGCGAGAGGGGGAGAAGGAGGAAGACGAGTCATCGGATCCTGTAGCGTTGGCGAGGATGGACTTGGCGGTTTGCATGGAGATGATGTTTTTGTTGAGGATTGAGGAGGGGTCTGCGGATTCGTTCTCGAGGGACCAGTGGTGTTTGAAATCTGCCTTCGAGACTCCGACCTGCACTGCCGTTTGTTCTGCGTGGATAGCGTTGTGGAGGGATGGGTCTGATCTGTTGTATAGACTGCTCCATTCCGCGATGGAGTAGGCCAGTAATGCTTCAGCGCGGCGGTTCTGCATCGCGTACAAATCACCTAGCCAGTGCGCAGCTGCGCAGTCTCCGTCGTCGATGTCCGCGATGCGTGTGATTGGGGTGTTGAGGACGCGGATGAAGCGAGTGATCGCTTCATCCCATTCCCCGCGAAAGGAGGCGCAGACGGCGAGGAGATGCTGGACACGTCGTACGATGGGAGTCTCCACAGAACGTGCAGCGAGGGAATCGAGGTGTCCGATCAAGAACTTCTCAGCTCGTTCCCAGTCGCAGTTGTTGAAGAAGTGGACGATCAGCTTGACGCGTTCTTCGTCGAGGAGTTCTGTTGGTGTTGCCTCGTCGATGCCACCGGGCCCGTAGAATGTTCGGTGGTGAACGTCTCCTACAAAGTCGGGTGATTCAGCGTATGCGATGGGTGGTTGAGGCACTGGAGCTGTTTTGCGTGGTAATGGCGTGTTTGTCCCGTTGGTCGATGATTGTGTCTTGCGGCCTTTCTTCAGGAGTTTCCCCTTCGGATGAGTGTCAGGCAACGACTCCAAATACTCATCAGCAGTCGCATCCAGCACATCCTCCGGCCAAGGCACAACAGGCTGATCCAGCGCAATGAAGTGATGATGCGCAGGATGCATTCGACGAGCTTTGTCAACACACTCATCACAGTGGTCCCAATCCCCACAGTCCAGACATTTGTGTCTCCTGCCAAAAATCCTCTGATCACACACATCGCACGTGGCGCTGTGTTGCTCGTTACGGCTGATAGGGAATCTCATTGGAGCAGGCTGAAAGGTGACGGCTGGAGGTGCGCTCGGGGTTCGTTTGGCGGGTCGGTATCTTGATGGTCCTCGAGAAGCCAGCGAGGCTTGGTTATCGTCGCGTGAAGTAGGCGTGGTTTGTGGGATGTTTGCCACGCTGTTCGACTTTACTGGTACTTGCCGCTTCTTGACTTGGACCAGTTCTGGCGCATCGTCTTCCCGCTCGCCTGAAGGAATCTTCTCGATATCTGAAGCCATTCCTTCTGATATGCTGTCTGCACTGGTAATGGATATTTCGGCGCTGGAGTCAGTAGATAGCGGTGTGACGCTTTCAATTTCAGAAATCGTCTTCTTCACAACCAGAGGCGGTGGCACAGGCTACTCAGTGTCGTCGTCAGGTACGGGTCTCATCACAGGCGTGGAGTCGTATAGATCATCCTCCGAGTCACTGTCAGGCAGCGCCGTAGATTGTGCAACATCCTCCGGTAATCTAGGGAGTGGCGTCGGCAGTACGAGCTCCTTCAGCCCTACTCGTGTGTTTGCAGGAGTTGGTGGTGATGGTCTTGCTGGATATGCAGCTAGTGCTCGACAACCACCAGTGGATAGTCCGTCTCCCGTGATGAAAGATGACTTCTCATCACATTCGCAATCGTTCAAGGGCAAAGCTGCATCTTCCCTAGCAGTGGTGGTCAGGCCAATCGCAGAAGTCTCGTTCCCGTCGCCGAAAGGTCCCTCAGCAGCCGAAAGCGCTATATGATCTTCCTGATCGAGCACTTTCAGTTGCAGTATCTCCACACGCTCATCTGAACGCTTCGTCTGTCGATTTACATTCGCCTCAACATCGCCCAGAAGCGAATCTTTCCTGCCGTGACTAGCCATCAAATCTGCAGCACCAACCTCCGGCAACTGCTGCTTTCTAACCGACGGACTCTTCTCATCGCCCTGGAGCTCTGCTGAAGGGATCCACGATAATTCAGACTTTGCCATCTGTCCAACTAAGGTGTCGTCATTGTGTATGAGTCCACACGCTGCTTCGAACGGTGAAGCAAGATACGGATCCGGACGGGCATTGCTAGATGAGCCTTTGCTACGCAGACTAGCCTGAGAGCTAGACCGCTGAAGTATATTGGCTCTATCGGGATGGTAGTGGTGGTAGATTTGCTTGTCGGGGTAGAAGACTTCCTTCTCCGTAGTGCTGCGGCTTTGTCGCTTGGTGGTGCCAATGCTTGAAGCTGCCGATCCGGAACTGCACGTGTCGCCAGGGATATCCTTGGTCGTGCTGCAATATGGGGTTGATGTTCTGCTGCTTTGACTTCGTGTGCGTTGTGTAGAAAGGATATCAGGACGCATGGAAAGCGATAACACGTCGGTGCGCGTCATCTTCTTATATGCTGTAACGAGTTCGCGGCTGGCGGTGTCTAGTTCCTTCGTGAAAGTGGCGATAGTGTTGCTATTCACTTCACACTGGTTTGAGCATCTTGACAAGACAAGAGCCGCCTCGAGCTTCAGGAGGATGGCCTCGCATTTTGAGATGCCGCACGGCAGGTTTAGATCGTCTTGCTGCCCTACGTGGCCATCAAGCGCCTCGTCGACTTCTCCTAGGACATTCCGCAAAGCCCTGAGACTGGCGGTCAATGACTTGTAGGTACTGCCAGTATCTCGACCTATGTGAAGTTATGACGTTAGCGGACATCCTGCGTTCTGAAAGCTTGGTCTCACATTGGATGAACAGCTTCTGTGCCACTGACTCGCAAGTCCGAACAGACACGCTTGAACTACTCGACTTCGACGCCATTGTTGTGATTAGTGGAAGTGGATGCCAACTGACAGTGGCGCTCTCGGATCTACATTGTTGAGCGATGGATGACTGACTGTTCTTTTGTTCTTCTGTGAAATGTTAACATGTTGAATCGTTTCGAGTCAAGGCGCCAAGAAGCAGGAGGAACTGCGTCACAGTGTACACGCAAACTGCTGCTGCTTCCCGTGATTCGTACAACGCAAACAATTTAATATGCTGCAGTGTCCTGGTTATGGTACGTCTCAGCACCGGAAATAGCTCCTTGAACAGGATGCGTCGTGGCTTTGTGCAGGTCTGCGAGGCCGCCATGCAGGACAATGCAGATTACGCTGCGATTCTGCTACTCGTGGCTATGCCTCAGGTTCTGGTGTTACGGTCGCGCAGGTCTCTTCAGGTCCAGAATCAGTCTTGGCGCTGCGTCCCATCGACAAAGGTAGGTCGCAGCGGCGGACAGCCTGACAGTCCCAAGGCTGTATGCCATGGATCATTAGGTGCACCGCATAGTTCTTCTGTCCAATGCGAACCAAAAATGTACCTGCACTCACGATCCACGCCTCTTCCGCCACAACAAGCGACCTCTTGCGATCCGTGACATTTCCCGTACCACCGCCAGTCTCCCTTATCCAATCTCACCTGTTCCCCACATTGTCCTCTTCGTAGATCTCTTCTATGTCAAGACCTTGTGCTACTGCTTCATCGAAGGAACCTGCAAGCTTGGCGGTACCAGTATGGAAGCCAGCCCTTGCGTAGACGCTAGCATATGGAGCAGTGTTCAGGAGGCGCAGCATAGATCGAACAAGGTCCTCGTGCCCGTAAAGTAGCAGTCTGCTGCAATGATGCGAGTGAAGGTGTGCGCGTGGGAAAGGGCGAAGGGCGAGGCGACGTCGCGCCATGTGTAGCCGTGGACGGTGATGCGAGGCTGGAGGTTCTCTGGTTTGGTTTTGGTAGCGTTGCGTTGAATGTTTCTTGAGCATTTCTGGCGCGGGATAGTCGGTGATGGTGACCTACTTGTCAGTCGCCAACACCAGTCCTTACCTCTCGGTTCTGCTACTGCTTCGCGCCTGCCAGAGTTACGATGATGCCGTTCAGTCTGACATGTGTCATACCATGCCGTCAGCCAGCTCTTTCACCCTACAAGACACATTCGATAATCCACGCCTGCTCCCGGTCTGAGCGCCATCTCCTCTCACACTCCACTTCGGATCATGTCCACTGATGAGCTCGGCCACCTTGAGATCGGCATTCAAGAGGTAATGAGCGAACAGCTTGCCATCATTCTCATCTTCAACCGGCGCCGCCCTCAGCTCGATGTCGCCGAATCTCTCGCTATGGCAGACGAGTCCATCTCCCTCGTCTCCATGATGGGTATGCGAGTAGTCGGTGAAATCGAGGCCTGGCGCCGCTGCGAAGACGTCCTAGGGCTCATCATCGCGGCCCGGTGGGACAACGCTGACCTTGTCGGTCAGTGACGTGTTGAATGTGCGGCGACGGAGTCTCAGTTCGAGCGCGCCTTGATTGGAGAGGTATGTTTCATTGGAGAATACTTTCAGTACGCTAGTGGAGGCGCAGATTTCGTTTCCTCCTTCCTTCTTCCCACTTCACAGAGCTGCTCACGGCAACACGGATGAGCATTGGAGAGCTATATGAGCTGACGTCAAAGGTCCTGTAACGTAGAATTGACAAATGTCCAGGTAATGGCATATCTTCCACAGTGGTACTCCATTCCACACCCTCAGCCAGGGACCTCTCTCAGTAAAGACCACACCAACAACGATGTACACCCTAATCTCAGCAACCCCCTCGCCCTACGCGCGGAAAGTGCGCATAACGCTCGCAGAACAAGGCGTCCCTTTCACACTCCAGACCGAAGTACCCTGGGACTCAACGACCAAGACACCCGAGTACAACCCACTCGAGAAACTCCCCGTCCTAATCCCAGACAACGGCGCCAAACCAGTCTACGAATCCCACTTCATCCTCGACTAGATAGAGGCCAAGCACCCGGATCCTCCCATGCTGCCAGAGGACATTGATGATAGATTGTTCGCGAAGCAGGTTGAGGTTGTAGCAGATGGTAAGCATTTCGACTGTTGGCTCTTTCGCTCTTGTGATCAGGATGCTGCTGGCGCTGGAGAGTCGTAGCGATGAGGTAGCAGCAAGATGGATCAGCAAAGCAATCCAAGTCCTTCAAGTCCAACCTCAACCCACTGACCACGTACTCAGGTATCTGCGACGCCCTAGTCCTCTGCTTCTTCGAAAAGCAACGCTCCCACCCCAGCGCCCCCTGGCGGGACCGTCAAATGCGCAAAGTCGAAGGCGGTCTCGCCGCGCTCGCTACATGGGTAGATCAGAGCCCTACCAAGAACTTCATCATTGGCGACTCCCTTACCCTAGCAGACATCGCAGCAGGAAGCGTCTTGGGGTACATGGCAGTGCGATGGTCCGATCATCCCTGGATAACGCAGTATCCCGGGTTGAAGAGGTATTGGGAGGGTCTTGATGCGAGGGAGAGTTTCAAGACGGGGGACTCGTTATATGCACGCTATCCCACTCATCATCATACACACATCTACCCATATCTACATCTACATGACATCCTTCCTCACATACTCCACAGGCCCATCGTACTCGTGCTACCAGAATCAAGTCAGCAATACATCCCATCCACAACGTCAAAGAACTATAGATACTCACCCTCCCATGCACCCAATAATACCCACCCGCAAACAACACAGCCACCCCATAAACCAAAAAAGCCCAATTCATCCCCTTCGCATCCGGCCTCGGCGTCGCCGGAAAAAACAAGAAAACATACGCAATAACTAAAAACCCCACCGCCACCACATTCGCCACCCATCCAAACTTCCCCAAACTAAATTTGCTAGCCGGGAACGGCTCGCCTCTAATCCTCTTCGCCAGGACGGTACATATTACTGTGAGGTAGGAGGTGAAGAGGCCCGTGGCGGAGACGGAAAGGATGATGTTGAAGGCGGTCGTGGATCCGATGACGATCAAGGCCATGCAGCAGGTGAAGGCCAGGGTTACGTAGACGGAGTTTGCGGGGACGCCGGAGTTGGGGCGGACTTTGGAGAGGAAGGCGTGGAAGGGGAGGCCTTTGTCGCGGGCGAAGGCGAAGACTTGGCGGGAGGAGGTTGTGACTTGATTTACGGCGCAGAAGAAGTACTGTTGTCACACGGATCAGTACGGGGACGGTGAAGGGATTCGTTATGGACGAGCTTACCATGCAGATCATGACGAGGGTTAGGACGATTGCCGCTGCTTTCGAGCCGGTGATGGCGTAGAGGACTGCGACCCAGGGTTGACCTGTTGCGGACTCGAGCGCGGCGGGGAGGTCGCCGAGGTTGAACATGAAGGTGATCATCATGGTAAAACCAGTAATGTAGTTAATCACCGCAGCCGAGAACATAGCTCGCGGCAAGACATAACTCGCATCCTTTAGCTCTTCAGCCAGATGCACAGCAGAATCCGCGCCGAGGTACGTCGTCGTTGGTCCGACCATGCCGATGAGAGTCGCCAGTCCTAGACTGCCCCAACCGTTGGAGTCGTCGAAGTGTGTGGATGTAGGTCCTGCTGCTGCGCGAGGGCCCATGACCCAGAAGATTACGATGAAGGCGAAGAAGCCGAAGACGTGGAGCATGATGGCGAGACCTTCGAGGACGGGGAGCTTGCCGATTAGGAAGGTGTTGAAGGAGATGGCTGCGGTTACGAAGGCCATGGTCATGAGTGCGGCGTGCCCTGGGGATTAGATGTCAGTATTGCTTACGTCTTCTGTCCGACTTCTGGTACTCACAGCCCTGAATTACATAGCTGGAATCGCAAAGCGATATCAATGCCAACACTTGCCCAGATCCGATGTACGCGACAGTAGGCATAGCCGTCTGCCATCCTAGCGCGCAAAGCCATCCAACGGCGTACGACAAAGGCTTCTGGAGATGGGGAGGTGCGAACTCGGAAACCCAATGGTATTGTCCGCCAGATGTTGGTGCCATCGAAGCAAGCTCGGCCATGGAGCACATGACGAAGAACATTCCAAAGCAGACCACAAATGTTAGCCAGATGGCTCCAGCTGTTCCGCCGTTTGAGAGTGAGAAGACGCTTGTAGTGAGGGTGAACTCCCAGGTCAGGCCTAGCACTACGACGAATCCGACGATCGAGAAGAAGCGGAATCGACGCTGTCCTCGTGTTAGCACCTTTTGATGAACCGGAAGCTCTCATCATACTTTTAGTTCTTGCTTCTTGCCCAGTCTTCGCATGTCCCGCTGGTCTGTGAAGGCTGTCAATGCGATGTTCAGACCGCAGATGTGACTGCTACTCCTGACCATATGCTGGATCATAATTCCTGCCCTGTACCTGCTGCACATTGCTATCATGATCCTCATCCAGACCACGCTGGTCGACCGCATGGTCTTTGCCGTATCCATCCATCTGCATCCCGCCCGACATCGTGCCTCGTACACGCCTCTACAAGCAAACGATGCAAAAACACACAGTCCACCACAAAAGTTGATGAACAAAGACGTCGGCGCAAAAAGTGGTATGGACAAGGGACAGTTTCGATCTTGACGGCAGGACCCAGGTCTGTAGAGAAACGTGGGACAAACGTGCTGATCCCTCGTGCCTGGTGATGGGAATTATCCTCCTGCCAGAAACGTCCACGATCGTCGCAGACGATATGCTAGGACCTTCTTTCGAAGAACAACCGATGCAACAACAAGAAATGCTTGCGTGCACGAGCTTCTCAATAGCACGGCAAACCATTGCCATGCCCGCAGCTCCGCATGCTCCGTCGCCATTGGCGTCCAGACCGCGGGTGGGAGATGCATGAGCTCTGCCGCTACCTAAACTCACGGCGCGCGGCGAAGCGTCGTGGAAGGAGGGCCAGGGAAAGCGTAGATTGTTCCGGAGGGTCGCTAGGCGTTCTTGGAAGGTGTCAGCCTGTCAGGGAAGATGTCGTGAAATTCTCTCGCAAGTCAATGTTGCCATGTTGAGACCGCTGAAAGTTACTCGGCCAGAGAAGCGCTCGAGGCTGTTCGCCTTGGACATTGACGGTACCTGCTGTTTCGCAGGTCTTGGGCCGCGTGAGGTCGCATAGAGCCTCTTTGGCGGATGGAAATCGTATGAGATTTCTCCGACTCTCATTCTGATCATGCCAGACGATGCATCACATGTCGGTGATGTGCTCTGCTTGTTGAGTCGAAGAAAAGCGCGGTGACGATCTTTCCTCAGCGAAGATCCGCCAAGGCCCCGGGTCTCAGCTCGATCTGAACCGCGCCAAACTCTCTCTGAGCACTTCACCTCTGCCAGTATTTTAGCGTCGGCATCGACGTGCCCCGTCTGCCTTATGCCATTCGTCCCGCGATCTTCGAAGCCCTCCGTGCAGACATTGGAAGGGCCACATCGCCATGAGAGCGCCGTGCCTTTTCATGTGCGCGGATGGCTGACGTCGGCTCTTGATGGGACCTGCTCATCGAGCCGACAGAGTCATGGTAGCGAACACGCCTAATCACGCACTCAACGGCGTCCGTCTGAGAACATGGAACGGTTCGTGGGACGAACTTTATTCCCACAGCACCAGTGCACCACCGACGTGGCAGCGTGGGCTCGCTTTTCCTTTTGTTGGTACATGTACCTCGCAGACATGATCCTCAAGCCGCAGCGCCTCCTGCGTCTTGCGTTAGGAACTGTGCTAGAGGCAGGTACAGCTTTCTCTCTGTATTCCTCAACATCCCGGGACTCATGTCCTTAAGTGCCGGACTGCCATCTTCTCCACTGATTTCTTCAGCATCCCTGGAGGGCATGTTCATACGGCGCGAGCCAAGCATAGCTGAGCCAAGATGCGCGACCTCAGCACCGGTCATGGTTTCGTTACACCATCAGATATCGATCACAGGCCTTGGCTATGGGTATGCAGCCTGCTGGCGCTGTTATACAGCCTGTTGTGTCTTGGAGCGCGTTTCGTGGGCAAGTGGGACTTGTTGTGGTGGGATGACTTGGTCCTGAGCATTGGCTATGTCTTCGCAGTGGTGCATTGGGGAATCTTGTTCAGCGCGCTGGATAGCGGGTTGGCGGTCACTGCTTTGGCATTGACAGCTGATCAGACTGGACGTGCCTCTGAGGTAAGCATATCATTCACTTACATCCAGCAACATCCTGGTCATCCGATGAATGGCCGCGAGTCAGGCGTCCGTTACAGATTCTTGCTAACATGAACACAGCTGTACTTCGCGGCGAGAATACCATTGTTTCTGGCTCTTTGCCTTTCGAAGCTCTCGATTCTCACCTTTACGCGCCGTATCTTCGCTGGCGATATCTACAGGTGCGTGTCACGGAGGAGATGCCACATGGCAAAGACTCACGACTTGACAGGGAAAACATACTGTTTGGCGTTGCCTATGCCATAACCGTACTCTATGGTTTGCTTGCCATCCTGCTCAGCTCAGCAGGATGCAGGCCCCAGTCAGCTCTGGTCGCCAGCGTCGACGCTGTCTGCGATGCCAATGTACGTTTACTAACCCAGAAGGTTGCCTTCAGCATACTCACTTTCCCCATAGACTGCACGATGGACAGTCCTCACCGCGCTCGACGGCCTAACAGAACTCATCATCCTCGCAATGCCAATCTGGTTCATCAGCAAAAACGACCTCCAAGCCTCAAAGAAACGCATCGTGATCTTCGTCTACGCCTTCCGACTCCTCGTCATCGGAATTTCAGTCGCAGTTACCACTACCTACTTCAACTTCCTCAACAACGGCGACGACGACATCGACATTGCACCTGTTGTAGCATGGGAAGAGGTGTTGTTGGCGTTTTCGCTCATCTCCGCATCCTTCCCATGCTTACGAAGCTTCCTGTGGGCTTTCATGTCGCGAGGCTTGATGACGATGTATGGCAATACTATTGCCGAGTCTTCCACCAACCATTCGCGTAGTGCTAGCGTACAGCTGCGATCATTCAACGCTTACAAGTCGAATACCTCTCGTACTGGGTCAGAGACTGGGGATTCGAGATTCAGGTTACGGCCTGAGCAAGTTCAGTATCAGTAAGACAGCCAGCAACACCTCATTTGCAGCAATTTCTGACATGCCTCACAGAGTCAACGTAATCGGCGAACCCCGAAGAAACCCCCAACCAAGCGGCATCGACACCAGAAGTCGACGATCAGAAAGCGATGGAAGTAATCAAATGGTGATACATCATCAGACATCCTACCGTGTCGAGAACGTTAGCGTCGTATGACGGGACTCAACCTTGTGAGGTAAGAGTAGCTTGTACACAACCTGTACATATATATACATCAACCATCACCTCAATGCCTCGTCCCGCGTGACAGCAAGCCACGTCAACGACCATAGCTGGCGAACATTACTCTCGGTTGGATCCTGTAGCACACGTTAGCCAGTCGCTCGCTCCAATACATGCAGCAGTTCAGGATGTATATGAGTACTCACCAACCCCGCCGGCGGCGGCAAAGCCCCCCAGCGCCTCGAAGGTAAAATCCCCATCCTGGAAGACCCAGCTCCACACTTCATTATTAATATACGCCTCATTCATCTCAATCAGATCCCAAAGATGATTATAAGCCGCCAAAACATTCCCACGCACCCCCTCATCCCCACAAAATCCCGGCACCTCTCCCTCTCCTTCACCACACCGCACCAACTGCCTCTCCAGCCCCGCTCCCATCATCGCCATCTGCCAAATCCACACGACCGTCCCGTGATACGCATTATTCGTGAAACTCGCCGCATACACAGCATCGCCACCATAGGCCGGATTCGCGATCAGGAGGCCGACGGGATTACTCAGGCCTACCGGAAAGGGGGCCAGGATGTTGGTGGCGGTTTGGTTGAGGAAGGGGGTGAGTTGGGAGTCGGTTGTGGAGTTGAGGAGGAAAAGGCGGAAGCAATCGTCGGTGTTCATGATGTGGACGAGGGGTTGGTTGTTGTTTCCGTCGAGGGCCAGGGCGTGGAAGGTTATGGCGTCCGTGATGGAGGGGATGGAGAGGGAGGGGGAGAGGTTGATGGTAGTGGCGTAGGTTTGGACGAGGGAGTTTGCGTCTGCTGGTGGGATGGTGATGCGGAAGAAGGCGAGGGGGTTGTCTTGCCAGATTTGCGCGGAGGTGGTTGCTGTCTCGGACCAGGAGGGGTGGGCGGGGAAGAAGTTGGCCGTGGCGAGGTTGCCGATTGCGTGGAGGGCAGCGGGCACGAGGGCGGTGTTGACGTCGTAGGGAATGCGGCCGCCGCCGATGCCGTAGGTGCTGTCGCGCCATTGGCCTACTACTTCGCCGTCTTGGAGGTGGATTAGGTTCTCTTTGGTTTGGCCGCCTGGCTGGGCGAAGGGGGTGGTCATGTTGATGATGGCTTCGATGTTGATGGAGAAGAGCTCTCCGTAGGTGAGGCCTGCGTTGCCGAAGTCTGTGGTTGCTTTCGTGGCGAAGAATGCTTGGCTGCGACTTCGTCCAGTCTCTGTCTTCAGGAAGTAGGCTTCGACCAGAGGCGCGAGGAAGTACTCGGTGTCGACCATTTGATATGTACAGCCAGGCCTGTTTGCTTCGTTGCCGCTGATATTCTTTTGCAGGTTCAGGAAGGTCGCGTAGTCGCCAATGGTCTCCTCGTGACAGACAATGCCAGAGGTTCGATTCAGCCGTTCCAAGACCGCGCCGATCACTGCTTCCATTGCTCCACCTTCGCCTTCGGATAGCACGGGCTGTAGTAGCAGTGCGGCGATCATACTATCTCGTCCAAAGTACGCGAGGAATCGCCAAGCACCAGCGAGAAGTTTGGTCAAGTAGGACAGGAAGGAAAATGTGCTGTTGGCGGTTGTGAACCTCCAAAGGTAAGCGTAGCTGAGTGGAGCTCTCTACCAACCCTTCTAGACTGCAAAGTAGCGTGCGATCCACGCTACCGCTACCCGACGTACAGTGCTTATTATACGACGACATAGGCGTTAGCGACGAGTATATGTTTGCGAGTTCGCCAACAGGCACAGTGCGGTAGGTCACGTGACCCTAAAGCTTGGAAGTTGACCAATCAGAGCGGGCGCCAAGGCTAGTTGAGGGCTGGTATAGAGCTTCACTCCCTCGCTGACGCCTCACCTACGTACTCGCAAGCTCGTACTCCGGTGTGGCTAGCGCTCGGTCGCTACGCTTAATAAAGACGTTGCTTGGTCAGCCTCGCGCTCGATAAGATCTTGTGACTGGTCATTCAGCACCTCATCCGTACTGAGTTGAGTAAGCTGAGGATAGTCGAACCACGCCGTGAAGTTGTACGTTCCAGCCTCAAAGACTAAGGTATTGTTACCTAGATCGTTCCTCTCGATCATGACACTGCCGCCTCCGGATGGAACAAAAGACATCTGCGTAGTCGTGACATTGTCGAGCCACATTCGCGAGAGAAGAGCGCCACCATCGCTGGTCGCTGTCCATTCGATGGCATCCTGAATCACGGCATAGACGAGCGATGGACCTTCCGTAAAGTCTCTGATATTCCTGATACGACCCATGATCGGCACAGCCAAGACCGCTGAAGAATTGAAATTCACCAAAGTCGTGACTCCAACATACGGTAACCCCGACAATGAATCGCTCGCTGGATCAGCGTATGCGCCTTGAAGCTCGAAATTCGATGTTCTATTCTCCAGCCTGATAGCCAAAGTTCCATTCTCACCATCGCGCGGCTTGAAGAAGCTGACTACGCCGGAATTGCCTGCAGGCCATGCGACCAGCAGCCGCGGTCCAATGATGGTCAAATTGCTGTTTCCCAGTGGACTCGTGACCACAACTTGCGACGCGGAATGGCAATCGGAGTAGAAGTAGTTCTCGTAAGGTGGATCGCTGAGCCATTGCGTTGTGGGCTGATCTGTGCATAATGGCATGGAGGGCATCGTTGTGTTTGATGCCGTTGGAGAGCATACGAGCTTGTCGCCGCTGCAAGAGTACATCTCGGGCGAGTAGCAGTCAGGGCCGCATCGTAAGGTTGGGTTGCCGTTGAGGACTGGGCAGAGGAAGTCGCCGTCGTAACATGTATACTGCGGGCATGGTTAGTTCTTTGAGGTCTGTAGTTGAGCTGTGATCGATGTGTTTACCTTCGATACAGAATATCTGTCCTCACCACAAGACAGCAACGCTTCGTCTGTGCTCTGTGGCAGCGCAAGCGTAGCCGCAATCCATTGCGTGAACAATGGAGCTGCCAGTCTAACTCCTGTCATGTTGAGTTGTGGCGCTGGTCTGCAATTGATGCGCAGGAAAGATGGTCAACGGAACGGAGTCGAGAGTCTTCCTTTACCTTGTCAATGGCAGCCACCTTCCAAAGTCGTCATCCTTCATCTCGTCTGCCAACTCGACCTAGCATGATGATCAGGCACTTACATGTCAACTCTTCGCTTAACATCACGCTAGCTGCAGCGCGAAGACGTCAGATCGTCATTCTTGGCTGAACAGTGTTCGAGCGGGGTGCCACGTTTCGTGCGGAGTTAGGAGCAGTCCGCAAGAACTTGTCGAAGCAGAAGGCGTTCGCCATGATTGGATGTATGATCATCATTTTGCTTGATATGCCGTAGTGTGCAGAATAGTAGATGTTCAGTCCGAGGTGGCATGCTGTGTTCATTCAGGGCTCCAGCTAGATATCCAACGACTTTCCATCTTGTAGTCGTATCCGAAGCGGCCAACAAGGCGGTCTAGTCTTGCTGCTGGAGATGCCAGTCCTCACTTCCCTGCATCAACCAACAGTCAGTTCTCATGGCTTCGGATTAGGAACCATATCAGACATACCCGAACCAAGCAACATCTGCCGCAGCTTAGTCGCGCAAACAGCAATATCTCTCGTTAATGAATGGGCAGCCTCCAACCTCGGGCTTGCAGAACGTGTTGCCTTCACAGTTGTCCTTGGTAAAATAGAGCCTAATCCCTCAGCTTGAACGCCACTGAAGAGGGCAACGGCCAGGGCCAGGTCTTGAGGTCGAATTGCATGGCTAGGGTAGTCTTTCGTTCGTTATGGGAAGGATCACAGTATCGTGAGATGATGGATTCTCCATGTCAGTGAAGGAGGTTTCTTTTGTATCAATGGCCAAGATCTCAGTCTTATGAACATGGCCTGGTCTGGGAGTTGTTCTTGGCGTACTCATGGACCGCTGCGGTGGCACGACTGATGATCCGGACTAGAACCGACATCACCCAAGAAGTCAAGCGGCTGATGGCACTTCTTTGTCTATGCGTTTGGGGAAGGGACGTCGACTCGTCGTAGAATGCGGAGTAGGGGTAGACACAGGCGGAAGCTGCTGAGTTACACGGTACGCGAGGGCTGCTGTAGGACAGCAAAGACATACGTCCGTAGTTTAACCCTCGTTCCTGTAAAAGTCCCGATCCGTCGCTTTTTTATACGTATACGGGCGGAAGTGGCATGAGTGCTAGAGACGGCTGTGAAATTGGCAACCAGCGTACAGGAGCATTCACAACGACGAAGACAGGCTTGGCGGCGTGTGTTCGTCGGGTGATTGTCTATCATGTGTCATCCGCAATAGCTGCTTTGGATCTTTTGGCGATTGGGGCACCCATCACCTGAGAGTCGCCTCTTCGTCGTCATCAACATACCAGTCGTCCTCGGAAGACGGACTGCATGTTCCCCGTCGGCTGCATATGTGCTTCAAACAACGGCATCGCTTTCTCCATGGGCTTACAAAAGAATCGCATGACCGCCGGCCGAGTGTTGGATGCTGAGCTGCGGTGGTTTCTCTGCTGGACAAGACGGATCGTAGACGATCTCTGACAGAGCGGCAAGGTAGTATAGTATGGCTTCGACACTTAACGATCCTTCGAGTCGAATCTGGCAAAGTTGCGACGCGATGATTCTGCGAAGCATAGACAGACCTGTGCATCCCTCTTTGTATGATGCCGCGGCAAACATCTCCCTCTTCGCCCTACAAATAACGCCTCTCGCTGCACGCTTCCAGTGCACATAAGCCACTCTCCATGTCTTCCGAAGACCAAGGCCCAGCTGACTCGCCAGACGTCTACAAAATCCCCTCAGTCGAGCAGATCCGCTATCTGATCATGAAAAATCGCGGCGCGAGTACAGAACAATTGCTGGAACTCTTCAAACAGCATGGTCCATACCAGGATGAAATCTGGGCCGAACAAGAATACGCGCGGCGTGTCGATGGCACTGCTGGGTGGAACCCCGCAGCGAACACTTCGCGCGCAAACATCGTTTGGAGCAACGTGCTAAGGACTGGGAGCCGAGGTCTAAGGAGTATCGTGAGAAGATGGAGGCGGCCGAGAAGGAGGAGCAGTTGGCGGAGGGAAACCGTAAGCAGTCTGAGAATGGTGAACAGCATACGGCCGAGGGGCATGAGATGACGGAAGGTGCTAATGCGCATGATTATGGTGGCAATTGGGAGGCGTGGAAGTTGGCTGTTGCCCGCGAGCGCGAGAAGGGCTCGAGGGCTGACGATGACGGTGTCGGTCGATGAGTAGGTAGTCTCTTCCCTTTGTTTGACCAGGCTGCTTTGGAATTCTTCTGATCGTTTGCTGGCGTTGTCACACTTGTTGAGCCACATTGCTGACATTAATCCGAAGTGGTCCATAGCCTTCTTGTCAAGGCCCGTAGGAGGCTGTGGCCAAGTTCAATCGATATTTGAGTTGTCGCGCTCGATCTCCGAGCCAAACGGAGCGTGGATGCCCGGGCAGATCTTACAGTCCAAGCTGTTGGCGAAAGGTCCGATGTAGGCGTCCGTGACTATCCTTTGCCATCAATCTATTCCAGCGGTCTTCAGTCACCCAAACTCTCCCTCTGCCGACTAGGCCAAAGCCACTCCCTCAACTCCCTCAACCTACTCCCCGCCTCCCTCCCCACGATTCCCTCCTGCATCCTCTCCACCTGACCCCTCGGCGCGAATTTCGCCGTAGCTTTCACACACACCTTCCCATCCATCGTCTCCAACGTCGCAACCCACTCCGCTCCCTTGATCGGAAGTCGCACATTCTCATCGTCATAACTCGGCACCACCCTCACAGTGTAAAAGTGATTCGCGTGCGTCGGCTTGATGTAGTCGATACTCAGCTGTGCTGGCTCGGACGGTAGCTCTGTCGGATACAGCATCTTGGCGTGATCGCCGGTGCCGGGGAGGCGTTGTGGTTTGGCTGCGGAGCTGTATTGCGCTGAAGATGTGGGGTGGCAGAGGGTGTTGGCCAGTGCGACTTTCTCTTGCAATGCTGTTGCTAGAAGCCCACCATGTGTCACGCCAGGCCATCCACTCAGACTCCCGCCAAACCACACGATACCCACGAGTTTCTGCTCGCCTCTGTCCCAGAAGATCCGCTCTACACCGAGCCCTTTCGCGCCTTGCAGCCCCTTCACCAGTTCTGTCTTACTCCCCATCCCATCTGCGGGAGCAACGACTTCTACCCATCCCGCCTCTTTGCCCTGTAGAGCTTTCGTCACGCCTAGACACTTGCCTCGCAGGACTTTCACTTTGAACTCTTCTTCGATGCGCTTGTTAAGATCGTCCATCAGAACACCGTCCTCGTGCGTTCCAGCTTCGGGCATGGAGGGCGGAGAGATGAAGTGGACTAAGGTTGTGCCAGCGCCGAAGCCGAGAACGAGGGCGAAAGCGCTCCATATGTATGGTAGTCGTGATTTTCGGGGAGGTGGTGGAGATGTGCTGTAGGCGCGTGGGATGAGTGTAGCGCGGTAGAGGTGTTGGTAGCGGAGGGAGAGGGCTGGGCGTAGAGCGCGATGGGGGATTGACATTGTTGCTGTGCTACTTCGTGGAAAGTGGTTGTCTTGAGCAGGGAGGCGGGAGCGAGGGAGTTCTTCGAGCTCTGGGTGTGCCGTCTTGCGACTCGGCTGCACTTGCCGTTCTCACAAGCTCACCTCGGCGTTGACATGGCTTCTGTCAACATCACTCCATACATTCTTGTTACATCGACCATCTACTGTCAATCAAGACTCTTTCCCATGGGAACCATGAACCACTCGCCCCTTCTCCGCCTCTCGGCAGAGCTTCGCAACGTGATCTACGAACATACATTCACCTCTCAATACGCCGTAACACTGTGCTCGGGCAAAGTCCAACATCCCTTGACCAAAACATGTCGCCAGATCCGACACGAGACACTGCCGATGTACTACGCCGTGACAAAATTCAACGCGCACCTTGATGACGGACCCGCAACACCACTAGCAAAGTGGTTGAAAACACAGGCTCCGGAGTTGGTTCTGTGCATGAACGGGCTGGTCATCTGGGTAAGCCTCATCTATGCTGTTGGGCTGAATGTTGCTTATGTACTTTCAAGAGCTGGATCTCCGGGTTTGCGAGGATATTGTTAGATGATGACAATGTTGGTGCTTCCCGATCGAATTTGAACATCGCTACACCATTCTCCCACCCCGCATTCATTTCGTAGAACTTTGACGCTGACTATATCAAGGACATGCGCAATCTCAACTACACACTCCACGGAACCGAATCGACCTCTCTTCTCCTTGAGACACAACCCGCACAAGGCAAGCACTACACGCTCCGGCCAGTGGGCAGCTGGATCCTCGAAGGAGGCTTCCACCTGAAAGAAATCTGCATCGCTCTCCAAGAAATTGGCCTAAGCTTATCTCGTTTCTGCATCACCGACGAGACGGGAGACTCGAGATTCAGACTAACAAGCGAGTTCGCCATCGTTGCCCTGAACCCTGTCCCTGTTGACTTGGCAGCGACTGATGACCACATCGGTGTCAACGAGGCAGCTCGACAGATTGGACTGTCGGATTGTGCTAGAGGGGAGTTGATCCAGAGGGTTGCGAATGGACATAGGCGAGTGAGGCTGGTTGATGGCCGACGTGTTTTGATGTTTCAATTTGCAGGGGATCGAGGAATCTGGTTGCAAGATGTCAAGGAGATGCTCTGAACTGCAGCTTGGCAGGACCGAAAATCGATGCGGCGACGATTGAGAACGTCGATAGGCATGCATGATGGGGCTGTTTCAAGGTCCTAAATTTTGAGCACCAGACCCACCTTTCCATTGATATATGGAAATCTGCCAAGGTTTGGCACGATTGAGGACATGTAGTCGAAACATGTCGTTGTGAAAAAACCAAGCTAATTCACAGCAGAATGAGGCCAGCTCAGTCTTTGGCATGTCATATAAGCCCCCAGAGCTCCATCATTTTTCTCACCCAACGTCAAGTACGACCACGTCACAACAATTCGCGGCCAACGATACAAAGACGTACGAACCTCAATCGAATAACCGAATCTGCCTTCGAACTATTTAGCGATGAGCGACATGTCCACTATGGAAACCGATATGGGCCTTCCCACGATTCGTCGTCAGCAATCCCGACACATGCGCGATTCCGAACTGTCTTGCTACGAGCACCACATCCACATCCTAACCCAAACCCGCCATAACCCCCCCTTCACCACAACAAGAGCAGCCATCAACGCAAACCTGACCCACAGCGTCCTCGGCCCATGGAAATTCTCCACACAAAAATTCTGGCTCTCCTTAGGCAGCGCCTCGCCCAGAAAGAGTTCAACTTCAGAATGTGGAATATGCCTGGACGGGATCGGCACCAACTCCCTTCGCCTCAACTGCTCAAGCCGCCACACCTTCTGCTCCAGTTGCATTCTGCGCTGGATGTGTTCCACCGACCGAGCCACGTGCCCGATGTGTCGGGCCTTTCTCACCAAAGGGTTCAGGACGCAGTTGGTAGACACGGTGTTCCTACACGAGCTCACGCTCATAAAGAAGTGCTGGAGGGAGGGAGGCAAGGGGGTGGATGCGTGTGGTGTGGAGATAGCAACACGGGAGACGTTGGCGTGGTGCTTATGGCAGGATGTGTTGGAGATTGAGGAGGAGATAGATGAAGGCAGCGTTCCTGGCAAGTTTGATGGGGAGCCGAGGCGAGGGACGGGTGGGGAGCTGCAGTGGGTGGTGTACTTGATCGATACGAGCGGAGGGCTTGTAAGGGCAGCATGAGGTCGAAGACAGGGGTTGCAGTGCTCTTGGTGCTCATGACCACGAGCCAGATAGTCTACATTAGTACCTATATTACCAAATTGACCCATGGCTACTGTGACTCTGCCGATGCAGATCGCTTCCTGTTCCTGGAGTCATGATTGCTCTCCCTCCACACGCCTGGGAAATCATTCGCTTTGTCTTTGAAGCCCTTTGCCATGATATAGAATCCAGCGTCTTTATGAGTGGCGGCAGGATCGCGGGTGTCTGGTGGAAGCGGTAGCACTGCCCACTGGTGATTGCCCTGCCACAGAAAGCAAGCGCGGCGGCGATTGAAGCATGTCCTGCATGCATACTTCTTGGAGCCGCAGGCGGTCCACGATGTACTACTTCCACAGCCACTCATCCAAGTATGTCCGCAACACTTGATATCATTCGACTTGGGCTCTTGGGGCAGAGTTAGCCGACGACGTCGAGCCTCGTAGTATTCCAGAGAAGATTGGATGGACTCGGAGACATCCGACGACACATCTATCAGTCGGCCTAGCTCAAAATCGCCGTCCGAAGTGATGGACCTAACGGGCTTCCAGACCTGGCCAGGGAAGGTCTTGGAGGCGTAGGTAATCAGCTCGTCGTAGGCATCGTTGGCTGGCGTGTTGTCCTCCATCAAGGCCGCTGCAATGTCTGCTGGTGGCGATGATAGCCTGCTCAAGACGTCGTCTGATAACTCTTTCGTTATCTCGAAATTACCAGCCGCGGTCGTGGGTGCTTGAACAATGATCTCGCTAAGAGTGGGAGAACGTTCGATTGAACGGATTGCATCAACTCGAGAGGTGTCGCTGATCGGGATGCTAGCGTCAGACGACCCATCATCAGAAGACATGGTGATGACTTCTGCCTTTGAGCTGGCGACCATCCCCACATTGGAGCCACACAGGGGAGTTTGCTCGAGTGCGGATGAAAACAGCTCTGGAGCAGCGAGTGCATCGCGTCTCGGTTGCGTCGCCGGTGGATCAGCATCTGTGCTCCAAGCAGCCATGTTATATGGTTGTTTGTTGCCATTCTGAAGCTCGTCCATGGCCCGATCACCAACGTTACTGTCAAATCTGGTAGCCCAAGTGGCTGACTTCGGACGGCTCTCATTGAGTTTCTTGGCCTCAGCAAGCTTCTTAAGCATCTTCTCATGCTCCGGGTCCCTTGACACCTCCTTGCGCACATCCGGTCCCAGACGGGCTGTATGTGTCTCCAGGGTGAGCTTGCGTTTCTCATAAGGTCGATCATCACTGAATCGGCGCCCAAGACCGACGTCGTCGAGTGGGTCGACTGTGGGCTCTCTGTGGATCCTGAGATAGGATTAGCGTTGCGTGCAGAAGGTCGGCGGTCTGCACTCACTTGTTAACATCGTTCGCCTGAAGTTCAGCCTCTTCGTCTTCCTCCTCTTCTTGAGCATCACGATCGAGGTAGCCTTGCAAGGCATTTGCCAGACCCCGAATGCGCTCGTTCTTGTTAGCGAGCTCCTCCTTCAGCTTCAGGATCTCCACGTCCTTGGCGCGAAGTTGTTCATAATGATCTTTGGAGAGACTATGCATCGTTGCCGCGAGCTGAGCTTTCTCATCCACGTAGAGCTTCGCAGCTTCGTCCTTCTCTTTCAGTAGTTCGTGCTTCTCATCGAACATGCGGGACACAATCTGGTTCTTCTCGTTGAAGAGGGCATCCTTATCGTGAAGGAGACCATTGATGAAACTTGTAGAAGACATGTTGGCGGTGGAAGATGTGTTCATGGGGTATGGTGGTGGGACGCTGCCGGCATGCTCCGACGGCGGAGGCGAGAGTGGATGTGCGGGAGCATCGGGTGCGCTCAGCGGCTGGTGGTCGAGATTGGCAGAGAACATGTTGCTCCGGTCCATGTTACATAGTGGTTGGTGAGATGACGAGGATCAAGATCGCATCGATAATAGTGTTCGAAGAGGACTGAATGAGCCGGACTTGTGGTGTTGTCGAGGAGTTGAGCTGGACCTTGGAGGGTGTCTTATAGTGAAAGTTTCAGGTCCAAGCGCAGCCGTCCAGCCTGCTTGTGATGGAAGTGTGAAGCAGTGAAGCCGTGTCCAGTGCCAGAGGCGCTGGGTGGTGATCCTCGTAGCGCAATTGGAACATGTAAACCAGCTTGTTCACAGGCTCAACCAATGTTTTTCCAACCTGGCCCGGACGTAGAGCTCCGTCCATATCTTCCGCACATTTTTGTCTCGTCTGGTCTCGTCTGGTCTCGTCTGGTATCATCTCATATCATCTCTTCGTGGTCGCGCGGACCTCTCACTTCTCCTCCCTTCCATCCTGCCCTTGCCCACCATCAGCACCACTAACCGTCTCCTCCCCCAAAACCGTACTAGCAGCCATAAACATACCACCCGCATACCCTCCCAGACCCCTCATGCCCTCCGCCTGCACAGCCGTCATACGGAGCAAATTCTCCAGATCCGACATATTCGCCGTCAACTGCGCGAGCTGTGCATGAAGGTGACTGAGCTGACGGGACTTGCTGGCGGTCGCGGCGTTGGCGGTGGAGGGACGGGATACGTGTCCGTGGCCTGGCGTACGAGGGTGATTGGGGGCGGACATTGTTGTTGATGTGCTGGGTGGTGTTGAGGTTTGGGAGTTGGGAAGACGCGTTTGTTGATGTTTTGGGGAGAGCGGGACAGGAAAGATTGAGATTGGGAAGGTTTTGCCGAAGGCGAGGGAACTACACTTCATCATCCAGCAGAGCAAAGCAATCACTTGCTTGCACCCTCCCTAACCTAACAATCATGGCCTCCGCAAAGCCCCGCGTATACATCCTCACAGGCGCCGTCGCAGCCATAACAGCTACAGGAGCATGGTATGGCGCCGGCCTGAAGACGAGGCATGAGTTCAAGCAGGTATTTCCTTCCTCCTCCCTACCCAATTCCCTTTGATATCAATTCTGATGTTACATCCAGGAACGCCAAACCATAACCCAAGCCACAACATCAGACAGAATCGCCAGTCTAGAAATGTCAAAAGCAAAGCTGTTGAAGCAAAGAACAGAAATGCAGAACAAAATCGATCAATTGACTGGAAAAGCCACGACGCCACCAGTTGAGAAAATTGGGCCTGGACGATGAACAGCCATCCATAGATGCGACACAGAGCTCTCGTTGCATGGACAGATCATCAGGGATCTGCCTTAATGCCCATCTTGGAAGCCGAAAATGAAAAGCCACAGCACAGCCGGCCCTCGCCAACCTGAAGAACCGCACGACGAGAGGATTCTGCAAAGTAAAGCAGCCTATCACTCTCGCTCGAGCGCACATCATCCGCGTGGTACCGAGAGTCCCCACATCGTACCTTGCCCGGTAGCTACAAGTCGGGGACTCCCCAAGACATGACAATACCAGCTAAGTACTCCACTGGCTGGAAAGTCATACTGTCGCAAAACAACCGACGAGGACGAAGCAGGGCATCTCACACCGACCGGCAGCGCTTAAGCAGCGAGGACAGCGTCCAGCGCCACAGCAAATAGTTGTGAAGCGGAGAGTGTGGCAATCTCAGACAACGAAAGTAGATGAGAGCTTTTTGATACGGAGTAGTGCCACTCCATTGCTTGCCTGCGAGCTGTCAGGTGGGGATCCGCCGTGAGACGGCAATGCGCATGCCACACTCTCGGGAACACGAGCCAGGTCGTTCCAGACAAAGAATCGCGTCTCACGATGACCGGCAGCGCTGGAGCAGTGAGGATCCAATCCAGCGCCGCGGCGCATCATTGTGAAATGGAGAGCGGACACTTTCAGACAACAAAAATCCGATCAGAGCATGTATGATACACCAAAAACTACCTCGCCGTCATGACCTGAGTCCATCGATCTGTCATATTGAAAGCCCAGCTGTTGATTTTGAGGTCAGAAAAGAAGGGAAGAGCACGCTGGACTGTGGTATACGCTTGCAAACTTCACTCCATTTCAACCCGTTCCCATTTCAGTCGCACCGACCAATCCATGCCGTGGCAATTCTCGAACGCCGCGAGAGCGCCTCGAGCACCCATCTCCCATATCATAGCACTTCCAAGACTTGTCTTTCGTATACACTCCCTCGTTGCTTGGTGTCTGCCCTCCCTGCAGAGAGTCATGTCCATCGCGTCTTCATTATCCCCGCGATTGCATGTGTTGCTGCGGTGCCATGGGGTACGCGCCCTGCTGTGCGGCCTGTTGCTGCTGGAGATACGCCTGATATTGCAATGCCTGCTGCTGATCCGCCGTCATGTATGGTTGCTGGGGCTGCTGGTTGCGTGGCATGCCCTGCGGTGGCATGCCTTGAGGTGCCATGGGTGGAGGCGCGGTGTGCTGTTCTTCGGGTGATTCGACGGCTGAGCCGTCGCCGTCGACGCCATTGCTATCGGCTGGCTCTGGTGCGTTGAGGCATGCCTACGCGACGCGTTAGCATGGAAAGAGAAGGTGCAATGGGGATCAGTATCACTCACTTGAATCAGGTTCTTGCCCTCTGGCTTGGTGACAAGTGGCTGAAGCTTCGGTGTGGTGAAAGTGTAGACCAGGCCTGTCTCGGATACTACGAGCAGTAACACCTGGGTGCCAGTAAGGACCGACAGTTCGTACGCCTAGAACCGCTTGTTAGCATCGAGACGCGTGTTCTTGACGCGCCATTCGCACCTTCTTCATGATACCCGCCTTCCGCTTCGAGAAGGTGATGTGTCGACGCGACTTGTCCTGAATGAACTTGATCTCGATCTTACGGCGCTCACGGCCAGGCTTGTCGTCGTCGTCATCATCGTCGTCGGCGGCATTGGAGGTACGTTGGCGCTTGACGCCGCGCGACTCGTTGCCGTTCTCGAGCTCCTGCTCCTCGTGGTCGCCGGTGGGGTCCTGGTTGACGAGTTCTGCCGACATGGTTGAAGAAGTGATCTCGAACTGTTTGTCACTCAAGGGCTATGCTGCTTTGGGCGATGGGTGTGGAGATGGATTGCCTGTTGGAGCTGACCAGATGAAGTAGAAGCTAAACTGCTTCGGCAGAGGCAGGGAACGTGTGCAGAATTGACGGTCGCGGCCTAGGCGGGGAAGGTGCGGCCAAGCTTTTTGCCTCCGAGCTGGTGTGGAAAGAGAAAGAACACCTCGCACCGCAGCAACAATTCACTCCGGTCGGCAGGTGCGATGCTGAGCTGCGTGTGAAACACTGCTGGATGCGGCAGTCGCGATTGAGTCGAATGCGGATGGGCCGCCGAGGTTTGGGTTATGGAGTTTGGTGAGAGGCTGGGCAGGAATGCGGCAGGGCAACGGCTGTGCTGCAGCGAGCGAGAAACAGCGACCGTTCCTGAGACTGCACGCGCCCGGGCTGACTGCTTCGACGCAACTGCTGCAGGCTGTGGTTCGGCAGAGCAGGCGCGCCCAACCAGCAAGCTGCGAGCTGTGGAGGGTGCAAGGCTTCTTTCCTGTTGGTTTCGCGAATTGCTACTTTGGTCGTCGGGTCAGAGTTTCTGGAAGCTAACGCGCTGCGGTAAAAGAGTCGTCAGCGAATGCTTGAAGCCGCTCAGAGAGGTTTAGAAAGGTCTGCAACAGGAAAGGACACAACAGAACCGGCAGGGGCGACTACTTGAGGGAAAACACCACCGAGCGACCACTTCTCCACTCAGCTGAGATGCCGGCTGCCGGGAACACTTGAGCTGACATTACCGGGCGGACCTCATTCAGCTATGTGGCGGCACTCCTTCCACACCGAACACCAGGGCGAAGCTACGGTGAGGCAATCGCATGCAACAAGCTCTGCGGTTCGTCTTGAGATCAGATACGTAGCGGAAGATATAACCGGAGCATTCATACCATCTTGATCGATCTTCGAGGCAGCCAGAGCTTCAGATCATCACGAATTCCGGGTCTGTGTCTGTGGGTGAAGTTTGCAGCATTAAGTCGCCAATTATGTACTGCTCTGCTGCCATATAGCATCTGCTACCTACTTGCATGGCCGCATTGGCTCCGCTTGACTAAGGCATTAGCTGGGATGATGATGCTGTACAACAGTGCTCGAGAACTTCTGCTCGGGTCGAACCATATGCATCGGAACGCGCTTCAACAGAGGCACAAGAAGCGTCTCGAGATGATGAGATGGAGTGTTTGTTCAATCGAGCGATATCACTAACTGTTTGTGCAACATGGCACGACGATGGCGCCGCTTCAGCTAAAGACGATCGTCACTTTCACGAAACTCCGCTTGGCACGTGGGCTCAGCTCGACGATCCATGCCTCTTACTTCGAATTGGTTGGACGATTCATCTCATCTTCAGCTTCATCATTCTCATGCAACACTGTTATCGTGCATTTGTGGCGATGGCATTTACATGAGATGATGGACGCGCATCGTCGTCCGGAGACATGCAGGTCAGATCTTGTGTTACCAAAAGAACTTCCGGTCAATCACAGTTCGTGCCGGCGTCGGTACAGCTGTGCACGTCCAGACGATAGCAAGTGCTTCATTCGGGCTCAACGATACCAGCTACTCTTATGAATACTCGGAAGCATCTCATCAATCTGCACATGCGCACGCACACTCACATGCGGATGAGCTGGATAACCATATCCATGAGCTGACTACCGGCGGATTCCGACCTCTCGCTGTCGGCTTCAGCGGCGGAGAAGACAAGGTCCAGCAGCCGAAGGGAGCTCAAGCTGAGACAAAACAGCCATGCTGACACGGTAAGACGAAATGTTTCCTCTCTCTTGCAAACCAACAGAAACCATCACAGCCTGTTCGTGGCCATCGAAATGACCACAATATCATCGTACTTGACGTCCTTCGCGCTTCAAGCGTTTGCTTGCGCCTTCATCGCGTTGATCTTCGAAGCATGCCTCATATGCTTCCTGAGCTCAGCGGATGACAACAACGACATCGAATGCGGACCGCGAAGAACATACACGGAGAAACACACACTGGACGATGAAAATGCCGAGGACGAACTTCGAGAAAAGCTCATCCAATATCAATACTCCCTCGAACCCAACACCCTCCTCGAATGCAGCGACGCAGTCTGCTACTGACCCTCCACCTTCGGAACAACCCTCCCCTCAGCCTCAGCACCCGGCTTAACATCTTCCCAAATCGGCCACGGAATCTGGAACGCATTCGTCACCCGTCCATACGAAATCCCCTGAAGCCTCCCAATCGGCTTCGACTTAGCTGGATCAATGAACTTCCTCTCATCATCCACTACATCTTCTCTCACCCAGAACTTCGTCCCCTCAAGGATCGTAATGACATTCGACGTCTTCCCGGGCTTGGATTGACTTGCAACCTCATGCGTCCCGACCAATTTACACTCTGCCGCAAACACAGCCTCCTGGATCCGACTCGCTTTGACATCCGTACAAGGAGCCGGCGTCAAGCCCGTCAACGCCCATTCATAGATGCCGTAGGGCGTATCCATCGCGCACGCATTCGCGGCTTCGAGGATATCCTCCGTCAAAACATTAATCACACACTCCCCAGTGTCCCGCAAATTTGCCAGACTATCCTTCGCCGCCGAAGACCCAATCGCATGTCCCACCACAAACGTCGGCGGATCATGGCTCATAGCCTGAAAGAACGAGTACGGCGCTAGATTCGTGCTCTGGCCATCCTTTGAAATGGTACTCACAACTGCCGTCGGACGGGGGATTACTGCAGAGGTGATGAGACGATAGTTGAAAGCTGGGTCGCGACCTGGTTCGTGAGGATCGATGGAAATCTGGGTAGTCTTGGAAGGATCGTTTTTGTTGGCGGCGCCTTCGCCGATTTTCCAGTTGGGGTTCTTGATTTTAATCCAGATGAATTCGGTGGAGGGCCAGTCTGGACAGCTGTTTTCTGTGGCTTTGAAGTCGCGGGGGTTGCGTTTGGATTTGTCGACTTGGCCTGTGCCGTTTGTTGTTGGCGTGGGCTGGGACATGGTGGTGGATATGTGGGCTATTCTGTTGATAGCTTTGGAGTCGTTCACCATGAGCTTTTTGTAGAGCCAATGGCGGTGGTCCTCAGTACATTTATCCGGATGGCGCAAAGTAGTAATGTTGAAGGTTACTGAGCGATGTCACACAATGTGAACCCGAGTCTTACGTGCTATGCGTGTAAGATATGGAGCTTGGTAATGGCGTTTGATGCGGGAACGTGGACGGCACTTGCAGGCCGAGGTGTCTCCACCATGACGGCTAATGCGGGTGTGCGATCAGGACTGCAGTCTTTCTTGACTACCCGGACATGTAGGTTCACCTTCAATACCTCTCTTCATTATGGTCATGCCTCTATAGCGTTCTTCACGACATGGCAAGCACCTACACAAGCTACAGAATTGGTTGACACTAGACTCCGAAAGCCCCACCGTTGGTTTCGAACACTTCGAAAACAATACTCTTCTAAGATTGGTAAAGATCTGACTAGCACGATAGCCCAGCAGTCCCGTACTCAATATAGGGAGCCATCATACCGATCAAGTGCAAGTCATCTTGAGTGGGCGAAGCAGGCACCTGAAGCTGCTCACCTTCCCGCATCGATATAGAGATTGGCCCATCCCGACTTGTCAACCGCGAAGCATACCTCACGATGGTCCAGCTGAACTCGTCTCCAATTCATGATCAAGCTGGAGCTTGCTCAACTGCTTCTGGATTCTCAGGTCCTACAGCTCGAGTTCCACTAGGCGTCTTTTGGCCTCGACCTTGGTCCGCTGAGCCATTGGCCCAGCTGAACTGGCGGTGCTCGATTCTAGTCTCTTTCTCTTGCCTTTGGCCCCGACACGCGAGGGAGCATCCCATTGCTCGTCTCTATAGAGCATTTTGATATCTTCACCTAGATCCTCGATAATCTCTTCAAGCTTTTGCACCTTCGTCAGTGCTTCCCTCTTTACAAAACCTGGAATTATTAGCGGCGAAAGTAGTCGCCAGCTCTTGGTGTTGTGCTTGCCGCTTGATCGTGTGATAGAGATATGCCTCGCCACAAGTCTTTCGCCCCTGACGCGAGATTTGGGCACTGATGGGCATGCCAGAACGAGACGGTAAGGCTGCCGTAGTCACCTTGCTTACAATTGGGCGCCTGTACTAGGTGAATTATTTCAGCGCCAAACGATGGCTTGCCGCAAGGACCGCCGACTGCCTTTTCAAGCGAAACATCATTGTTGTAGCAGACATTAATATAAAGACCATGAGGCCAAACGTCATCGAAGTCTGGCCGACAATTGTATGCCACGCAGATATTGTCGTCCTCCTCATCAACCTCTATGTAGCTCCATTGCAATTTGTGCCTGGGGGGGGGCGCGCTGATCTCTTGGATGCTTTTGGCCGCGAGGGAGCTGTTAGCGGCATCTTCTGGATCACGAGACCCTATCTCTGGGTCTATACGTGTGATGTTGCTGACAGCGTGCTTTGCATTCATCGTCGCAGTATTGTCGTAGTGTGGTTGTGTAAGGAGAGACGCGACGTGACTGATGCATGATGCGAAGCTGTCAGCATAGTAAGATCCTGAAGCGTTCAAGCAACCTTGAAGGGATCATTCCCTCGAGGATGATGAAGCCTGAAACCTTGCCATGAAACAGAGTGTGATTGTTGCATCGACATCCTTAGTGAGATATACTGTAACTTCACCACATCTCCTAGTATTTCCGCCCCATATGTGCCGCGTTTATGAGGAGACAAGTCATCAAGGCAATAGTATGTCTCGTCGCAGTGCTCGCACGCTTCTGCCGCTCTAGCTATGGCGTTTGCTCATCATAGTCTGTCTTCTGTTAGCTTGTGCTACGAATGCTCGAGCCATATACCTACCAGCGGAACGAAGATGAAGCAGCGTCCGCATCTGCCCCAATCCTTGTGGCTCAATGTATATGAAGCCTAGATCTCCCTTCGACTGCAACGACTGCACATGGCGAGGAAGCGACCTCGCACTAACAGCCTCCGCCGGATCGGCCACTTTCCCCTGCCAAACAAGGTCGTGATTGTAGTCTGCCGTCAATGTCATAGACCCGATATGCCCGGCTTCCATGTAAATCTCGATGACTAGTTCCGTCACGCCGGCTTGTGCTGCAGGAGGAAAGGTGGCGTAGACATTCAGCTTCTCTCCTACTGCTGTATAGATGCAGTACTCTGACAGTGAGGTCGTTCCATTCGTCGAAGGCAGAGAATGGATAGTCTTCCAGGTGTTCAGACTGGAGTGATACTGACCACTTCTACTCTGCGAAGGACTATGTGAGATGTAAAGGTCGATCAAATCGGTGAGGCCAGGCGAAGTTGGAGGCATGCCGTCAGGCGATGCACAAACGTTGTTGATGTGTTGTGAAGTTGAAAGAAGAACGAGGAGATTGGGGAACAACACGCCTTATATGTGGAGAGTGATGCTGCCAAGACCATGACCTGGACGTAGCACTCTATCGGAACGTCATGTGCTTGTTGGAGTGTTTTGGTCATTAAGCGTAGCGACCGAGCGCTAGCCACACCGGAGTACGAGCTTGCGAGTACGTAGGTGAGGCGTCAGCGAGGGAGTGAAGCTCTATACCAGCCCTCAACTAGCCTTGGCGCCCGCTCTGATTGGTCAACTTTCAAGTTTTAGGGTCACGTGACCTACCGCACTGTGCCTTGTGATAACCTTGGCGAGTGTGAATCTGAGATACAGAAAAGCTACCTAAGAAGACTCTAAACATAAAGCTAAGCGCTAAGCCGGCGGTATATTCGGATAAGAACGTTATATCCTCCCCTACTAGACCCTAACATACCTATATTAGCCTAAGGCGGCTAGCCTAATCGCCTATATACTTAAATCAATAATAAAAGAGATTCTAAAGCTTTAGCTTCCTTCGTCGTAGCTTCCTAGCCTATAATCATTTAGCTTACTTTACTCCGTATATATAACTACCTTACGCGGCTTAACTCTACTACCTAAGCTTACTACGAGCTTACTAACCCCGTTAGATAACCCCGCCGCGAGCTTCTTACGCGTATTCGCGCCTTCCTATATCGTTAGAAGCTCGTAGTATTAGGTAGCTCGTGTAGAACGTAGTATTAAGAATATATAGGCCGTAGGTTAAGTATATAGGTATAGGTATATTATATAACTAGATTACGTAACTAGGGTTTACTAGCCTATAGGCTAGTAAATATCCGGATACCTAGTATCTCCCTATACTAATACTAGCGATACTATATATAGATATACGCTATCCTATTAGGTCCTTCTTTATCTTTCGTATAATCCGCCGTCTTCTACTACTACGTAACTTGTACCTATTTAATAGGTTATAAGCCCGAGTTAGTAACTCGGTATTTCACCCTCAATAAAGTCGTATTAGAGTTATTCCTCTTTAGAACAAAAGGAAGGTAGACTAGAGGCCGTACCCGCCTTATATAGGAAGCTATAGCTATACTATAGGTATATATAAGACGTAAAAGAGCCTAGTAAGGCACTATTAGACTCCGAGTTAGGGAGCCTATACTAATACCTTAGATAAGTAGGCGAGCTTACTAAGAAGAGTCGCTCTCTGGACATCGCGTTCGTATCGACTAACTATTTATTCTAAGAGAGCCGTAGTGTCTTAGAAACCCCCTCTACTAAGAGAGTTACGCTATAGTATCTTAGTACTAATACGATCCTTACCGACCGACTTTCCTTTCTTCCCCGGCGGATAGCTATCCTCTCCGCTATTAACCTCGCGTTTAGTTTATTCTATTTTGATCCGATCGCGTACGACCGAATATATCCTTTTACCTAAGGGTAGCTAACCTGTCCCTTAACTTAAAAAAATAGAGAACGAGACTAGGTTCTTAAGAAAGAGAGCAGTACCTGTTCTAAGAAGAGAGAACTACGAAATATAGTTCAAGCTAATAAGAATATACCTAGTATTTAAGTAGGTTAACTAGGTCCTCGAAGATATTATTACGGACATTCCCGCTATAATCCTATCTATAGCGACACCCTCTATATTATCGGAGTCATCCCTTCCCTTAGATCGAGTAATAAGGAAGGTATTGTCACGGCCCTAGGCCTAGCGAATGTCTAGCTAGTACGTGGGTCACGTGACCGCGCGTACTAGCGTAGCACCTCGGCTTATATATAGCCTCGGCGCACCTTGCGCTCCTCTTTCCTACGTACCTAGCTACTTTATATTAACACGACTATAAACCGTTATAGGTATCGTATAGACGGTATAATATAATGGCCCTATATAAGATGTATATCTATCTGTCGATAGATAATTAAGAGATGATATACGAGATCCGGTATACGAAGGAGTTATAGGAATAGGCTAAAGCTAAATATAAGAGAAGACTTCTCGCTACTAGAAGAAGTTTGCTTTAGTAATATACTAATCTCGTAATAATAGAGGACTAGTTAATAGATAACGCCTAGTAGGAGCTTAGCTTAATTATAAGGAGGGCTATTTCAATCTCGTCTTAGTTCTAAGATATTAAGACTAAGGACAGAAAGATCTAGTAACTCTTAGTAGCTCTACTAGACTCATTTGGCTTAATTCGCGATACAATTGATACCTAGGTGAATCTCTTACTATAAGACATTCTTATAATTCTTAGGGAGAAGTAAGAATCAATAATTTATTAAGAGATAGCTATGTTCGCTAAGAAGGATTTCTAGGGTAAGCTTACGTACTATCTCTATAATAGTGACTATTTTATAAGCAAGTGCCTACACCTTTCTATAGCTTAGTAGGCTATTAGGAACAAGGATAAACTAGCTAGGGTTACCTACTCTACTAAGAGACAACCGTTACTACCTCGTAGGAGGTAATTATTACTAAACCTTTATAATGTCCTTAAGGTAATAACGGACCTTATAAAGTAGATAAAGGAGAGCCGTAAGCTGAAGGCCTCCTCTAGTAAGATGCCTATAAGGGCCCGTACGACCTAGGAAGACGTATCAGACTGTAAGATACTATTAGAAGATAATAATGTTAATAAGGTTACCTATTCTACTATAGAAGCTAAAGGTAAGTACCCCTCATCCGAGTAGTTGCTTAACTCTTATACTTCATTATATATAACTGACTAAGATTTACTATTTAGGACACTAAAGCCTCTTTAAAAGAGGAAGTAGATTAAGGTTAGGGGTGGCTATCTATAAGCTATATATATAGGAAGTGAAGTAATAGGTAGTCCTTCTAGAAAGCAAATTGTCTTAGAAAATGTCTTGTTTGTTCCTAGCCTTAGAGTTAGTCTTGTTTCGTAGAATTAGTTTAGCTAAAAGTTTGCTATTTAACTACCTAGTTTCACCCTAAAATCCTTGTCTAGTAAGCCCGTTGTCTAGACTAAACTTCGAGGAGGAGTACCGTTTATCTACTCGATCTCGGAAATTCTTAAGCTATAGTATACTAGTATACTCTCTTAAGAACGTAACGGTACCGCTATAGCTAATACTAAGTCCGAAGATTAGTAGGAGCTATAGTATAGAAGATGTATACACCTTAGTAAGGGACTACTAAGAAACCTTTATAGAGTCACTAATAAGAAAGATCCTATCCCTATTCCTTCTAAACACCTAAGTTATAAGGTATGCTCCCTTGCTAATATAAGGAAGTTTAAGGGACCTACTATAGAGAGAAAAGAAGAAAGGCTAGCCCTTATCTCTATTAACATCTATAGGCCTTTTTAGGGCGTAGTCTCTAGGCTAGGATATAAATATTAGCTTAAGATTATAAACAACTTCTCTAGGAAGAAGTAGGTAATCCCTTTAAAGGCTAGGAGCGACGCTCCTATAGCCCTACGGGATTAGAAGGTCTAGGTAGAACGGTAGTTAAGGTACTTTCTATCTACGATCCGTGGTAATAGTATAAGGGAAATTCTCGCCTTACTAAAAGAGTAGGAGAAGGAGTTTAGTACTTAGATAGACATAACTAATGCCTATAACTCTCTTTAACATAGACCTATAGAAAGGTCAATTCAAGCCTCTAAGAATATAGTCCGGGCTATACTTAAAGACTCTAGTATACTAGTTAAGTTCTAGCTAGAAGCTTTATAAGTATAGACTATAATTAGAAAGAGACTAACGTGCTTTACTACCGAGCGGGCTATACTACCGAGCGGGCCACTTTTACTAAGAACTGTACCACTTCTATAGATATAGCTATATAACTACTATTATAGCGTATATTGTCTTCAAACGAGGCTAAACTGACCTTAGCTGTCCAGGCCACGAAACGCGACGCGACAATTACGAATCGACTTGCTACAAAGGTATACGACGCGTCTCGAACTATACTAGGGTATCGATTGAATAGACGACCTCCTCGGGGTGACTACGAGCCTAATTCGAAGAAGCTTATAGAGCTAGAAGAGAGGTAATACTTAAGTACATACTCGAGCTAGATGTTAGAGGTTTCCCGCTATTAAAGGCTAGTATACGAGCAATAGCCGATTTATTACTATAAGAGAAGGGTCTTAAGCCCGCTAGTCTTAATTAGATAGACAGGTTTATTAGGCGGTATCGTGAGCTAAAGGTTTGTATAACACGTAGATACGATCGTTAGCGAGCCCTAATAGAAGATCTAGACGTTATCGAGAAGTAGTTCTTACTTATATATAATATAAAGGAGAAGTATAGTATCCTTAACTAGGACACCTACAACTTCGACGAGATAGGGTTTATAATAGGTATTATTACGTCTTAGAGCGTCGTTACGGGTTTAGAAAGGCGTAGTAGAAAGAGGAAGGTCGTTTAATAGGGTAATAGAGAGGGAGTAGAGAGATAGCGTATTAGATAGCTCTTATACGAAGCGAGATTAGTAAGCTACGTAAGTCTAACGAGGCCCTTATATAGCGGAAAGCACGAAAGCGCAAGTACATTTAGTCTAGAGAGTCTCTAACCTTCGATAAGGCGTCGCAATTGATATCTCTAGAGGATACTAGGAGGTAGGAAGTGAGTAGAGAGTCGCTAGATAGTATTCGGCTAGTACTAAGGCTACGACGCTATAAGCGATATAGCGAGTCGGGGTATAACGTACGTACCTATTTAGTAGACTCGCTAGATAGCGAAGAATCTAAAGAGGAATTGTCCTCCTAGTAACGATTCTATAGGATGTCGTCGTGTTAAGATACCGTCGCAATTAAAGTAGAAGTGGTATAGTTCTTAGCAAAAGTAGCCCGCTCGGTAGTATAGCCCGCTCGGTAGTAAAGCACGTTACCTAATAGTTCGATTATTAATAGTATTGCTCTTTTACTAGAAAAAGCCTTTACTAGCTAAGTACCGTTAGTCGACTATTTCCGCGTCTAGGGATATAAAGCTATAGTCTATATAGACCTAAGAGCCTAACCTTAAGGCTTAAGGAGAGACAAGTTAATAAACCGAGGGAAAGAAGCCGTGTTTATAGGCTACTAATACGGACAAGGCGTAAGATAGGGCGTAAACGTATCAATACCTTAGAATCGAATAAGTTCTATAAAGAAGAGAAGATAAGAAAGTCGTAAAGCCGCGATAAAGTAAACGTCGAGGTTAGGGTCTAGGGTCCGGGCGCGCTAGCGCACTAGGTCACGTGACACTAAGTGCAGCCTTACGAGGTGAACCGTAATAGCTACTTAGAAAACACTATAAAACAATAGCTGTTCTAGGATCCCGATATAAAAGCTATAAAAGCGTATAGTCACGTCGACTAGTTTAAGAATAAGAAGGGGGGAGATATAGATCTTAGTATTACCTTTACTAACTAGCCGAGTCGAGCGCTATAGCGTAATCCTATTAGGAGGAAGCCCTTTAGGGCGAAATTTTCCGATAGGGGATTATTAGAAACACCGTTACGAAGGCTAGGAGAAAATATTAAGGCGGTTTTAATACTGTCGAAGGCCGATAACGGGGGATCTATACAGAATCTACCTAAGTTATTAACACTATAATAACCGCTATTTATATAACTTTCTCCTCCCCTAAAGGATATTAGGGAATACTAGAAGTTTAGAGATTAGGGTACTCTAATAGAAGAAAAAGAAGATATTGTTCAGTTCGACCTATCCGAACACCTAGCGCTACCTTAGGTTATAGGTAATAAGAGGTTAAGGGGGGACGGAGATAATAACTCTAAAGAGTATAAGGCTAAACACTATAAGGCTCTTATCGCCTAGATGTTCTATCTAGACTCTATAATAAGCTAGGTAGAGGAGATTGTAAACGACGTAGAAGAATATATATTTGCTACTATTAGGTAGGCTATAGCCTATTAGTAGGAAGTACTAATCCTAAAGTCCTATAAGGTAGCCGTAGGAGACCCCGAATAGGGATATATATAGAAAGAGGTAATCGAGAACGAACTTATTGCCTTAGTAAGTAATAATACCTAGGAAGTAGTTGTACCGCTAAAGGGTACGAATCTAATTACTTCTAGGTAGGTCTTTGATATAAAAAGAATGATTAGTAGAGCTATTAAGAAGTTCAAGGCAAGACTAGTTATAAGAGGGTTTTTATAGAAATATAGGGTTGACTTCGAAGAGACCTTTATACCTACTATTAGACATAATACTCTCCGAGTATTTATAGTAGTAGTGTATAAGAGAGATCTCGAGATGTACCTAGTAGATATAAATAATACTTTTACCTAAAGTAGCCTTCTTAAAGACATCTATATAATCCTACCCCTAGGAGTTAAAGCACCTCTAAATATAGTGTTTAAGGTCCTACAAAGCCTTTATAGGCTTAAGTAAGTAGCTAGAGACTAGAACAAGCTCTATATTACAAAGCTAGAGAAGATTAGATTTACCTAGTCCTTATAACGATTTATAATTATGTTAATACAAAGTAGCTAGGTACGTAGGAAAGAGGAGCGCGAGGTGCGCCGAGGATATATACAGCCGAGGCGCGCTAGTGACGCGCGGTCACGTGACCTATATACTAGCTGACTATTTACTAGGCCTAGGGCCGTAACACTACCCCCCCTTCAAAATCGCGCTTAGTCCCTTAAGCTCGTATTATCGCTACTACGAAAGTAGTGTCATCCTCTATATCGTTATTTCTATTACTTCTATTATCTACTCTATCCGCTATTATATCGTTGTTACTACCTCGGTCGGCATTATCGTATCCTCCGCGGTAGCTAACCTAGCCTATATAAGTCGTAATTTCGTACTTACCGTAGCGATTCACGAACTCCGCAAAAGAGTTCGTTATAGCTTCTATTACTTATATTAAGGAAGAACTATAGTACCTATTACTAACTAATATTAGCGGTATAGCTATAGTTACTAAGTTAAGGGAAGATTACTATTCGCGTTAACGCTTATCTTATACTTACCTACTATCGGTCATCTTTCTTAAAGTAGCCGCCTACGGGTCTTTACTTATACTAGTCTTAGGCTCGTAGCTCTTAACCGGTAGTAGAGCTATAGGCACCTACGTAATTAGTATACGTAGCCCTCCTATAGTTACTAGGTTAGACGTAGCTATTAACGAAGCGTTTATAGCATCGCTAATTATACCGTCTTCGGGTATATTATCGTTCGGAATCTACCCTAGTAGTAGTATAAAGCCGGCTAGCCTGTCCTTTGTAGGATAGTTATAGTAGAAGTCCGCGATAGAAGCGGCGGTAGTATCTATTAACTCCTTAGCGGGCTCCTAAGTAGGCTTACTATAACTAACCTATTATACTAGATACTCGTATCGTCTCTCCTTCCTTCTACTACGTAGCGCTAGTCCCGGCCGTAGTATACTCTTTATATCTAGTATCGTATCTAGTAACTAATATATACTTATATCGCTATTATCGTCTTCTATCTCTATAGGTGCTAGTAGTAGTTATACTTAGCCTAGTATCGGTTCGTATACCGGTATTAGTAGGTTAGCGTAGAAGCCGTTATATAAGTTACTTAGCGATCGCGGTAAATCTAGGCGATACGTGTCGTATAGTAGTACTTTAGTGATCGTATAAGGTCCGGTATAGCGGTAGTTAAGTTTCTTTAACGGGCGCTTAGTACGCTAGTTACGAGTACTAAGGTGTACTATATTACCTACTTCGTATCGTCGTACGATTATATAGTATTTATTTACGTACTCGGCTTACGACGCTTATACTATCTCTATCGAGTCTCTTAGTCTATAGTAAAGCTCTATTATACGCTATACGAAGGCATTTACTAATTCCGCGTCTAGGCGTTGTTTATATAGGAGTAGCTATATAGGTAGGTTGAGCTCTATATCCGCGTACCTCGGATTCTTACTAATATTAGCTATAAAGGGGCTTATACTAGTCGTCTTAGAGATATAGTTATTAGCTATAAATTCTACGAGCGGTAACTAGTCCGGCTAGTCATCTTGTATATAGCTAATAAATACGCGTAGATATTGTTCTATTATCTTATTCGTATTCTCGCTCTGTCTATTAGTCTTAGGATAATACCCGGTAGAGATCTTACGCCTAATCTATAGTAGTTTATAAAGGCGTCCCTAAAAGGCTAAAATCTATTAAGGTCCGCGGTCCGATATAATCGTCTTTAGTAATCCGTAGCGTAAGAAGATGTGCTTAATATAGACGTAGGCGATATATTTAGCTATTATTTCGAGAACTAGAATATAGTAGCGCTCCTTACCTAGTCTATTAGTCACCGTAAGGGCATTCTCGTACTATTGACCGTCGGCCGTACACTTCGCTCTAGGTAAGTCGATAATGAAGTCTATAGCGACATTATCCTAAGTATTAAAGGGGACAGGTAGTAGGGCTAAAAGTCCGTACTATAGTTCGTTAATACTACGGCTATTACGATATATCCGGTAGGCGCGTACGAAAGATCTAATAAAACGGGTTATTCTTAGCTATATATAATATCGTAACACGAGCCTACTCGTAGTAGTCTTACCTAGGTATCCGGCTGCCGGTATATCGTAAAAGGCTTTGACTATACGTATATAGACAGTGTTCTCCTTATCCTCTATAGGTAGAACGAAGAGGCTATACCCGCTATATCGGTTCTTAATATATATTATACCGTCGACTAGTATTACGTACTTATTGTCTATCTTGTTCTTTCGGAGTAGTTTTACTAGTTCTCCTACCGCGAGTTAGGTAGTAGCTTCGACTACGTCATCTTGTTCGTATAGCTTACTAATGTCTACTACTAGGGCTTCGTCTATAACTACTCCTTCTACTTCGGATACGGATAGTCTTAGGATCTAGCTTACGCTAACCAATAGGAAGTGTTCTAGTTTCAGTAGCACCCTATCCTATTAAGTATAACGCGGATCTGACTTGTTATATAAGATAGCGTCTTAGGAACGTCGAGTAAGGCTGTCTAGCTTCGCTCCTTATACTCCTAGTCGGTATACGATCTTAAAGAAGAACTATAACAAGAACTCGGCCTACCTAGCTTAGCGTCTGTTTAGCTACTTAGATATTATAAAGTATTCTAAGTTCTTATAGTCGCTATAGACGAGTATAGGGTAGCCGCTTAGGTCGGTAAAGTTCTCGAAGTCTAGTTTATCGATGTCGCCGGCTATTAGCTCTAGCTTCTATTCCTTAAACGCCTTAACGATTACGAGTAACTCCTTATCGTAGATATCGTAGTTTTACTCCTACGGGCTTATCTTTTTCGACAGGTATATAATAGGGCGGAGGATGTTATCCTCGTTATATTATAATAGGACTACTACGGTTATAAAGTCGCTTACGTTAGTCTCTAAGACGGTATGTCTCCCGGGGATAAATATCGCTAGTACTGTTCCCTTAGCGTCGGTAAATACTTACTTTAGTCCTTCGAACGTATTCTAACATTCGTTTGTCTAGTACTAGGGGTTGTCCTTCTTAGTTAGCTTTACTATAGGCAGAACTATCTTGCTATAGTCCTTAATAAAGCGTCGATAGAAGCCTAAGAATCTATTAAACGTAAGGATGTCCTTTACGTTAGTAGGAGTCCCCTATTTACGTATCGCTTATACCTTAGCTAGGTCTATTAACACGCTATTCTTACCGATAATTAATCCGAGGTACTTAGTAGACTAAGTATAGAACTCGTATTTAGAGATATCGAGCTAAAGGCCTACCTTATCGTACTTACGGAGCACCTTCTTTATAAACTTAATATGTTCTTCGAGCGTGTCGCTAAAGATTAGGATGTCGTCGAGGTACGCGGACGTAAAGTCGTCGAGGAACTCTCTTAGGGTATTGTTAATATACGATTAAAATGTCCCGGGTATATTATATAGTCTAAACGGTATTACTAAGTACTCGAACTAGCTATACCGTATCGTAAACGCCGTAAGCCATTCCGACCCTTCCGCTATACGTATACGGTTAAAGGCGGCGATAATATCTAGCTTAGTAAAGTACTTCTTCCCTATAATACGGTTAAGTGTGTCCTATATTAGGGGTATAGGATACCTAGATTTTATCGTACGTTCGTTTACCTATCTATAGTCGATATAAACTCTAAGTCCTCCGCTAGGTTTCTTAACGATAAGTATAGGTAAAGATACGTCTGCCCTTTCTTTGTATCTACGGATGCCCTTCTAGGCTAATTGTTCTTAGACCTAATAAGCTATTACCTCGTCCTCTTAGTTTAATATACGGTAAGGTCGGATAAAGGGCGGAGTCGCGCTAGGCTTTAGTTTGATCTTATAGTTGATACCTAGCCTATACGGTAGGAGCTCCTTCGTATCTTACTTAGAAAAGACGTATATAAACTCGTAATAGATAGGTAGGAGGTGATCCTTCGGATCGATTGTCTCCTCCTTTTTCTTTATAAACTTATTAATATTAGACTATACGTATATCTTATAAGCGGATAGTGTCGGGCTAGTACGCTACGCTACTAGTACGAACGCCGCTACTTAAGCATCTAGTCGTTCGATAGTCTTGTTATTAGATAGCATTATATAGCTAGTATCGGGCCTATATACTACTACCTTACGTATATTCCGAGTACTTATAGTATAAGCTATTAAAGGGTCCGTTACGAGGAGATCCCCTAGTTACTATTATTCGTTCTTATTAAAAATGAACATTATATATACTTTAGCTCCCTTTTACCTAGCTATTCTGTCGATAGCCGCTTCGCTAACTTCCTAGATATCGATATCCGGTAGTATAGTATTAGTACGGGCGGCGTCTCGGTCGATATCTCGGGCTTAGGTCGTTACTTTATAATCACGTTAGAAGTTATAGTCTAGACTAGATCTCCTTTATCGTCTTCTTTAACGGTGGCTTGATATAGTAATCGGGTCTTTAGAGCTACTTCGAAGCTTTACTTAGTAATTATAGGCTCCTACTTATTGTTAATACTCTACACCTAGACTGGCTTGCCGTTCTATAGGTAATGTTCCCTATAGTGCTCCGAGTCGAGGGTTATTATACTAGAGGCAAAGTGGATACCTAGCTAATGTTTATCGTACTAAGGTCTACCTAGTACTATATCGTATTCTAGATAAGTAACCTAGAACGTTCTCGTTTCTCTATAGCTATTACTAAGCGTAAATTCTATAGTTATACGGTGTTCGATTATTTCCGTAGCTATAGACCTATTAGCTAACCTAAGTGCTAATAGGTTATTAAGCTTAGTTAAGGGCAGGTTATGTTTACGCGTATAAGAAGAGTTGATATAATCTGAGTTAGCACCGTTATTAAGGAAAGTCAATACACATTGCCTATTAGCTACGCCCGGTATTACTAGGTATAAGCTAATAACTAGGTTATATTCTATTTCTACTATCCTAAGAACATATAATAATAGCTTAAGTCCTTCTAGTAGAGGCTCTACTAGTAGTGCTTCTCTTAATTCTTTGTATAACTATTCTTGTTTATATCTACTTACTTCTACGCTTAAGTAGTAGACTACGTATTTTCCGCCGGTAATTCGACGACGTTAGTACCGCTAGCGTTAGTACCTAGACGTACCGGCATTTCGTACTCGAAGAGCTCGTAAGTATACTACTATAAGCGGTGACCGGGCTTACGGCACTTCTTATAGAGGCTCTCGTATATATAGCGAGTGTTCTCGGCTTCGTCTAAGGTCTTACCGAGACTACTCTTAAAGGGCTTAGGACGGGTCGACTAGGCCTTACGAGGTGGCTTACCGGGAGCTACGCCTACTAGCTTATCGTCCTTATCCTTACCGTCCTTCTTATTATTCTTAGGCTTCTTATTACGGGGGTAGAGGCTGTCTAAGATCTTAAAGTCTTTATCGGCTTAATAAAGGTTATCGATTATATCGCTAAGAGAGGTTAGCCGATACGTTAGATACTTATTAAGGTAGCGGACTATTAGCTTACGTTATAGGTAGTCTATCGCGTCTTTACCCTTTAGGCCTAGAATGTTTACGTTCTAGCGCTACTTCGGGTAGAAGGACTAGAAGGTGTCCTTACCGTCTATCTTTAGAGAGTATATACGCTTACGGGCTCGGCCGATAGGGTTACGGTCACTATAGCGATTAGCGAGCTCTTGAATTAGGTCGTTAATACCCTTATATAACTTCTTATTACTCGTAAGGACGCTAGAGATAGTAGGAATCTTAGGTCCGACTAACTCCTACGCGTCGCTAGGAGAAGTAAGGAGGTTATAGACGAACTCTAATTCTACCTTCTTATTACGGAAGACCGTATAGTCGACGATAGTCTCTAACTCTAAGAAGAACTTATTAAGGGAGGGTCCTAATAGCTTACTATTAATAGTACTAATAAACTTCTCGGGCTTATTAATACCGCGCTAAGTCTTAAAGGGCTAGCTAAGTTTGGTATCGTACTTAACTAGAGACTCGAAGTCGTACACCTACTTCTTTTTCTTAGAAGAGCGGCGATAAGTACGGGCATCGCTATCCGACTCCGAGTCTTTCTCTAACTCTAAACCTTCGGATAACGGGTCCGAGTCGTTATTATCTATCTTACGAGAGTGTTTCTTACCCTTCTTAGTTGCTCGTCTACCTTCCGCCTTATTATCCTTACCTCTTAAAGAGTCATAACCGTTCTATAGTACGCGGCGTTATGATATTACGCGAGATAGCGACGAGCGTACTCTAGACCTACTACGATCCTCGAGTTACTTCTTAAGCTCGTCGACCTAGTTTTACTAGGATTAATTTAGCCCCTAGATGTCGTTCTAGTAGGTTTGAGCCTCTATCTTATATATATCGAGGTCTAATTCAAGTGCCCTAATCTTAGAGTTGTTATCGTTAAGCTATTATAGGGCTTCCTTAGCTTACTTCTTTAGAGACTTGTTTTGTACTACGAGTACGGCGCTAGAGGAGGGTTTAGGTTAAGCCTTTTAGTTATCGAGTTCCTACTAGACCGTAATAAGCTACTACTTAGCCTAATATATCTCTACTCGTACTATACCTAAGTCCTTCTAATATATATTACGGTACTTAGTAGCTTCCTCCTTTTTAGTCTTCTATATGTCGCGGTCCTTAACTAACACGTTATACTCGTTACGTATCTACTGTTCGTAGCTCTTCTATTTCCCGAGTTCCTACCCTACCTTACCTAGTTATTCGTAAAGGATAGTAGCTATCTATATTATATTCCTATACTCTTACTCGGCGCGGCGTAGGATAAAGTAAATAGCCGCTACTATCTCGGGATCTTACATTAGCCTAACGAGCTAGTTAGCGTCGAGTTAGAGGAAGTTATTAACTAGGATACGGAGGGTTTTCGCGACTTATTATATTTCTTCTCCTTCGCCTTCCTCGGTCGCGCTATCGTTATCGTAGTCGACTACCGCTATAGCTATACCGTTAACTTCTTAAATCTCGTCGTCGGTAAGGAGGTCGTATAAGTTGAACTTAGTAGGTAGGTAGGTAACTAAGCGCTATAAGTTCTCGAGTCTCTACTAGATAGCGTCGTCGGTAGCCTACTACTATTCTTAAGTTTGTCCTTAAGTCTATATATTTAATATAGACTCGCGCCGTACTACTAGGCGTATAGCTAGTAGCGAGCCTCGCTATCCTTAGGGTCGTACTATATTAGGTACTACTTAGCCTAAGGTAGTCTCTTATACTACGTCGTACTCTTCTATCGTACGCCGCGATTTCTTATCGCGGTTATTAATAATCTACGCTCTTATAGATCCCGTCGTACCTCTTCTACGGATATAGGGACCTAGCTAAGTATAACGGTTTATAATCGTATTAATATAAAGTAGCTAGGTACGTAGGAAAGAGGAGCGCGAGGTATACCGAGGATATATATAGCCGAGGCGCGCTAGTAATACGCGGTCACGTGACCTATATACTAGCTGACTATTTACTAGGCCTAGGGCCGTGACACCCCCTCTTAAAACACGCCTTAGTCCTCTAAGCGTTATCTACCTTATAAGGCTACTTACCTATCGAGCTCTATAATCGCGTAAACGCCTAATTATCCTCTAGTACCCTATCGTTATCTAATAACATCGTATTCGCTTTATTAAGACTATCCTCGACCGGCTTCCTTCGAGAAATATATTACCTAGTTAGCTAGCTTGCCCTAGACCTAAGTCTGTCTTCGGCTAGTACTTACGTATAATCCTTATAACTAAAGTTAGGTATTATTATAGGCTCTATAGGCTCTACTCGAGTATCGGTATAACTACCGGTACTATCGTAGAGCTAAGGGCGGTAGATAAGACCGGAGACCCTAGTTATAATAGTAGGCTTTCCCGTAACCTAGCTAATATAGCGGTACGTAGTAAATATATACGGAGTAGATTCTATTAGAGGTAAGGCTCGAGGCGACTTATTCGTAACGGTGTCTTTCGGAATGACCCTAATCGTATTAAGCCCGAGTACCTTAGTAGCTAGTAGGGACTAGTTAGATAGAGCTACGAAGCCTATAGGCGTAGACAACTCCGGCCGGTTATAGTAAAAGTCTATAATAGCGGCGGCTACCCTCGTAAATAGGTCCTTAGTAGGTTACTAAGTTTTACTATCCTCTATCTCCTAATATCCGACCTATCGTACCTTATACTATATATCGACCTTACGCTTATGCCCCTTCTTTACCTTCCTAGTACGCTTCCTCGTATATATATCTAAGATCTTATCTACCTCGTACTCGATCGCCGCGGGTACCGCTATAATATCGGCCTCGGTATTAGCTTCCGTCGTATTAGGAACTATAACTACGGGTAGCGGCGGTATAAGGTACTATCCCTCTAGCGGCGGTAGGTTAGTATCGTCGGCGCGCTATAGTAGCGACGTATAGAAATAGTTATTGAGTCTAGCTAACGTATCGGAGAGCTTTAGCTTATAGGAGAGCTTCGAGGGTATGAGTTTTACTATCTAGTATAGTCTAGTATATCGTCGATCTAGTTTCTTAGAAGGGCGTATCGTACGGATATTCTTCGTACTAAGGAATACCTAATCGCCTACCTTATAGTCGGGCGAGATACGGCGATGTTGGTTAGCGGCCTTAGCTTATAAGGCTTAGGACATTCTTATATTCTCTTAGAGGAACTAATATAGCTCGTAAAGGCGTCGGGCAAATACTTCGGCGGATTTGCTATCGAGTCGCTAAAGAGTCGTTATCTAGCGGCGATCCCCGCCTACCTACAAGTCGATACGTTCCGTAAACTCGGAGTTATATCGAAGGTTTACGTAGAAAGGTAAGACACCGGTAGTCTCTAATACGTAATTATTAATAGCAAACTAAGCTAGGTATAGCTATTTAGCCTAGTCGCTCTATACCTTATTAACGTAGGCGCGTAAGTACTATTCTATATTCTAATTAGTACGCTTAGACTAACCGTCCGTCCTAGGGTAATATAATAAACTTAGCTTACGTTAAATCCGTAGTATCTTATATAACTACTTCTAGAAAGTTACGATAAACTGTTTTCCTCTATTAGAGGTGATCGTGTCCGGGAGCCTACGTCGACTAAATACGTACTTTAAGAATAGGCGCGCTATATTCTTCGCCGTTATAGCTCTAATAGGAATAAGTTCTACTTCTTTCGTTAGGCGGTCCGTAAAGGTTATAATGTTATTATTAGTCATACCGTCGAGTTTACTATCTAGTAAGTCTACTATAAAGTCGACTAATATATAGCGCTAAGGTCGTTCTAGTATAGAAAGTAGATGTAATAATCTAGGTAGTTAGGTATATAGAGATTTCGTCGTACGGTATACTCGGTAATTTACGGTATATCTACGTACTAATCCTACTAAGCTAGGCTAGTAAAATTTACGTACTACGAGCTTATATATACGGGCTCTACTAGGATAGCCTACTACTAGTACGTCGTAGTTCATCTTTACTATTCGAGTCCGTAGCTTCTAGTTATCCGGTACCTATAAGCTCTAGTCGCCGTACTAATTACGGACGTAGAGTATGTCTCCTTCTACCTTATAGTATACTAGGTACACCTTCGCCTTTTAAAGAAGTAGCGGGATTGCGTTACCTTTCTATAGCATCTTAATTACTACCTTAAGCTCCTAGTCTACGGCGTACGCTATTACTATTCGATACTCGAGTTTAGCCTCGTAATTAGCCTCTATCGTAGGCTTCGATACGGTAGTAGCTTCTACCGGTATAGCGGCTTCGGCTAGTATAAATTCTATTACTTCTAGGTTTAGCGGAGTTTCCGTCTCTTTAGTAACATCTTCTACGGTTACGCGTATCGAGTCGATCTTAAGGAATCGCTTAGGCGGTAGTAACGTCTAGTACTAATACTAATTACGCGGATCGTCTACCCCCTACGGAAGGTCCTAGCTACGTCTCGTTAGACTATCTAGCTTTTTGCCTTAAACACCGGGCCTATAGACAATACGGAAGTTATACTAAGAGAGGAACTTAGCCTACCTCGCCTAACGTCGATTGAGCTACTTCGTTATTATAAAGTACTCTAGGTTCTTATAATCTATAAACACTTTGACCGGTTCGATAGTATTATTATCTACTTCGTAGGCCAATTTAGGCCTCTACTCTTCAAACGCCTTAATAATAGCTAATAGCTCCTTGTCGTAGATCTTATAGTTATACTCTTATAGACTTAACTTCTTAGAGTAAAACGCTACTGGGTATAGGACGCCTTCTTCGTTATATTAGGAGAGGACGCCGGTATTAACGAAATCTAAGGAGTCCGCCTTAACGACTATCTATCTCCCCGGTACGTAATATACTAATATACCCGCTTTACTAAATACTACCTTCAATGCGTCAAACGCCTTCTAGTACTCTAGTATCTAATCGATTCTTCTGTTCTTATAGTTACTAGGGCTATCGGACTTGGTTAAGTTAGTTAGCGGCGATATAAGTCGCGAGAACGCTTCGATAAACCGTCTATAGAAGTTAACGAAGCCTAGGAACGCTTATATATCCTTTAGGTTAGTTAGAGCCTTCTAGCTTTAGATATATTCTAGCTTGTCGGGGTCTATTTCAATGCCTTCTAGTATAATGATTAGGCCTAGGTATTTGACTCTCTACTAATAGAATTCGTATTTATTAATATCTACGGTCAACCCGGTATCGCGTAGTTTTATTAAAACCTTCGTTACGTACTCGATATACTCTTCGAGTATATCGCTAAAAATTAGTATATTATCTAGGTATACCGACACGAAGTCGTTAAGGTGTTCCTATAGTACACTATTAGTATATAACTGAAACGATACCGGGCCGTTATATAGACTAAACGGCGAACTAGACATTCGTATACTCCGTACCGCGTAGCGAACGCTATTAGCTATTTATGCCCCTCGGTAATACGAAGCTTATTAAAGGCTACGACAATGTCTAGCTTCGTAAAGTACTTCTTACTATATATCCTATTAAGGGTTTCCTAGATCAAAGGTATAGGGTACCTGTTCTTAATAGTTATTATATTTAGCCCTCGATAGTTAATATATACTCGGAGTCCTCCTCCTAGCTTACGTACTACTAGAATAGGAGCTAGGGACTAGCTTGTCTTCTAACTAGCCTTACGGACTTTCCCTTCGCTCTCCTACTTAGTGACCTATTTCTAGACTACTTTATTCTCTTACGGTACAAGCCTATAGGGTTTGCGGTAAGGAGGCTCTTATAGGCCGTCGGGCTTAATATAGATTTTATAGTTAATGCCCGGCCTATAAGGCGGGAGCCCTTTATAGTCTGTAGCTAAGAACGCGTCCGTAATATAATAGTACTCGGGCGGAAGCTTCTCCTTCGGGTTGTAGTTAAATTGCTTGTTTAGGAACTAATTAAGGTCGTTAGCTAATATTACGCTTAGCTTTAACTCGCCGTTACTATCCGTTTCGCTAGACTCGTTACTAGTAGGTAGAATATAGAAGTACTCGGCCCTAGGCCGGTACGTATATATCTCCTAAGCGTAACGACTAACGCCTTAATAGTCCACTTTCTTATCGTCGTCTATATATAAGGACGAGACGTTCAACTCCGCCCCTCCTACCGTAAATCCTAGCGACTCTACGGTAAAGGGCTCTAGTCCGTATTTCGTACGTTACCGGTATTAGTAGTTTAGGGACTAAACTGTTATTAAAGTCTTTCTACAAAGACAGTGACTAAAGTAGTAGTCTAATCTAAGGGCCACTTCGCCGGTTTCCTAGAAGATATTAGGGTTATACTAGCTTAACTAAGGTAGGCCGAGGACGATCTCGTATTCGAGGTCGGTTACGTAGTATATTATTTGCTCGTAATAATGACCGCTAATAATAACGTCGACTAAGGCTACGTGTATAATACGCCTAGTACTCGTCTTCCTATTGCCTAGTATTAAGTTCTTACTCTAAACTAGGGGTATTAGAGGGATGTTATGTTTACGTATATATTTCTAACCGAGAAAGAGAGAGGTTGAAGTAGAATCTAGTAGGCCTCGTACCTTTCTATTTTATATTATTATAGGTAGTACTATATAAGGGTATATATCCGGTAACTATAGTTCTAATATATAGGCTAATATCTTAAGTTCTCTACTATAGTCTATCTCTTATATTCTATACCTCTCGATCTTATACTCTTTCTAATTCTTATTCTAACTACTATCTACTATACTTAGGTAGTGGCCCCGGTATTTCTCTACTCGGTAGCGAGGGCGCTTAAGTTCGGAGTCGCGTTACGTAGTCGAGGTAGGCGGTAGTCGCCGTTATAGCCGTATATCTCGTACTCGGGGTTACTAGTAATATATAGTCCGGTACGGTAACGGAAGTACTTACCCTACTTCTTTAGATCTTTACGACCCTCGCGGTTAAGCGGTAGTAGATTCTAAAGGTATACTAGTAAGTCTTCCTTCTTCTTAATACCTAAGTACTATAGTAGGCGCTATACAATCGTACCGGTCGCGCTAGCTACGGTAGCTATAGTAGTTATTACGTTACTAGTAGGGCCTAGGTTCTAGTTACCTCCTCCGCCGCTACTACGAGGGCGGTTATTATCCTACTAAGGGTATAGCTACTCGATCTCGTAGAAGGTCTCGTCTAACTTGATATACTCCTTAATAATATCCTATATACTATCTAGGCGACGGTTAACCTCTCGGTCGCCGAATATCTTAATAAAGTACTTACGGTTTAGGCGGTATTAGGGCGAGAGCCTAGCCTATAAGATATAAGGGTGAAAGCGAGAATGTAGGTACGAAGTGTAGATATAAAAGGGTATAGTATGATTGCTACACAAAACAAAAGACGAAGAAAGTAAGAGAGGCCTAGGGAAGGCTAGATATTTATACGCGACCCTCGCGAGTACGTGTCCCCGCATTAATAGGGCTAACCCGTACGAAGCCGCGCTTAGTAGCTTTGCTCAAAACCTTATTCCAACCTGCCCTACGTTCCGAGTCTTCTACGTGCTTCTTCTAGGGTCTAGCGTAGTCGCGGGTACTCGCGGGAGTACCGTAAGTCATATAGTTACGAGCCGAAGTGAATCTGTTAAGGTTTAGTAGAGGGGTGAATTTGGAGGGCTAGGTCCTATAGTAAATGTTACGGGGTATATAATTCTTAGCGCTTATATACTAAGCTAGACTATCACTTCTTAACGACTTCTAAGCGCTCTAAGGCTCTTCTATCCCTACCTTCTATACACTCTATAGGGAGACTATGACAGTAGCCCCCCCGAACAAAGCTAAGTTCCTACGAAGCCGTAGTAGTTCTATATATCGAGGATGTTCAGCTTTAGTACTAGGCCTAGGCCTAATGTTATAGTCGATACACTATTAGTAAGCCCCGTCGAAGAGCTTAGATTCGAAGAGCCTACCGATATTAACTTCTAGGCCGTCTACGCGGGCGTAGTATTCTTCGATTGCTTAACGATTAAAGATGATATGTTAGATAGGTTCCTATAAGGTATCCTACTTAGGGTAACCTTACTATTCGACTTTATACTTAATCGGCGGTAGTCCTTTAACGTCGTTAGGCTCTACGCGGATTCCCCGGATCTTGCGGACGGTATAGTCGTTAGAAGGTAGGTTAATAGGCTCGTCGACTTCTACTTCATCGGGAGGACCTAGTATGTCTTAGTTTTAGTTCGGGAATAGGTCCTTAGCCGACGGCCGAAGGCGTACGGGATAGAAGACGTCGTAGATCTTTATGTTCGTAGGAAGAGCTAGACGGTAGGCGTGTGAACTAATACGCTTAGTGATCTTAAAAGGACCTAGGTTCTTCTAGTTTAGCTTCTTAGAGGGGCGGTCCGTCTTGATGTTCTTAGAGTTAAGGTAGACTATATCGCCTACTTAGTAGTCGGGAGCTAGCTAGCGACGACGATTGGCTTAATCCTCGTAGATTGCTTATACGTATACTATCTCGTCGTGAACTTCTTTATAGATCTATAAGAGCATAGTAGCGAACTTGTCTACTACTTGCTCGTTTACGTCTTCGGTAGGCGGGAGAGGTTCTTCTAGTTCTATACCTATACGAGGGTAGTAACCTCTCGTAGTATAGAAGGGAGAGTAGCTAGTAGTCTCCGAGTCCTAGTTACGAGTAGCGAACTCTACCGTAGGGATATACTAAGGCCAATCCTTCTAGTAGTAGTCGACGAAGTAACGAAGGACCTGCTCGAGGATAGCGTTCGTAATTTCGGTCTAGCCGTCGGTCTGTAGCTAAAAACTGGTCGAGAGGTTATACTTAATGCCTAGGATAGCACATAGACGCTTCTAGAAGTGCAAGATGAACTAGGTGCCTCTATTAGAGGTGATGCTATCCGGGAGGCCTTGAAAGCGCTAGACGAATTCGTAGAATAAGCGAGTAGTCTCCTTTACGGTTATACTCTAGTACGGGATTATATACCGGTCCTTAGAGTAACGGTCCACGATCACTAGAAGGGCCTTTACTTTTACGCCGCTAAAGGTCCTACCGTAAGGAAGATCGGTGATAAAGTCTATAGTGATATACTTCTACGGACGATTAGGAGCCGGGAGAGGGTATAAGAGACCGTAGGGACGGTAGCGGTTAGCTTTGGCTCTTCGGTAAGTAGCGTAGTTTAGTACGTAGCGGCGGACGTCCTTCTAGGAATACGGCCACTAGTAACACCTAGCGAGGAGCTTATAGGTCTTAGCTACGCCTAGGTGACCCCTAGAGGCGGAGTCGTAGATAATTTAAAGAATCTTAGCTCGGATATTAGAGCCTTCGGGCTGCGGTACGTAAAGCTTCTTACGGAAGTAGACGACACCTTCCTAGAGCTCGTACTCGGATAGCGAGAAGCCCGGGAATGTCCTCGCGCTAGATCTAAGGGCCTGAACTAACTCTTAGGCGTCTATGTCGGCATCGTACGCTATTTGTACTCGTGCTATAATGCCTTCGGGCTGCTCCTTATTATTAAACCCCTTAAAGTCTAATTCGGATAAGCCGTCGGTCGTTACTAAGCCCTCTTTATCGTCGTTCAAGTCCTTAGCGTCCGAGGCGTATTCTTTAGGCTCGGATTCATCGTCACTCTCGTTAAGGTAGGCAGGAGCGAGCACGAGAGTAGTAAAGGAAGCGGCGAGCGTAGGCTAGCCGTTCGATAGGTACTCTCGAAGCTCGGAAGAGAGGTTATACTCTTTAATAACTTGTTGCCCTACGATTTGCTGGCCCCCTCTTCGATCAACTAGAGAGTCACTAGGGCGGCGGGTAAGGGCGTCGGCTATCGAGTTGGCCTTACCGGGCGTATACGAGATCACGAAGTTGAACCGGGAGAGGAACTCGCTCTAGCGGGCCTAGCGACGATTAAGTAGCTTGCTCTTTATAAAGTAGACGAGGTTCTTATAGTCGGAGCTTACTTAGACGGGCATAGTAGAGCCTTCGAGCTCGGGGCGCTACTCTTCGAAAGCTTTAACGATAGTAAGAAGCTCCTTGTCGTAGATCTCGTAGTTATACTCCGTAGCGGTCAACTTCTTAGAGAGGAAGGCGATAGGTAACTAGGGGGATTTAGGCGAGCGGCGTTATAGTAGGACACCGCCTACTACGCCGTCGGATGCGTCGGTCTCTACACGGGTCTCTAGTTCGAAATCGAAGTGCTATAGAAGCGGGTTCTTAACAAACTTCGCTTTAAGTAAGTCAAAAGCCTCCTAGTATTCGTCGGTCTAGGCGAACTTCTTACCCTTACGCGTAAGCTTCGTCAAAGGGCGTACTACGCCCGAAAATGCGTAGATAAAGCGGCGGTAGAAGTTAGTAAAGCCTAGGAAACCCTAGACCTCTTTAACGTTCGTAGGAGTATCCTATTCGACGATAGCGTCGATCTTCTCTTAGTCTATCTTAATACCGTCTACGGTAATAATCAAACTAAGGAACTTGACTTCGGTCTTCTTAAACTCGTACTTATCGATATCGAGCTACAAGCCGGCGTCTACGAGCTTCTAAAGGACCTTATAGACGTGCTCGCGGTGCTCCTCCTCGGTCTCGCTATAGACTAGGATGTCGTCGATGTAGGTAGTATAGAACTGATCGAGGAACTCCTAAAGGATGTCGTTAATAAAGTTCTAGAAGGTACTAGGCCCGTTACAAACGCCGAAGGGCATAACGAGCGACTCGAATAGCCCGTAGCGAGTACGGAAGGCTATAAGATACTCGTGTCCTTCTACTATTCGTAACTTGTTAAACGTAGCGATAACATCGAGCTTAGTGAAGTACTTAGCCTTAGAGAGGCGCTCGAGCGTCTCCTAAATTAACGGTATTAGGTAGCGGTTCTTCTTTATAATAGCGTTTAAGCCTCGGTAGTCTACGTAGAAGCGTAGACTACCGCCGGGCTTCTTAACGAACATAACGGGACTACTAGCGCTAGAACGGCTCGCTCGAATAAACCCCTTCTTTAGGTTCTCTTCGAGGTATCTCTTAAGGACGATAAGCTCTTCTCGGGACATAGAATATAACGGTCCGAACGGTGTCTCTACATCTTCTTCTAGCTCAATCTTATAGTCGTAAGGGCGATAAGGAGGTAGCTCGTCTACGGCTTTAGTATCGAATACGTAGAGGATGTAGTGTGCCTAAGGAGGGACCTTCGTAGTAGGGTCGGTAGGTATACGCTTCTTATCGACCTTCTCGAGGGCGATGTCGATATCGCGGAGAGAGGCGGCGAAGACTTAAGCTTTAGGCTACTTAGTAGTAGTAGTGAAGGTAGCGGCGTTTACCTAGAAGATCTTAGTATACTTAGGACCGCGCTAAGGCGACGGAGAAGGCGGAGGTGCCGGAGGAACTTCTAGAGGGAAGCTAATAGTAAGGGAAGTCTAGTCGATAATAGGTCGGTGTCGTCTAAACTAGGGGAGGCCGAGGATAAACTTCTAATACGGTAGGGACGTAAGGAAGCTAGTGATCGACATACGCTTACCTCCGAGGGTGATTAACGTATGTACAACATAAGTAATCTTACTAGTAGTAGTCTCCGTGCCGTTAAAGAGTTCAAGGGTACGAGGGTACTTTAGTTCCTAGGGTTCGAGGTTAAGAGAGGTCGCGAGTTTATAGTCTATAAAAGACTCGCCTAGTACGCTAGTGTCTATAAGAGTGAGATTAGAAGAAGAGAGTTTCTTTAAGCCGATATTTATATTCGTAACGAACGGTTTATAAGCGTAGTCCTTACCCGTCTCGTCGTATAGGTCTAGCTATACTATATTGATCCTCAACTTCTTTCCTCTCTTTACTTTCGGTAAACGTTATTCTTAGTCTTTATCGCGTCGATAAGGAAGACCTAGGCTTTTTCCTACTTAGCGGGAGTAGTAGGAGTAGGCTCGATAGCGCCGATAGCGCCGCGAACCGGGTTACGGGCGTTACGGGTAGCGAGCTACGGACAGTTAGCTACGATATAGCCTAGACCGCCGTAGTAGGTATAGAGTCCGGCCTAGCGACGGCGAAGCTTCTCTTCGGGAGTAAGCTTACCGTTAACGAGGCCCTAGACTCGAGGGACGGCGGTACTACGCTAAGATCTATAGCGTCACCTATAGAGACGGGAGGGAGAGCCGTAGGAGCGGCGGCGCCTAGTAGAGTAGCGAAGTGGCTTCCGGGACTACGAGGCTAACGACCTTAAGAACGGGAAGCGAGGAGAGAGGCGGTATGTTTTATGTTAGAGTCGAGGCGCTAGTAGGTCTCGACGAGCTTACGGAAGCTTATAGCACCTACGTCCTTGTCCTCGAGGGCTCGAAGAAGCTCTACTAACAAACCACGGCGGAGAGTACTCTTCTTGGTCTCTTCGTTATAGCCGGTAAACCCGATGTCGCGGTTAAAGGCCGCGAGGTACTCGGCGAAGCTCTTGTTCTTCTAGAGGAGGTTATAGATAGCGTTCTAGGCGGTAGCTCTACGGTCTAGATCACTAAAGGCAGCACGGAGGTCCTGTATTAAGGTAAGGACGTCCGGGCAGCCGATAGTCTACGTAGCGTTGTCGATATAGTGTTATACCTAAGCCGCGGCGTCTCCCCGAAGGAGGGAGAAGACGTACGTGACTTTGTCCTTCTCTTACGGAAAGTGGTCGGCATTAGCTAACAGCTTGATAGTAAGCTGTGTCTTAAATGCCTTAAACTTGCTCTTATTACCGTCGAACTCGTCTAGGTCGTTAACCTTCTTAGAGAAGTACTAGCGGCGGTTATCGTCGGCGTACGGGGCGAGGTTCTAGAAGGTGTTTATAATACCTTAAAGGTATGTTACTTAGTTGTTTACTTGCTCGACCTACTAGGCGGTCTCGCGGAAAGAGGAGACGGTACGGTTAATAAGATCGTAGGCGGTATCGGGGTTAGCGTTTGCCTAGGTACCGAAGGTAGCGGCGTTCGAGAAGGGGATGTTAGTCCACTTACTAAAGTGGAATAGAGTGTCTTAGTTGTCGAGGTTGATACCTCTATCGGTAGCGTGGTCACCTATAAGGATGACTCGAGTAGTTGACGGTTTGTTAGTCTTTTGTAATGTTAGGGCAAGAGCCTAGCCTATAAGATATAAGGGTAAAAGCGAGAATGTAGGTGCGAAGTATAGATACAAAAGGGTATAGTATAATTGCTACACAAAACAAAAGACGAAGAAAGCAAGAGAGGCCTAGGGAAGGCCAGATATTTATACGCGACCCTCGCGAGTACGTGTCCCCGTATTAATAGGGCTAACCCGTACGAAGCCGCGCTTAGTAGCTTTGCTCAAAACCTTATTCTAACCTGCCCTACGTTCCGAGTCTTCCACGTGCTTCTTCTAGGGTCTAGCGTAGTCGCGGGTGCTCGCGGGAGTGCCGTGAGTTATATAGTTACGAGCCGAAGTGAATCTGTTAAGGTTTAGTAGAGGGGTGAATTTAGAGGGCTAGGTCCCGTAGTAAATGTTACGGGGCATATGATTCTTAGCGCTTATATACTAAGCTAGACTGTCACTTCTTAACGACTTCTAAGCGCTCTAAGGCTCTTCTGTCCCCACCTTCTATACACTCTATAGGGAGACTATAATAGGCGGTTACGGAAAAGTATTAGCTCGGTGTTATCCCCCTAGTCTATCTAGGTACGTAACTTCGAGTAACGTACGAAGAATGCGATAAAGGATTCCTTCTACTACTACTTATAGGTTATAATATCGACTATAGCCTTTATAGCTTCGTTCCGGGTACCGTACTATCGAGTTATCTAGTCTAGTAGCTCCTCGCCGGTACTAAACTCGTTATATAACTAATGTCCTAGGATAGGGATACGTAGCTTAATAGTAGTCTAGACTTTACTATTAGTCTATCTATATAGGAAGCGGAGGGCATCCTACTCGGTACGGAACGTTACTACTATAAGCTTTAGTAGAATACTCGTATACTAACTATCGAAAGATAGGTCGGTATCGTTCTTAAACTTCTTAGGATCTAGTACTCCCTTACCGATCTCTATACTACGCTCTAAGGTACGGTCGATATTAATAAGACGCTCGGCGAGGTCTACTAGCGGTATCTATACACGATTAGTACGTCCTCCTCTAGTACGTACCGTCCCTTAGCGCTCGTTACGGCGGCGATTATTGCGGCCTCGATCCTTGTCCTTGTCGCTACGGCCTAGGCCGTTATTATTATCGTTATCTCTACTACTACCCCTACCGCCCCCGGTAGCGGCTTTACGATATATACGCTAAAGCTTCTTAAGAGAGGTCTCTCGCGGGTAAGAGCGCGAGCGTAACGGAGTACGGCCTCGACGCCTATTACTATTAGTAGTATTGTCCTCTATAGCTTAGAGTCGAGTCTTTAAGTTATCGATCTCCTTCTATAACGCCTAGTTTATACTCTTAGTATCTTATGCCTTCTTCTTAGCCTCTTATACCTTCTTCTTCTCCTTTTTACTAAGATCGTAAAATTACTTATATAGATTATTAGCTTACTTATACTTGTCCTAGACCTCCTTTATCTTAGCTAGGTCTAGTACGTTCTTAAGATCCTATACTATCTTCTATAATACGGACTTCTTGGTTCTAAGTATCTAATAGATACGGTCGTATTCGGCGTAGAGGTTACGGTACTAGTCGTTCTAGAGGGCGTTTATACGTTATAAGACGTCGACTTACTCGGTAGCGGACTAAGCGGTATTAAATCCTCGTAGGATAAAGTCGTATAAAGTCTTAGGATAGTCTCGGACCAACTCGGCGAGGTCGTTCGCGTCGACGTTCTAGAAATCGCTAGCGGCAATATGTTCGGCTTTGTCGAGGGAGTAGTAAATAGGTAGTATGTCGTCGCTACCCTTCTCCTAGTACTCCTTTAGTACGTAGAGTTCTATAAAGTTAATAGCGCCTCTCTATTCCCTATCGAGTGCCTTCTCCTATACTATATCTAACTCCTACTAAAGAGCGACGCCGGTATTAATCGTAATACGCCGGTCGTTATCTTAAGTCTAGGACTATAGAAAAGATAAGAGATCTAGGAAAAGAGATGTACGCTTACCTAAGGGCTTTACCGGTAGTAGTATACCGTTCTAGGTCTATAAGTCCTACTAACTCGTTATAGCGTCGGTGTTAATGCGACCTATCGCTATTACTAAGGTCTTTACGGCGTTAACTTCTCTAGGTATCTACGTACTCGGCGCCTTACTATATTCTACTATACGCTCGTAGTCGCGTATTCTTTAGTTCTATAAGTCTATTCCTATTATTACGCGTCCCTTACCTAAATCCGTAATCTAGGTAGGGAGGTAGAATAAACTATAAGGGCGCGCGTACTATAGGGTCCGAGAGAGATAGTTATTATTCTACGAAGCTACGAAAGAGGAGCGCGAGGCGCGGCGAAGTTATAAAGTAAAGCTAAGCCGCGCTAACCCGATACGGAAGGTCCGCGGTTTAGCCGGGCCGACGTAGCTATAGTAAGGGGTCGCGGGCTGCCCGTAACACCCGTATTAATTATTAAAAAGCTAGGAGGCGGGCTCCGCGTCTACGTCGACTACCGCGCCCTAAATACTATTATAGTTAAGGACTAATACCTAATACCTCTATTAAGGGAGATACTTAAGCGAGTTTCTAAGGCTAAGTAGTTTACTAAGCTTAATATCGTCGCCGTATTCAATAATATATATATCTCTAAGGGAGACGAATAGATAACCGCCTTTATTACTAGGTATAGATTATACTAGTTTAAGGTCCTTCCGTTCGGCCTCTATAATAGCCCTAGTAGTTAGTAGCGTAAGATTAACGACATCCTCCGAGAATTCCTAGACGACTTCGCTATAGTATACCTCGATAACGCCCTAATTTATACGGACGGCCCCTTAAATAATTATAGAGCTTACGTACGAAAGGTCCTATATAGACTACGGGATATAGGGCTACTAGTAGATATCGATAAGTATAAATTCTACGTTAAACGGATTAAATACCTAGGCCTTATTATTACGATAGAGGGCGTTAAGATAGACCCTATAAAGATTAAAGCTGTTAAGAATATATAGGCCGTAGGACAAGTATATAGGTATAGGTATATTATGTGACTAGATTACGTGACTAGGGTCTACTAGCCTATAGGCTAGTAAATATCCGGACACCTAGTATCTACCTACACCTATACTAATACTAGCGATACTATATATAGATACACGCTATCCTATTAGGTCCTTCTTTGTCTTTCGTATAATCCGCCGTCTTCTACTACTACGTAACTCGTACCTATTTCATAAAAGCTATTATAAACTAGGAGGTACCTCGTAACGTTAAGGACGTTCTTACGTTCCTTAGCTTTACTAGATTCTATAGGAAGTTTATCTACGCCTTCTCTAAAGTAACCGCGTACCTTATAGACCTTACGAAGATAGGTAAAAAGAGTAAAGTCGACGGTAAGGTAGTTAAGAAGCGACCCTTCGTATAGACCTAATAGTACGATATAGCCTTTAAGGAACTTAAGTAGCGCTTTAGCTCAGTAGGTTTACTAGCCTATTATTAACTAGGGGTGTCGAGACCTTTAATAGAATCTGATCCGTATATATTTACTACGTAAATAGTCGAAAGCTCTTATTAAGGCCATTCTAACGATATATAATATAGGCCACTACCCCTAGAATTAAGGGAGTTCTACCTCATTTAATCTAGATAGCTTCAAGTTCTCTTCAACCTATTTCTTTAGCTCTAAACGCCGCGGAGGTGCCTAGCTACATTAGGTAACTCCTAGGCAATAGTAGCCTAGGCTACGGTACTAACGGCGCCTACGGCTCTATAGGCGAAGCTCCCCTAAGACAACTAGTAGCAACTTATAGAGGACGTAAAAAGTATAGAAAGTAATAATTAGCTCCTATACCGGTCTCTATAGGTAATAATCACTTAGCTACGTACGGCGCTTATACTGTCGTATTACCGAGGGCAATAAGAAATAAGGACGACGTCCTAGGCGATTAATAAGGCCACCCGGAATCAATACTCCTATAGCTAGGCATCGGTCGCGGCATCGATACTAGGCCCCCGCCTAACGTACGATATAGTTACGATCCGCATTATAGTAAAGGAAGACTAGGCCAAAGTTACGAAGCTATCGAACAAGGAGCTCGCCTAACGAATTAACTAACTAGGGGTAGTCGTAGTGAACTAATAGTCTAACGGCACTCTATAGATCTATACTAGCTCTACTACTCCTAGGAGGCACCTAGAGGTATAGCTATAGTAGGTATCTAAGGTTACGGTATTAGCGAAGGTCTTAACGAAGCAATTCACGATCCTAGTTCACGATATACCTAAGGAGTTCGACCTAACTAACTAAGGTCACCTATATACTCTCTAAGAGGACAACCCGGTCACCCTAAACTCTCTAATCTAGAAGGCGACTTGGCTCTATAGGAAATAGCTAGAAGGTAAGAAGGCCTCGGCGCTAATAGTATAGCTATAAGACGCGAAAGCGGCGGATCTAGCGATAGAACAAGGCCTAATCTAGTAATATAGCCTTAGGATAGTAGAAAAGTACTCCTTATCCTTTCGTGTCCTCTAATGCTTCAAATGCTAATAGTATAGACACCAAACCTATACGTATATAAACAAGTAGGCCTGCTCGAACTATATAGGAGACTATATATCTAGGGACTATATATCGACTACGAGACGATACGCGAACTATCCGGGGTACTACCTATCGTATAGCGCGGAATGCCTATAGCGGAAACTAGAGAAAAATAAGGCAATTATAAATAGAACCGTCGCCCTAAGATTCTACGGCGACTATAAGGCTAGCCTATACTAGAACTAGCTAGCGGTAGTCGGGTATAAGCGCCCTAGGGCCGAGAACGATATAAAGGATACGTAACCTAGGGCGTACGGGAGGCTACGTACTCTACTAGCTACGGCGAGGGAATCTAACTAGGCCCGGCTCCCCTTTAGTATATAGCTAATAGGCGTAGACTAGGACGTATAAGGTAGTAGGACATAGGACGCTATAGAGGAAATGATTGTCGATACCGATAACTAGCCTCGACACGCTTAGTATCATCTAGTATAACGTTAACTATAGTAAGGATATAGTCTAGAACCATTTCCTATACGAGGCGGACCCGCGCGTCTACTACGTCCTTATAATCTAGGAGCTATAGATTAACCCGTACTATAAGAGACTAACGACCTACAAGTTACTAGGCTATACGACATGCCTACGAGGCGACGGCAGACCCCGTACGTACTTCTATATTAGTAAGGATATACTAGAATCCGACTAGGAGGTAGTGTACTACGTAGACAAAGAAGGCGGGGGCGATATTACCTCCCTCTACGTAGGTAGTACCTAGATACACAACCTATATATACAACCGCTAGCCTCGAGGTCTAGCCGCGACCTAGGGGTCTATAGACACCTAGATAGTGCGCTTAAGAGACAAGGGTGCCACATCGTAGTAGGAGACTTTAACATACACTACCCTTCCTAGAAAGCCTTATATAGCCGTACCCTATAGCCGACGAAGTACTCGACTTGATAGCGAGTAACGTAATTGCCCTTAACACCCCGAAGGACCTAGGTACCTAGAAGAGAGGGGGACTCTAAGGCACGATCGACCTCTCCTAGATCTTAGATAGCTACTACTACACGGTAACCTACTATAGGATCGAATATAAACTCGAGGCGTCGTTAGACTATATACTAGTCAGGACCTCTATTATAATATAGATATAACGTATACTAGCGAGAACCCCTAAGCTAAACTAGGGAAAGGCCTACTAGGCTAATATCTAGGCGTACCTCGATAACTACGAGAGGCTAGTCTAGATCGCGTAGTAGTAATATAATAGTAAAGACGAGATAGACGAGGTAGTCTAAGGGATAATAGACGAAATAAGAAAAGCGACCTTACTTTACGTTCCGCTTACCTAACTAACGACATAGTCTAAACTATACTAGACGCCGAAGTACACTACGGTAGTAAGAGAAGTAAGGAGAGCCCGCCGGGTATAGACGAGTAGCTATAGCGAGGAGGCCTAGAACGTATATAGGGAGGCATACTAATAGAAGAAAGCTATAATACGGAGGGAGAAAGTAGTCGGCTAGAGGGCTATAGTAGAAGAAATCGCCGGCAAGCTAGCGAGGATGTAGAAGCTAGCGAAATAGGCCCGATAGGACCCTATATAGGGCCCCTCCTTCTCTATCCTAGCGCTATAATCGCCTAGTAGCCCGGTTAGCGACCCCGAGGCCAAGGCGCGTCTACTAGCTAGCAAGTTCTTCCCGCCCCTAGTCGAGGCTAATCTAAGCGACATAAATAGCTCTACTCCCCTAGCCCCTAGTATCGCGGTCTAATAGGAGGTGTCCGAGGGAGAAGTTGCCGCTATACTAAGGAAGTTACCGGCGAAGAAAGCCCCGGGGCCGGATAGGATCCTAAACGAGCTACTAAAGAAGTGTAGAGATCAACTAGCCCTAGTAGCTATAGCGATCTTTAACGCCTGCCTATAGACCGGATACTACCCGATAGCTTTTAAATAATCGACGATAGTGGTCCTACGTAAGCCGTAAAAGGAAGACTATACGTAGGTAAAGTCGTACCGTCTAATTACGCTCCTTAACACTCTTAGGAAGGCGCTTAAGAAGCTAGTTATAACGAGACTCTCCGAGGCGGTAGAGGAACACTCCCTACTCCCGGACACCTAGATAGGTACGCGCCTATAGCGATCGACGCTATCCGCGATAGAACTTATCACCTCTTAGGTAAAGGCCATCTAGTATAAGAATAGGGACAAGGTGGCTTCCTTACTTAGCCTAGACATATCGGGAGCCTTCGACTACGTGTTATACCCGCGGCTACTCTATATCCTAAGGTCGAAAGGACTCCCTAAGTAGCTTGTCAACTTCGTACGGTCCTACCTCTAAAACCGTAGTACGTCGATCCTAGTCGGCTAGTATAGAAGCCTATTTTAAGTAGTCTATACTAGAATCCCGTAAGGCTTAACGCTAGTACCTATTCTGTTCCTCTTCTTTATAGCGACGCTACTCCTAGCCCTAGAATCCTAGAACACCGCTACGAGCGGCTTCGTAGACGACATAAATATCCTAGCGTAGTCCTCCTCGACTAAGGAAAACTATAGGCTACTAGAAGAGAAGCACAAGATCTACGAGGACTAGGCTAGGAGGCACGGGGCTCGGTTTGCCCTAGAAAAGTACAATCTGATACACTTTACGCGCCGGCTACGGTTCTATAATATATAAGCTTCTCTCTAGATATAGGAGTATACGACTAACCCGGCAAATTAGCTTAGGATCCTCGGACTATAGGTAGACCCGGCGCTACGGTAGAGGAAGTACGTATAGGTAATATTACGGAAAGCTAAACAGAATATAGCATTATACTAGAGGCTCACTACGTCTATATAGAGGGCGGACTTCCGGTAGTTACGACTTCTATATACGGCTATTATACGGCTAGTCCTTACCTATAGTAGCTAAGTATAGTCCTTAGGCGAGAGGGCCTACCTATCGAAGGGACTCGTCGCGCCGCTAGCGAAGATCTAAAACTAATGCCTAAGGAAGGTTACCGGGGTATACAAGTCGATACTAATAAGGATACTTAAGTACGAGACCGCTATACCGCCGATCGACCTATATATCTAGGGACTACGGACCTCCTACTTAGGCAAGTCGGCATAGTACCTAGTATAGAAGGTCATCGCTAGTATAGTCGTAAGGGCCCGCGAATTAGTACTAGCGTATAAGGGTATTCGACCCGGGAACGAGCCGAACTACCGGGTAAGGGACGAATAGCTAGTAATATAATAGGAAGGTAAGAAATCGTTTATAGAGCAACTATAGAAAGAGAGGTAGAACAACTAGGCTATAGGGCATAGTAGACGCCCTTAGCTAGCGGGACAACCTAAGGAATAGTTAGCTACGAAATCCGCGGTTAAGCACCCCCCGAAGCTTATCTACTACCGCCTTACGAGGGTATAGAGTAGTATAGTAACCTAACTACGAAGCGAACACATCGGCCTCTAGGGGTACCTATTATAGAGGAAGGTTCTAGGATACACGAATACTAGCTACCCCTACGGCTATTGCTCCTAGAACGTACGGTACGTACTCCTCGTCTGTCCGAGGTAGTCGCTAGGAAGGGGGGAGTAGATAGTAAAGGCGAGGAACCGGACGATTAGGGCACTTCTTAATAACGCTAAGGACCTACGGCGTATTACGAACTAGATACTAGAGAAGGGCTAGCTAGAACAGTACCGCCTAGTAGGAGCAGTATAGGAAGAGAGGATACGACGTAGCGCGACGAGACCGGCTAGGAGCGGGGGCTAACGGGGTAGTGATATAGACTACGCACGTTTAGAGGGAAAGCTAATATAGATAAGGAGTAGTCGGTAGCGGGAAGGGTTTTTACCTATTCGGGTTTCCCTTTATATATAATAATAGATATATACCTATATAGGCCGGATAGGGTCCTAGAATAGGGGAATGACAAATCTATCTATCTATTATTAACTAGGCGAGCAGATTTAGGTAGAAATAGACTCTAGCGACTAGGTTAATATAGGGGTACTATTATAGATAATTAACGGCGTCCTTAGACCCGTAGCGTTCTACTTAAAGAAGCTTAGTCCGTAAGAATATAACTACGACACTTACGACAAAGAGCTACTAGCTATCGTTAAGGCGTTCGAAGAATAGTAATCGGAACTTATCGGCGCTATAGATAATAAGCTAGTTCGGGTACTTACCGATTACCGTAATCTTAAGTACTTTATAACTACTAAATAGCTTAACCGGCGCTAGGTACGCTAGGCTAAGTTCCTATCCTAGTTTAACTTTAAGATTACCTATCGCCCGGAAGCCTAAGAAACGAAACTAGATAGTCTTACCCGTCGCTCTTAGGACATACTAGCGGGGGTAGACGATACTAGAACGTAGTATTAATAATAGACTATTCTAAAACCCTATAACCTAGATATCGTTACTTAGTTCGCTATATAAGTATAGAAAGACCTACTAATAAACTCTTAAGTACTATTAATTTACAACTCGGACAATAAAGAAGAAGACTACTATACTAGCGATATCGCTACCCCCCGACGATTAACCCGCCTCGCCTAGCGAGACGTAATATAGCCGTTACTCGAACTAAACGACGCCGAGGTAGGTAGTAATATCTACTCGGAACTAGATAGTAGAGTCCTAGTCGAAGAGATACCTAGTAACGAGTAACCTATCGAAGGAGGTATAGAGCCGTTAGACGAACCTACGCTACTAGAGGAACGGGAGCAAACGGGGTTATATAAAGAAGAACTATATATAGAAGTATATAATAGCCGGTCTATAACGATACGTATACTTAAACTAAAGTCTAATCTCTAGTAGGGGATTACTAACGTATAGCTATAATAATAGAAGATCGCCGCGTTAGATTATAAAATTATCGCGGATCGACTATACGTCGACAAAGCCTTATATATCCTAGCCTTTTAGAACCTCCGTACCCGGATAGTACGTAAATACTATAGTAGTAGAGTAGCTAGCTACTAAGGTATAGCGAGGACTTTTAATCTACTATAACGGTACAACCTCTTCTAGCCTAGTATAGTAAGTAACGTCGTAAGATACGTACGATACTATTACGGGCAGCCCGCGACCCCTTACTATAGCTACGTTAGCCCGGGTAAACCGCGGACCTTCCGTATCGGGTTAGCGCGGCTTAGCTTTACTTTATAACTTCGCCGCGCCTCGCGCTCCTCTTTCGTAGCTTTATAGAACAATAACTCTCTTATTCGGACTCTATAGTACGCGCGCCCTTATAGTTTATTCTACTACCCTACCTAGATCGCGGATCGAGGTAAGGGACGCGTAATAATAGGAATAGATAGAACTATAGAACTCGAAGAACGCGTAGAGTCGTATTAGAATATAGAACACGGTAAGGCGTATAGCGCGTAAATACCTAGAGAACGTAACGCGGCGACATTATAAGTAGGTAGTCGCGCGCTTATAGATAGTCAGGAAATAGGCCTCGTTACGCCTCCCCCGAACCTAGAGAATATAACTTTATAGATAAACGGCGGTATACTACCGCTACTAAAGCCTAAGAGTAAAGGTAAGTAGCGTATATCTCTTTTCCCCGACCTCTCCTCTTTTTCTTAGAGTTAGACATAGGACGATAACCGGCGGGTTATAGTAGACACCGGTGTCGCGCTATAATAGGAAATTGATAAAGCTTACTAGAAAGCCTTCGAGCGAGAAAAAGGTAGTAAGATTGACTTTATAGAACTGTTCGAATTTAAGCTCGAAGAGGACCTAGACGAGGTATACCTATTACTTGACGAGGTAGAGCACATTCTCGCATCCGAATACTAGAATATTATACTAGATAAACTTACGACCCTCGTATCCTAGTACCCGAAGACTACCTATAACTTCGTACTATAGGTAGTAACTATAGCGATTACTAAAGGTAGACAACTCGATATAATAGAGCGAGCTAATAACCTCTAGAACACCTAGTTCACTACGCTATATACTAAGTATAACCGTACCTATAAGATACTACGAAGCGAGGAGGCTATAATATAGAAGATGGCCGTAGACCTAAAGAGTAAGAAGGATTATAATCTAGCAAAGTTATAAGAGGTAGAGAAGAAGTATAGGGAGGCTAATAACCTATATAAGCAATTTAGCGAGATTTACGAAAAGGAGAAGAAGAAGGTACAGGATGCCGAAGCTAAGAACTAGGCTCTATAGAAGGAGGTTAACGATCTAAAGACTCGACTCTAAGCTACTAAAGACACTATATAGAATAGAGGTAGGGGTCGCTCTAGTCGCCGACCCTCCTACTTACCTCCGCGCGAGACTTTACTCGAGTAGCTAATACGTAAGTATCGTAAAGCTACTAGTAGAGGCGGCGGCGGCGGAGGCAGTAGTAACAATAATAATAACGGTAATTGTTAAGATGTAGTATCTCAAAGGGAGTCAACAATTAGGAAGTGATCTGGCAGCCTGAGGCATCTACAATGACTCAGCTTGTAGGGAGATACCTTCTCTCCCCTTTAGCTTAGATAGACATCTAACACAATCAACATATTAGTTCCTGATATATTGCTGCATGCTCGTGCTATTAGTCAGTTGAAGATTGATCTCTTACTCCACTCCGCTGCCATCCACCCGTACCTGTTTCAACAGGTTATGAGCCCGGGTTTGTGCAGGAATAAGAGCAACCTATATCAGTACAGGTTACTTGTATCCCTTGCTATCGTAGCAGAAAACATCTGGGAATCAGAAGTCTACCCCGTCTATCCTATCAAGGAGCTTAGTTCGATACTAAGTGATAGGTAACCTAGACAAGGACTCTGTGCGGCTTACTCAAAGCCAATACCTTGAAGATACTCTGTAGGCAGAACTGCATCGAGATACTATCAAGAAGGACTTCAAGTAAGTCATTTGAAGCTCTGCTAGGAGAGACAGACCTGTGTCCTAGCCCCGAGACCTCACACCGCTCCTTCTTTACTTTACCAAGCAGGCCTTGGTATCCACACCTACGAACTTTCCCATTCTACACTAGAAGCCTCAGCAGGATCTGAGCCACCACCTTGGAACATACACACCTTGTTTCATTACATCCAATTTATTATGGATTCATACCAAGAGAAGACAGAGGAGAAGGGAGGCAAAATCCCAATTCTTGGGAGGGACAATTGGAAGAGATGGTTCAACCTTCAGAGATACAAGATGGAGAGCCAATCAGCATTCTTTGCAATTGATGACCTAATGGAAGTGTCTTTTGACAACATCAAGGGCAAGACTCTGAAACTCCAAGAAGAGGCTACAACCAAAGAGATCCTCAATACGCCAACATGGACAAGACACAATGCAGTATGCAACTTCAGTATCCTTAGTAGGATCACAGAAGAAGATGAATTTGAGCTTGAGGGCTCATGTGAATCTGGAAGAGCTGCTGAGAAGTGGGTGTATCTCTGGAACAAGTATAGCCAGGTGCTACCAACCCATGCACATGAGCTCACAAAGCAATTTGTGACCTTTGAGATGAGTGAAGAGTTCACCATCAGATCTGCATGGACACACCTGGTTTCTCTTGGAAAAAGGATTGCTGATGTTGACCCAGAGGGTCAGCATTACAGGAAAGCTGATGTGAGGATGACCCAGCTCTTAAGCTCACTGCCACCTGACTACCATGTAGCCAGGGATACTATCATGGCTCAGCCAAAGATGGATCATGAAAGGACCTTAAAGATCCTTGAAGCTCAAGAAGCCAGGTTGGATCCCTCTAAGGCTGAGTATGGCATGGCAGCCACCTGGGTCAAGCCCTCAGGTCTAGCAAGACCACTCTCCTGCCTTCTCTGTGAGAAGGATCATCTGATCAAGGACTGCCCTAGTTTGCCTGAGGCAAGAAAGGTCCTTAGATCTCATTCCCAACCACCATCTTCCCAGAATACAACACATGTCAAGAAGAAGAGAACTCCACCACCCACTTCAAGGAGGACACCAAGAGAGAAGTCCTCTATGGAAGAACTTAAGAAAATGGTGAAGAAACTCAGCTCTGACATGCTGTCACTCCAGAAGAACCAGGCCCAGTCTTATACCTCTAAAGCAAAGAAGACTGGAAAAGGTTTCTCCGCCCAAGAGTCACCATGCAGCTCATCCCCAGAGACAATGTCTGATGATGATGAGTATGATGAAGTGGCTCACTCAACTGCAGAAGTCCAAGGCAAGTTCCCCTCGTCAGAGTGGTTACTTGACTCCTGTGCTTCATCCCATATGACTGACCAAAGCTGCCTCTTTAGATCTATGACTCCCTTGACAAGGAAGAAATGGATCAAAGTGGGAGGTGGGTTTTTATTGGCCACTCATATTGGGAATGCAGAGATGAGTGGGAGAGCTGGCAGAAAAGTTGTTTTGGAAGATGTCCTGCTTGTACCCAAGCTAGGAGTGAACCTGGTTTCATGGAACCAGTTTAGCAAGCAGTTTGGTGTGCAACCTCCATCATTTTCTCTTGTTTCCCCCTCTGGTGAGACTGTTGTCCAGACAAAGCTCCTTGGGGGGGTTCCATTCATTGATGAGATTTCTCCTCTCCTACAAGAACGGGCACATTACTCATCATGTGCACCACCAATGGAGAATGCCTTTGTGACTGCTCAATCAGAGACCGACCTGAAGCAGTGGGAGCTTTGGCATAGAAGATTTGCACACTTTGGGAAGAATTTGCTCCAGAATCTTCACAAGGTAACAGACTTGAAAGAACCCATTCCTATCCCTAAGGATGGCTTTCACCAGTGCAGAGTATGCTCAATAGCAAAGATGAAGAAGTACAAAGGCAAAGTTACAGAGAGAAGACCTGAAAGACTTGCCCTTGTATCTATTGACATATGTGGCCCACTACCAATCTCAAGACTAGGATTCAAATACTGGCTTGAGATTGTTGACAACTTCTCTAGGAAGAAGTGGACCTTTCCGCTTAGGAAAAGAGAAGATGCTCCAGTTGCTCTCCAGAACTGGAAGATCAAAGCAGAGAGGAAATCATCAGCGCAGCTGAAAGCAGTAAGACTTGACAATGCAAAAGAACTTATTGCATTAGTGAAGCAGTGGGAGAAGGATTTGGGGATTGGGCTCGAGCCGACTGAGGCATACAACTCTCTACAGAATGGACCAGTTGAGAGGTCAATACAAACCTCAGAGGACTCTATAAGGGCAATGCTTGAAGAGGCTAAAATGCCGGTTGAATTTTGGCCTGAAGCACTAGAGGCCCAAACTTATATGAGGAACAAACTGCCAAATGGCCCAGATTACGATGGGTTCAAGGTTTCACCAGATGAGGCTTTTGATGGTATCAAACCGACCATCAACCATTTGAAAGTTTGGGGATGCAAAGCTGTTGTCTATATGGACACAAGATCCCAACCTCAATGGGCAAGAAGTGACAAGCTAATGAATAGGGGTAAAGAAGCAGTGTTTATTGGGTATGTTGAAAACACAGCTAAAGCCTGGCTCTTTTGGGAACCAGACATGAGAGCTGTTAAACAACACACACATGCAGACTTCTTTGAGGACCAGCCTGGAGGTGATATGGGTCTCAATGTTCCAACATTGAATCTACCAAGCAGTGCACCAGCTAGGAAGCCCTTAGGAAGGCCGAGGAAGAACGTATCCTTAGGACAATCTACCTACCATTCAGGCGTCCATCAGAGCCCCCCCGAAATAGATCAGCCAATTGAGAGCCCTAAAGTCGCTCAGCCGAGAAAGCTGTTTGTGCAACTTCCCCAACCTCCGGAGAACGTAGGGGAATTTCAGAAAATCGATCAGCCAATTGAGAGAAGCTCCCTAGATCCCCAGGAAATAGACGTTACTAGGTCACAAGTGACGGTCCCTAAATCATCCCTTGGAAAGAGAAAGGCTGACTATGATGTTGAGGGCTATGACATGAAACAGAAAGCCCCAAGATCCATGGTCCCTAAGCCCGAACTAACCACTGAAGTGGGAGAAGCAATGGACCTCTCAGAGAACCTTGCTGCTTTTCACCAAGCTTTCTTTGCAGCCATGCAATCAGTGGACAGTTCAATACCATGGGATAGCGAATTCCTGGAAGAAGTTGAGGAAATGGCCTTTGCAGCAACTGTAGAAGCCATTGCATACAAGCAAGAGGTCCCAATTCCAAAATCCTACAAGGATGCTGTGAATGACAAGAAATGGGGACATCTTTGGAAGGAAGCAATCCAAAAGGAACTAGATGCTCTACAGAGTAACAACACCTGGGAAAATTCTGTTCCACCAAAAGGAGCAAATCTGGTTACATCAAGATGGGTCTTTGATATTAAGAGAAGCATTAGTGGAGCTATTGAAAAGTTCAAGGCTAGACTAGTTGCAAGGGGCTTCTCACAGAAGTTTGGTGTTGACTTTATGGAGACATTTGCACCTACAGTAAGACAGGACACCCTTAGGGTGTTTATGGCTATTGTGTGTAAGAAGGATCTTCATCTTCACCAAGTGGATGTGAACAATGCATTCACAGAAAGCACCCTCCATGAAGACATCTTCATGTTACCACCACCAGGAGTTGAGCTTCTACCAAACATGGTGTTCAAAATCCTCAAAAGCTTGTATGGACTTAAGCAAGCAGCTAGAGATTGGAATCAACTCTGTGTGTCAAAGCTCAGAGAGATTGGATTCACACAGTCAGAAGTGGATCCATGCCTACTTATCCATAAGAAGAGGGAGATCATAATCCTTATACATGTGGATGACATTCCAATTGCTGCACCAAAGTTGACAGATGTTCTCTGGTTCAAAAGAGAACTTGGCAAGATCTTCAAGATCAAAGATCTAGGTGAACCTGAAAAGATCCTTGGCATGAGAGTCACAAGGGACAGGAAGAGAGGAATCCTGAAACTTGACCAAGGACACTTTGTTAGGGACAGCCTAGCCAAGATGGGAATGAACCATGAGAAGGCAGCACCTACACACTCACCCATGGACAGCTATGAGGCCCTCAAACCTTCAAGCCACATGGATGAGAGGTGTGACAAGGCAGAGTACCAGAGTATTAATGGTACTTGGATGTGGCCAGCAACAATCACAAGGCCAGACATTGCTTTTGCCCTAGGAAGGATGAGCTCATTTGTGAGTGACCCATCCACCTACCACATGAAGGCTTTGAAGAAGATCACTAGGTACCTAAGATCATACCCTGATCTAGGACTTCAGTTCTCAAAGTCTGGAAAAGGACACCTTATTGGATACTGTGATTCTGATTATGCAATGGACAAAGCAGACAGAGTCTCAATCCTTGGGTATGTCTTCTTCCTCTGTGGGGCACCAGTTTCTTGGATGAGCAAGAAGCAAAAGTCTGTAGCAACATCCACAATGGAGGCTGAATACATGGCTATGAATGCATGTGCGAAGCAGTCCCAATTCCTAGCTTCACTGCTGAGGGAAATGGATTGTCCAGAGTTAGTAGGAGACTGTTCCCATCAACCAAGAATCACTGGAAACCAGGAGACTGTATCAAATTTGAGACCAGTCCAATTAAGAGGTGACAATCAAGCTGCCCTCACCCTAGTGAAAGATGCACATGTTCATGACAAGTCGAAGCACATTGACATTGCCTATAACGCTGTTAGGAAACTTTGGTGGAGGAGGCTTATTGCTGTTGAGTACACCCCAACCTCTGAGATGGTTGCAGACGGGTTTACAAAACCAAAGACTGGTCCACACTTCCAGAGGTTTGTAAGCCAGCTGAACCTGTCATAAATAGGTCCAAGTACTATTGACAGGAAGTGAGCAGACTGTAACCTCCCATACGAGATGAGTGGGAGTGTTAAGATGTAGCATCTCAAAGGGAGTCAACAATCAGGAAGTGATCTGGCAGCCTGAGGCATCCACAATGACTCAGCTTGTAGGGAGATACCTTCTCTCCCCTTTAGCTTAGATAGACATCTAACACAATCAACATATTGGTTCCTGATATATTGCTACATGCTCGTGCTATTAGTCAGTTGAAGATTGATCTCTTACTCCACTCCGCTACTATCCACCTGTACCTATTTTAACAGTAATAGTAATAACGACCGAGGAAGTAATAGAAATAGTCTACGACCTAATAATAATAACGGTCACGACTCTCGAGCGCGTAATCCCCGTATATAGACTCCCCTAACCGAACTTTCAGAACGCCTATTTACTATTAACCGTACTCTAATACGCGGTATCGAGGTAAGTAAGGGCGTACCTAACCCGAAGTACTTTAAGAACGATAACGACCCTAACTTCGACAGTTAGTATAGTAGCGTACTTCTTAAGCTGACTATAACTACTTTCCGCTCCGAGGTAGACGGCCTACGTTTTATATATAGATAGACATAGGGTGACCCTTAGAGAAGCATTAAGCCGAGGATTCCCGTACCTAGACAATAATTATTTAACGAGTTTAAGACTAGTAAAGAACTACTAGATTAGATAACGCGCTCGTACGGTACCCGTAACGAAGGAACTAAGGCTATAGTTAATATCGCTACCTATAAGTAGGAGTAGAGCGAGACCTTTATTACCTTCTACGCTCGCTACTCGAAGCTACGTACTTAGATAGAGTAGACCGACGAGACTAAGCTAATACTGTTTCGTAATCGCCTAAACCGTAAGTACTTTATTAAGACTTTCGGCGATAGGGAAGTAGATAGACGCTTATACGACATATAGGATATTATTAAGGAATATACGGTATTAGATAAGAGCTTCTACGAGACCGACCGACTATATCTATAGAAGGAGCGCCTACGTAGTAACCCCAATTCGAATCATAACGGCGTATAGGGCGGTAGTAATACCGTAGGCGCCGTAGCTACTAGTACGACCGCTATAATCGTCTAGCGACTACTATAATACGTAGGTACGAAGAAGAAGGAGGACCTACCGGTTCACTTATAGAACCTGCCTTTATTAAACCGTAAGTAGCGTAAGGACCTTAAGAAGTAGGGTAAGTACTACCGCTACCGTATAGGCTCGTACGTATTAACGAACCCCGAATGCCCGATATATAGTTACGACGGCGACTACCGCCCTCTACGTCTACGAAACAACGCGAACGCTAACCCGAACCTTAGCTCCCTTACTACCGACCTATAGTAATAGAGAAATAGTACGACCGCTACCTAAGCGTAGTAGATAGCGGTTAGTAACCGAACTTTCTAAGATAGAAAGAGTATAAGATTAAGAGATATAGAATATAAGAGACGGACTATAGTAAGGAGCTTAAGATATCGGCATATATACTAGATAAATAACAACTAGCTATATACCCTTATATAGTATTACTCGTAACAATATAATATAAAAAGGCTCGCGGTCTTATAGATTCTACCTCTACCTATCTCTTTCCTAATTAGAAATTTATACGTAAATATACAACCCCCTTAATCCCTTTAACAAAGAATAGACGATTAATACTAGGAGATAGATCGGCTATAGCGCGTAAGATTATATATATAGCTCTTATAGACGTAGTTATCGGCGGTTATTACGAGCAAATACTATACTACGTTACCGACCTCGAATACGACATCGTCTTTAGACTACCGTAGCTCTCCGCGTACAACCCGAACATCTTCTAGGAAACTAGCGAGGTAGCGTTTAGATCTAACTACTACTTCGATTACTATCTATATAACAAGATATCGATAATAGTATAATCTCTAAACTATATCGGCAGAACGAAATATAGACTAAAGCCCTTTACTAGCGAATGAGTAGGATTTATAGCCGGAGGGGCGGAGCTAGATATGTCCGCTCTAGAGGTTAATAAAGAGGTAGATTACTAGGAAGTCTCGTAGCGCGTATAGGAGATATACGCGTACCGGCCTAGAGCCGAGTGCTTCTATATTATACCTACGGGGCGCGAGGATAATAATAATAACGATAATAGCCTTAAACTAAGCGCGATAGTAGCTAATGACCTAGATTAGTTCTTAAACAAGCAGTTTAACTACAATCCTAAAGAGAAGCTCCCGCCTATATACTACGACATTATAGATACTTTCTTAGTAAAGGACTACGAGGGACTCCTACCTTACCAACTAGGTATCGACTACGAGATTTATATTAAACCCGGTAATTAGAGCTGAATATACGTACACTATATACTAATCGTGATACCGGAAAACACGACATATTCGAAAGCTCTTATTAAGGCCATTCTAACGATATATAAAGTAGGCCACTAACCCTAGAACTAAGGGAGTTCTACCTTATTTAATCTAGACAGCTTGAAGTTCTCTTCACCCTATTTCTTTAGCTCTAAACGCCGCGGAGGTGCCTAGCTATATTAGGTAACTCCTAGGTAATAGTAGCCTAGGCTACGGTACTAACGGCGCCTACGGCTCTATAGGCGAAGCTCCTCTAAGATAACTAGTAGCAACTTATAGAGGACGTAAAAAGTATAGAAACTAACGATTAGCTCCTATACCGGTCTCTATAGGTAATAATTACTTAGCTACGTACGGCGCTTATACTATCGTATTACCGAGGGTAATAAGAAATGAGGACGACGTCCTAGGCGATTAGTAAGGCTACCTAGAATTAACACCCCTATAGCTAGGTATTGGTCGCGCTATCGACACTAGGCCCCCGCCTAACGTACGATATAGTTACGATCCGCATTATAGTAAAGGAAGACTAGGCCGAAGTTACGAAGCTATTAAATAAGGAGCTCGCCTAACGAATTAACTAACTAGGGGTAGTCGTAGTGAACTAATAGTCTAACGGCACTCTACAGATCTATACTAGCTCTACTACTCCTAGGAGGCACCTAGAGGTATAGCTATAGTAGGTATCTAAGGTTACGGTATTAGCGAAGGTCTTAATAAAGCAATTCACGATCCTAGTCTACGATATACCTAAGGAGTTCGACCCTACTAACTAGGGTTACCTACGTACTCTCTAAGAGGACAACCCGGTCACTCTTAACTCTCTAATCTAGAAGGCGACTTGGCTCCGTAGGAAATGGCCAGAAGGTAAGAAGGCCTCGGCGCTAATAGTATAGCTATAAGACGCGAAAGCGGCGGATCTAGTAATAGAACAAGGCCTAATCTAGTAATATAGCCTTAAGATAGTAGAAAAATACTCCTTATCCTTTCGTGTCCTCTAATACTTCAAATGCTAATAGTATAGACACTAAACCTATACGTATATAAACAAGTAGGCCTACTCGAACTATATAGGAGACTATATATCTAGGGACTATATATTAGCTACAAGACGGTACGCGAACTATCCGGGGTACTACCTATCGTATAGCGCGGAATGCCTATAGCGGAAACTAGAGAAAAATAAGGCAATTATAAATAGAACCGTCGCCCTAAGATTCTACGGCGACTATAAGGCTAGCCTATACTAGAACTAGCTAGCGGCAGTCGGGTATAAGCGCCCTAGGGCCGAGAACGATATAAAGGATACGTAACCTAGGGCGTACGGGAGGCCACGTACTCTACTAGCTACGGCGAGGGAATCTAACTAGGCCCGGCTCCCCTTTAGTATATAGCCGATAGGCGTAGACTAGGACGTATAAGGTAGTAGGACATAGGACGCTATAGAGAAAATGATTGTCGATGCCGATAACTAGCCTCGACACGCTTAGTATTATCTAGTATAACGTCAACTATAGCAAGGATATAGTCTAGAACCATTTCCTATACGAGGCGGACCCGAGCGTCTACTACGTCCTTATAATCTAGGAGCTATAGATTAACCCGTACTATAAGAGACTAACGACCTATAAGTTACTAGGCTATACGACATGCCTACGAGGCGACGGCAGACCCCGTACGTACTTCTATATTAGTAAGGATATACTAGAATCCGACTAGGAGGTAGTGTACTACGTAGACGAAGAAGGCGGGGGCGATATTACCTCCCTCTACGTAGGTAGCACCTAGATATACAACCTATATATACAACCGCTAGCCTCGAGGTCTAGCCGCGACCTAGGGGTCTATAGACACCTAGACAGTACGCTTAAGAGACAAGGGTGCCACATCGTAGTAGGAGACTTTAACATACACTACCCTTCCTAGAAAGCCTTATATAGCCGTACCCTATAGCCGACGAAGTACTCGACTTGATAGCGAGCAACGTAATTGCCCTTAATACCCCGAAGGACCTAGGTACCTAGAAGAGAGGGGGACTCTAAGGCACGATCGACCTCTCCTAGATCTTAGATAGCCACTACTATACGGTAACCTACTATAGGATCGAATATAAACTCGAGGCGTCGTTAGACTATATACTAGTTAGGACCTCTATTATAATATAGATATAACGTATACTAGCGAGAACCCCTAAGCTAAACTAGGGAAAGGCCTACTAGGCTAATATCTAGGCGTATCTCGATAACTACGAGAGGCTAGTCTAGATCGCGTAGTAGTAATATAATAGTAAAGACAAGATAGACGAGGCAGTCTAAGGGATAATAGACGAAATAAGAAAAGCGACCTTACTTTACGTTCCGCTTACCTAACTAACGACATAGTCTAAACTATACTAGACGCCGAAGTATACTACGGTAGTAAGAGAAGTAAGGAGAGCCCGCCGGGTGTAGACGAGTAGCTATAGCGAGGAGGCCTAGAACGTATATAGGGAGGCATGCTAATAGAAGAAAGCTATAATACGGAGGGAGAAAGTAGTCGGCTAGAGGGCTATAGTAGAAGAAATCGCCGGCAAGCTAGCGAGGATGTAGAAGCTAGCGAAATAGGCCCGATAGGACCCTATATAGGGCCCCTCCTTCTCTATCCTAGCGCTATAATCGCCTAGTAGCCCGGTTAGCGACCCCGAGGCCAAGGCGCGTCTACTAGCTAGCAAGTTCTTCCCGCCCCTAGTCGAGGCTAATCTAAGCGACATAAATAGCTCTACTCCCCTAGCCCCTAGTATCGCGGTCTAATAGGAGGTGTCCGAGGGAGAAGTTGCCGCTATACTAAGGAAGTTACCGGCGAAGAAAGCCCCGGGGCCGGATAGGATCCTAAACGAGCTACTAAAGAAGTGTAGAGATTAACTAGCCCTAGTAGCTATAGCGATCTTTAACGCCTGCCTATAGACCGGATACTACCCGATAGCTTTTAAATAATCGACGATAGTGGTCCTACGTAAGCCGTAAAAGGAAGACTATACGTAGGTAAAGTCGTACCGTCTAATTACGCTCCTTAACACTCTTAGGAAGGCGCTTAAGAAGCTAGTTATAACGAGACTCTCCGAGGCGGTAGAGGAACACTCCCTACTCCCGGACACCTAGATAGGTACGCGCCTATAGCGATCGACGCTATCCGCGATAGAACTTATCACCTCTTAGGTAAAGGCCATCTAGTATAAGAATAGGGACAAGGTGGCTTCCTTACTTAGCCTAGACATATCGGGAGCCTTCGACTACGTGTTATACCCGCGGCTACTCTATATCCTAAGGTCGAAAGGACTCCCTAAGTAGCTTGTTAACTTCGTACGGTCCTACCTCTAAAACCGTAGTACGTCGATCCTAGTCGGCTAGTATAGAAGCCTATTTTAAGTAGTCTATACTAGAATCCCGTAAGGCTTAACGCTAGTACCTATTCTGTTCCTCTTCTTTATAGCGACGCTACTCCTAGCCCTAGAATCCTAGAACACCGCTACGAGCGGCTTCGTAGACGACATAAATATCCTAGCGTAGTCCTCCTCGACTAAGGAAAACTATAGGCTACTAGAAGAGAAGCACAAGATCTACGAGGACTAGGCTAGGAGGCACGGGGCTCGGTTTACCCTAGAAAAGTACAATCTGATACACTTTACGCGCCGGCTACGGTTCTATAATATATAAGCTTCTCTCTAGATATAGGGGCACACGACTAACCCGGCAAATTAGCTTAGGATCCTCGGACTATAGGTGGACCCGGCGCTACGGTAGAGGAAGTACGTATAGGCAATATTACGGAAAGCTAAACAGAATATAGTATTATACTAGAGGCTCACTACGTCTATATAGGGGGCGGACTTCCGGTAGTCACGACTTCTATATACGGCTATTATACGGCCAGTCCTTACCTATAGCAGCTAAGTGTAGTCCTTAGGCGAGAGGGCCTGCCTATCGAAGGGACTCGTCGCGCCGCTAGCGAAGATCCAAAACTAATGCCTAAGGAAGGTCACCGGGGCATATAAGTCGATACTAACGAGGATACTTAAGCACGAGACCGCTATACCGCCGATCGACCTATATATCTAGGGACTACGGACCTCCTACTTAGGCAAGTCGGCATAGTACCTAGTATAGAAGGTTATCGCTAGTGTAGTCGTAAGGGCCCGCGAATCAGTACTAGCGTATAGGGGCATTCGACCCGGAAACGAGCCGAACTACCGGGCAAGGGACGAATAGCTAGTAATATAATAGGAAGGTAAGAAATCGTTTATAGAGCAACTATAGAAAGAGAGGTGGAACAACTAGGTTGTAGGGCATAGTAGACGCCCTTAGCTAGCGGGACAACCTAAGGAATAGTTAGCTACGAAATCCGCGGTCAAGTACCCCCCGAAGCTTATCTACTACCGCCTTACGAGGGTATAGAGTAGTATAGTAACCTAACTACGAAGCGAACATATCGGCCTCTAGGGGTACCTATTATAGAGGAAGGTTCTAGGATATACGAATACTAGCTACCCCTACGGCTATCGCTCCTAGAACGTACGGCACGCACTCCTCGTCTGTCCGAGGTGGTCGCTAGGAAAGGGGGAGTAGATAGTAAAGGCGAGGAACCGGACGATTAGGGCACTTCTTAATAACGCTAAGGACCTACGGCGCATTACGAACTAGATACTAGAGAAGGGCTGGCTAGAACAGTACCGCCTAGTAGGAACAGTATAGGAAGAGAGGACACGACGTAGCGCGACGAGACCGGCTAGGAGCAGGGGCTAACGGGGTAGTAATATAGACTACGTACGTTTAGAGGGAAAGCTAAACTAGATAAGGAGTAGTCGGGGGCGGGAAGGGTTTTCACCTATTCGGGTTTCCCTTTATATATAACAATAGATATATACCTATATAGGCCGGATAGGGTCCTAGAACAGGGGAATGACAAATCTATCTATCTATCTATATACGGCTATTATACGGCTAGTCCTTACCTATAGTAGCTAAGTATAGTCCTTAGGTAAGAGGGCCTACCTATCGAAGGGACTCGTCGCGCCGCTAGCGAAGATCTAAAACTAATGCCTAAGGAAGGTTACCGGGGTATACAAGTCGATACTAATAAGGATACTTAAGTACGAGACCGCTATACCGCCGATCGACCTATATATCTAGGGACTACGGACCTCCTACTTAGGCAAGTCGGCATAGTACCTAGTATAGAAGGTCATCGCTAGTATAGTCGTAAGGGCCCGCGAATTAGTACTAGCGTATAAGGGCATTCGACCCGGAAACGAGCCGAACTACCGGGTAAGGGACGAATAGCTAGCAATATAATAGGAAGGTAAGGAATTGTTTATAGAGCAACTATAGAAAGAGAGGTAGAATAACTAGGCTATAGGGTATAGTAGACGCCCTTAGCTAGCGGGACAACCTAAGGAATAGTTAGCTACGAAATCCGCGGTCAAGTACCCCCCGAAGCTTATCTACTACCGCCTTATAAGGGTATAGAGTAGTATAGTAACCTAACTACGAAGCGAACATATCGGCCTCTAGGGGTACCTATTATAGAGGAAGGTTCTAGGATATACGAATACTAGCTACCCCTACGGCTATCGCTCCTAGAACGTACGGCACGTACTCCTCGTCTATCCGAGATAGTCGCTAGGAAGGGGGGAGTAGATAGTAAAGGCGAGGAACCGGACGATTAGGGCACTTCTTAATAACGCTAAGGACCTACGGCGTATTACGAACTAGATACTAGAGAAGGGCTGGCTAGAACAGTACCGCCTAGTAGGAGTAGTGTAGGAAGAGAGGATACGACGTAGCGCGACGAGACCGGCTAGGAGCGGGGGCTAACGGGGTAGTAATATAGACAACGTACGTTCAGAGGGAAAGCTAATCTAGATAAGGAGTAGTCGGGGGCGGGAAGGGTTTTTACCTATTCGGGTTTCCCTTTGTATATAATAATAGATATATACCTATATAGGCCGGGGAGGGTCCTAGAATAGGGGAATAACAAATCTATCTATCTATCTATTTCTTAACGGCTTCATTCTCCTTCTCGGCTAGTCCGTATAGCTTTCGGTATAGCGGTTATTAAGGTCTACTAGATTTAATAGATAGATAGATTTGTTATTCCCCTATTCTAGGACCCTATCCGGTCTATATAGGTATATATCTGTCATGGTCTCCCCACAGAGTGTACAGAAGGTGGGGACAGAAGAGCCTCAGAGCGCTCAGAAGTCGTCAAGAAGTGACAGTCCAGCTTGGTGTGTGAACGCCAAGAATCACATGCCCCGCAACATTCACTACGGGACCCAGCCCTCCAGATTCACCCCTCTACCAAACCTTGAAGCACGTGGAAGACTCGGAACGTAGGGCAGGTTGGAATAAGGTTTTGAGCAAAGCTGCTAAGCGCGGCTTCGTACGGGTTAGCCCTGTTGATGCGGGGACACGCACTCGCGAGGGTCGCGTATAAATATCTGGCCTTCCCCAGGCCTCTCTTGCTTTCTTCGTCTTTTGTTTTGTGTAGCAATCATACCATACCCTTTTGCATCTGCACTTCGCACCTGCATTCTCGCTTTCACCCTTACATCTCACAGGCCAGGCTCTCGCCCTGACATCACAAAAGACCAACAAACCGTCAACCACTCGAGTCATCCTCATGGGTGACCACGCCACCGATAGAGGTGTCAACCTCGACAACCAAGACACTCCATTCCACTTCAGTGAGTGGACTGACATCCCCTTCTCGAACGCCGCTGCCTTCGGTGCCTGGGCAAACGCCAACCCCGACACCGCCTACGCTCTCATCAACCGCACCGTCTCCTCTTTCCGCGAGACCGCCCAGCAGGTCGAGCAAGCAAACAACCAAGCAACATACCTTCAAGGTATTGTGAACACCTTCCAGAACCTCGCCCCGCACGCCGACGACAACCGCCGCCAGCACTTCTCCAAGAAGGTCAACGACCCAGACGAGTTCGACGGCAACAAGAGCAAGTTTGAGGCATTTGAGACACAGCTCACCATCAAGCTGTTGGCTAATGCCGACCACTTTCCGCAAGAGAAGGACAAAGTCACGTACGTCTTCTCCCTCCTTCGGGGAGACGCCGCGGCTCAGGTACAACACTACATCGACAACGCCACGCAGACTATCGGCTGCCCGGACGTCCTCACCTTGATGCAGGACCTCCGTGCTGCCTTTGGTGATCCAGACCGTAGAGCCACCGCCCAGAACGCCATCCACAACCTCCTCCAGAAGAACAAGAGCTTCGCCGAGTACCTCGCGGCCTTCAACCGCGACATCGGGTTCACCGGCTACAACGAAGAGACCAAGAAGAGCACTCTCCGCCGTGGTTTGTCAGCAGAGCTTCTTCGAGCCCTCGAGGACAAGGACGTCGGTGCTATGAGCTTCCGTGAGCTCGTCGAGACCTGCCAGCGCCTCGACTCCAACATGAAACACACCGCCTCTCTCCTCGCTTCCCGTTCTCAAGGTCGTCAGCCTCGTGGTCCCGGAAGCCACTTCGCTGCTCCACTAGGCGCCGCCGCTCCTACGGCTCTCCCTCCCGTCTCTGTAGGTGACGCTATGGATCTCAGCGCTGGTGCCGCCGTCCCTCGAGTCCAGGGCCTCGTCAACGGTAAGCTCACTCCCGAAGAGAAGCTTCGCCGTCGCCAGGCCGGACTCTGCACCTACTGCGGCGGTCCAGGCCACATCGCAGCCAACTGTCCGCAGCTCGCTGCTCGTAACGCCCGCAACCCGGTTCGCGGCGCTGTCGGCGCTATCGAGCCTGCTCCTGCTGCTCCCGCTGAGCAGGAAAAAGCCTAGGTCTTCCTCATCGACGCGATGAAGACCAAGAACAACGTTTACCGAAAGTGAAGAGAGGAAAGAAGTTGAGGATCAATACAGCACAGCTAGACCTGTACGACGAGACGGGCAAGGACCACGCTTGCAAACCGTTCGTCACGAATGTAAATATCGGCTCAAAGAAACTCTCTTCTTCCAATCTCACTCTCATGGACACTGGCGCACTAGGCGAGTCTTTTATGGACTATAAACTCGCGACCTCTCTCAACCTCGAACCCCAGGAACTGAAGTACCCTCGCACCCTTGAACTCTTTGACGGCACGGAGACTACCACTGGTAAGATTACTCATGTTGTACACACGTCAATCACCCTCGGAGGCAAGCGTATGTCGATCACCAGCTTCCTTACGTCCCTACCGCATCAGAAGTTTATCCTCGGCCTCCCCTGGTTCAGACGACACCGACCTATCATCGACTGGACTTCCCTTACTGTCAGCTTCCCTCCAGAAGTTCCTCCGGCACCTCCGCCTTCTCCGCCGCCTCAGCGCGGTCCTGAGTATACCAAGATCTTCCAGGTGAACGCCGCTGCCTTCACCACTGCTGCTAAGCAGCCCAAAGCTCAAGTCTTCGCCGCCTCTCTCCGCGATATCGACATCGCCCTCGAGAAGCTCGACAAGAAGCGTACACCTACCGACCCTGCTACGAAGGTCCCTCCTTGGGCACACCACATCCTCCACGTATTCGATGCTAAAGCCGCAGACGAGCTGCCTCCTCATCGCCCTCACGACCACAAGATTGAGCTAGAAGAAGGTGCAGAGACACCGTTCGGACCGTTATATTCCATGTCCCGAGAAGAGCTTATCGTCCTCAAGAGATACCTCGAAGAGAACCTAAAGAAGGGGTTCATTCGAGCGAGCCGTTCCAGCGCTGGCAGTCCCGTCATGTTCGTCAAGAAGCCCGGCGGTGGTCTACGCTTCTGCGTAGACTACCGAGGCTTGAACGCTGTTACAAAGAAGAACCGCTACCCAATACCGTTGATTCAGGAGACGCTCGAGCGCCTCTCTAAGGCCAAGTACTTCACCAAGCTCGATGTCATCGCTGCGTTCAACAAGTTACGAATGGCAGAAGGACACGAGTATCTCACAGCCTTCCGTACTCGCTACGGGCTGTTCGAGTCGCTCGTTATGCCCTTCGGCGTTTGTAACGGGCCTAGTACCTTCCAGAACTTCATTAACGACATCCTTCAGGAGTTCCTCGATCAGTTCTGCACTGCCTACATCGACGACATCCTAGTCTATAGCGAGACCAAGGAGGAGCACCGCGAGCACGTCTGTAAGGTCCTTCAGAAGCTCGCAGACGCCGGCTTGCAGCTCGACATCGACAAGTGCGAGTTTGAGAAGACCGAAGTCAAGTTCCTTGGTTTGATCATTACCGCAGACGGCATCAAGATGGACCAAGAGAAGATCGACGCTATCGTCGAATGGGATGCTCCTACGAACGTCAAAGAGGTCCAGGGTTTCCTAGGCTTTGCCAACTTCTACCGCCGCTTCATCCACGCATTTTCGGGCGTGGTACGCCCTTTGACGAAGCTCACGCGCAAGGGTGAGAAGTTCGCCTGGACCGACGAATGCCAGGAGGCTTTTGACTTGCTCAAAGCGAAGTTTGTTGAGAACCCGCTTCTACGGCACTTCGATTTCGAACTGGAGACCCGTGTAGAGACCGACGCATCCGACGGCGTGGTGGGCGGTGTCCTGCTACAACGCCGCTCGCCTGAATCCCCCTGGTTACCTGTCGCCTTCCTCTCCAAGAAGATGACCGCCACGGAGTGTAACTACGAGATCTACGACAAGGAGCTTCTCGCCATCGTCAAAGCTTTCGAAGAGTGGCGCCCCGAGCTCGAAGGCTCTGCTATGCCCGTCCAAGTAAGCTCCGACCATAAGAACCTCGTCTACTTTATGAAGAGCAAGCTGCTCAATCGTCGCCAGGCCCGCTGGAGCGAGTTCCTCTCCCGGTTCAACTTCGTGATCTCGTACACGCCCGGCAAGGCCAACTCGATGGCCGACGCCCTTACCCGCCGCCCTGGTGACTCTCCAGTTGATCGAAGAGGGGGCCGGCAAATCGCAGGGCAACAAGTCATCAAAGAGCACAACCTCTCTTCCGAGCTTCGAGAGTACCTATCGAATGGCCAGCCTACGCTCGCCGCTTCCTTTGCTACTCTCGTGCTCGCTCCTGCCTACCTTGACGAGAGTGACGATGAATCCGAGCCTGAAGAATACGCCTCGGACGCTGAGGACTTGAACGACGATGAAGAGGGCTCAGTAACGACCGACGGCTCATCCGAATCAGACTTTGAGGGGTTTGATAATGAGGAGCAGCCCGAAGGCATCATGGCACGAGTACGAACAGCGTACGATGCCGACATAGACGCCCAAGAGTTAGTTCAGGCCCTTAGATCTGGCGCGAGGACATTCCCGGGCTTCTCGCTGTCCGAGTGCGAGCTCCAGGAAGGTGTCGTCTACTTCCGTAAGAAGCTTTACGTACCGCAGCCCGAAGGCTCTAATATCCGAGCTGAGATTCTTCAAATCATCCACGACTCCGCCTCTGGGGGTCACCCAGGCGTAGCCAAGACCCACAAGCTCCTCGCTAGGTATTACTGGTGGCCGCATTCCTGGAAGGACGTCCGCCGCTACGTGCTGAACTGCGCTACTTGCCGAAGAGCCAAAGCTAACCGCCACCGTCCCCACGGTCTCTTGCACCCTCTCCCGGCTCCTGATCGTCCGTGGAAGCACATCACTATGGACTTTATCACCGATCTTCCTCACGGCAAGACCTTCAGCGGCGTGAAAGCAAAGGCCCTTCTAGTGATCGTGGACCGTCACTCCAAGGACCGGTACATGATCCCGTGCTGGAGCATGACCGCAAAGGAGACTGCTCGCTTGTTCTACGAATTCGTCTGGCGCTTTCAAGGCCTCCCGGATAGCATCACCTCTGACAGAGGCACCCAGTTCATCTCGCACTTCTGGAAGCGTCTGTGTGCTATCCTAGGCATCAAGCATAACCTCTCGACCAGTTTTCAGCCACAGACCGACGGCCAGACCGAAATTACGAACGCTATCCTCGAGCAGGTCCTTCGTTGCTTCGTCGACTACCACCAGAAGGATTGGCCTCAGCATATCCCTGCGGTAGAGTTCGCTACTCGTAACTGGGACTCGGAGACTACTGGCTACTCTCCCTTCTATACTACGAGAGGTTACCACCCTCGTACAGGCATGGAACCAGAAGAACCTCTCCCGCCTACCGAAGACGCAAACGAGCAAGCAGCAGACGAGTTCGCTACTATGCTCTCACAGATCCATGAAGAAGTTCACGACGAGATGGTGTACGCACAAGCAATCTACGAGGATCAAGCCAATCGTCGTCGCCAGCCAGCTCCCGACTACCAAGTAGGCGATATGGTCTACCTCAACTCCAAGAACATCAAGACAGACCGCCCCTCCAAGAAGCTGAACTGGAAGAACCTAGGTCCTTTTGAGATCACCGAGCGTATCAGTTCACACGCCTACCGTCTAGCTCTTCCTGCGAACATAAAGATCCACGACGTCTTCCATCCCGTACGCCTTCGGCCGTCGGCTGAGGACCCATTCCCGAACCAAAACCAAGACATGCCAGGTCCTCCCGATGAAGTAGAAGTCGACGAGCCTGTTAACCTACCTTCTGACGACTATGCCGTCCGCAAGATCCGGGGAATCCGCGTAGAGCCCAACGACGTTGAAGGACTACCGCCGATCAAGTATGAAGTCGAATGGCAAGGTTGCCCTGAGTGGGATACCTCATGGGAACCTATCCAACATATCATCTTCAATCGTCAAGCAATCGAAGAATACCACGCCCGCGCAGACGGCCCAGAAGTCAACATCGGCAGGCTCTTCGAATCTGAGCTTTTCGACGGGGCTTACCAATGGTGTATCGACCATGACATCAGGCCTAGGCCTGGTACTGAAGCTGAACATCCTCGATATGTGGAACTACTACGGCTTCGTAGGAACTCAGCTTTGTTCGGGGGGGCTACTGTCATGGTCTCCCCACAGAGTGTACAGAAGGTGGGGACAGAAGAGCCTCAGAGCGCTCAGAAGTCGTCAAGAAGTGACAGTCCAGCTTGGTGTGTGAACGCCAAGAATCACATGCCCCGCAACATTCACTACGGGACCCAGCCCTCCAGATTCACCCCTCTACCAAACCTTGAAGCACGTGGAAGACTCGGAACGTAGGGCAGGTTGGAATAAGGTTTTGAGCAAAGCTGCTAAGCGCGGCTTCGCACGGGTTAGCCCTGTTGATGCGGGGACACGCACTCGCGAGGGTCGCGTATAAATATCTGGCCTTCCCCAGGCCTCTCTTGCTTTCTTCGTCTTTTGTTTTGTGTAGCAATCATACCATACCCTTTTGCATCTGCACTTCGCACCTGCATTCTCGCTTTCACCCTTACATCTCACAGGCCAGGCTCTCGCCCTGACAATATCTATTGTTATATACAAAGGGAAACCCGAATAGGTGAAAACCCTTCCCGCCCCCGACTACTCCTTATCTAGATTAGCTTTCCCTCTGAACGTACGTAGTCTATATTACTATCCCGTTAGCCCCCGCTCCTAGCCGGTCTCGTCGCGCTACGTCGTGTCCTCTCTTCCTATACTACTCCTACTAGGCGGTACTGTTCTAGCTAGCCCTTCTCTAGTATCTAGTTCGTAATACGCCATAGGTCCTTAGCGTTATTAAGAAGTGCCCTAATCGTCCGGTTCCTCGCCTTTACTATCTACTCCCCCCTTCCTAGCGACTATCTCGGATAGACGAGGAGTACGTACCGTACGTTCTAGGAGCGATAGCCGTAGGGGTAGCTAGTATTCGTATATCCTAGAACCTTCCTCTATAATAGGTACCCCTAGAGGCCGATATGTTCGCTTCGTAGTTAGGTTACTATACTACTCTATACCCTCGTAAGGCGGTAGTAGATAAGCTTCGGGGGGTACTTGACCGCGGATTTCGTAGCTAACTATTCCTTAGGTTGTCCCGCTAGCTAAGGGCGTCTACTATGCCCTATAGCCTAGTTGTTCTACCTCTCTTTCTATAGTTGCTCTATAAACGATTTCTTACCTTCCTATTATATTACTAGCTATTCGTCCCTTACCCGGTAGTTCGGCTCGTTCCCGGGTCGAATACCCTTATACGCTAGTACTAATTCGCGGGCCCTTACGACTATACTAGCGATGACCTTCTATACTAGGTACTATGCCGACTTACCTAAGTAGGAGGTCCGTAGTCCCTAGATATATAGGTCGATCGGCGGTATAGCGGTCTCGTACTTAAGTATCCTTATTAGTATCGACTTGTATACCCCGGTAACCTTCCTTAGGCATTAGTTTTAGATCTTCGCTAGCGGCGCGACGAGTCCCTTCGATAGGTAGGCCCTCTCGCCTAAGGACTATACTTAGCTACTATAGGTAAGGACTAGCCGTATAATAGCCGTATATAGAAGTCGTAACTACCGGAAGTCCGCCCCCTATATAGACGTAGTGAGCCTCTAGTATAATGCTATATTCTGTTTAGCTTTCCGTAATATTACCTATACGTACTTCCTCTACCGTAGCGCCGGGTCTACCTATAGTCCGAGGATCCTAAGCTAATTTGCCGGGTTAGTCGTATGCCCCTATATCTAGAGAGAAGCTTATATATTATAGAACCGTAGCCGGCGCGTAAAGTGTATTAGATTGTACTTTTCTAGGGCAAACCGAGCCCCGTGCCTCCTAGCCTAGTCCTCGTAGATCTTGTGCTTCTCTTCTAGTAGCCTATAGTTCTCCTTAGTCGAGGAGGACTACGCTAGGATATTTATGTCGTCTACGAAGCCGCTCGTAGCGGTGTTCTAGGATTCTAGGGCTAGGAGTAGCGTCGCTATAAAGAAGAGGAACAGAATAGGTACTAGCGTTAAGCCTTACGGGATTCTAGTATAGACTACTTAAAATAGGCTTCTATACTAGCCGACTAGGATCGACGTACTACGGTTTTAGAGGTAGGACCGTACGAAGTTGACAAGCCACTTAGGGAGTCCTTTCGACCTTAGGATATAGAGTAGCCGCGGGTATAACACGTAGTCGAAGGCTCCCGATATGTCTAGGCTAAGTAAGGAAGCCACCTTGTCCCTATTCTTATACTAGATAGCCTTTACCTAAGAGGTGATAAGTTCTATCGCGGATAGCGTCGATCGCTATAGGCGCGTACCTATCTAGGTGTCCGGGAGTAGGGAGTGTTCCTCTACCGCCTCGGAGAGTCTCGTTATAACTAGCTTCTTAAGCGCCTTCCTAAGAGTGTTAAGGAGCGTAATTAGACGGTACGACTTTACCTACGTATAGTCTTCCTTTTGCGGCTTACGTAGGACCACTATCGTCGATTATTTAAAAGCTATCGGGTAGTATCCGGTCTATAGGCAGGCGTTAAAGATCGCTATAGCTACTAGGGCTAGTTGATCTCTACACTTCTTTAGTAGCTCGTTTAGGATCCTATCCGGCCCCGGGGCTTTCTTCGCCGGTAACTTCCTTAGTATAGCGGCAACTTCTCCCTCGGACACCTCCTATTAGACCGCGATACTAGGGGCTAGGGGAGTAGAGCTATTTATGTCGCTTAGATTAGCCTCGACTAGGGGCGGGAAGAACTTACTAGCTAGTAGACGCGCCTTGGCCTCGGGGTCGCTAACCGGGCTACTAGGCGATTATAGCGCTAGGATAGAGAAGGAGGGGCCCTATATAGGGTCCTATCGGGCCTATTTCGCTAGCTTCTACATCCTCGCTAGCTTGCCGGCGATTTCTTCTACTATAGCCCTCTAGCCGACTACTTTCTCCCTCCGTATTATAGCTTTCTTCTATTAGCATGCCTCCCTATATACGTTCTAGGCCTCCTCGCTATAGCTACTCGTCTACACCCGGCGGGCTCTCCTTACTTCTCTTACTACCGTAGTGTACTTCGGCGTCTAGTATAGTTTAGACTATGTCGTTAGTTAGGTAAGCGGAACGTAAAGTAAGGTCGCTTTTCTTATTTCGTCTATTATCCCTTAGACTACCTCGTCTATCTCGTCTTTACTATTATATTACTACTACGCGATCTAGACTAGCCTCTCGTAGTTATCGAGGTACGCCTAGATATTAGCCTAGTAGGCCTTTCCCTAGTTTAGCTTAGGGGTTCTCGCTAGTATACGTTATATCTATATTATAATAGAGGTCCTGACTAGTATATAGTCTAACGACGCCTCGAGTTTATATTCGATCCTATAGTAGGTTACCGTATAGTAGTGGCTATCTAAGATCTAGGAGAGGTCGATCGTGCCTTAGAGTCCCCCTCTCTTCTAGGTACCTAGGTCCTTCGGGGTATTAAGGGCAATTACGTTGCTCGCTATCAAGTCGAGTACTTCGTCGGCTATAGGGTACGGCTATATAAGGCTTTCTAGGAAGGGTAGTGTATGTTAAAGTCTCCTACTACGATGTGGCACCCTTGTCTCTTAAGCGCACTGTCTAGGTGTCTATAGACCCCTAGGTCGCGGCTAGACCTCGAGGCTAGCGGTTGTATATATAGGTTGTATATCTAGGTGCTACCTACGTAGAGGGAGGTAATATCGCCCCCGCCTTCTTCGTCTACGTAGTACACTACCTCCTAGTCGGATTCTAGTATATCCTTACTAATATAGAAGTACGTACGGGGTCTGCCGTCGCCTCGTAGGCATGTCGTATAGCCTAGTAACTTATAGGTCGTTAGTCTCTTATAGTACGGGTTAATCTATAGCTCCTAGATTATAAGGACGTAGTAGACGCTCGGGTCCGCCTCGTATAGGAAATGGTTCTAGACTATATCCTTGCTATAGTTGACGTTATACTAGATAATACTAAGCGTGTCGAGGCTAGTTATCGGTATCGACAATCATTTCCTCTATAGCGTCCTATGTCCTACTACCTTATACGTCCTAGTCTACGCCTATCGGCTATATACTAAAGGGGAGCCGGGCCTAGTTAGATTCCCTCGCCGTAGCTAGTAGAGTACGTGGCCTCCCGTACGCCCTAGGTTACGTATCCTTTATATCGTTCTCGGCCCTAGGGCGCTTATACCCGACTGCCGCTAGCTAGTTCTAGTATAGGCTAGCCTTATAGTCGCCGTAGAATCTTAGGGCGACGGTTCTATTTATAATTGCCTTATTTTTCTCTAGTTTCCGCTATAGGCATTCCGCGCTATACGATAGGTAGTACCCCGGATAGTTCGCGTACCGTCTTGTAGCTAATATATAGTCCCTAGATATATAGTCTCCTATATAGTTCGAGTAGGCCTACTTGTTTATATACGTATAGGTTTAGTGTCTATACTATTAGCATTTGAAGTATTAGAGGACACGAAAGGATAAGGAGTATTTTTCTACTATCTTAAGGCTATATTACTAGATTAGGCCTTGTTCTATTACTAGATCCGCCGCTTTCGCGTCTTATAGCTATACTATTAGCGCCGAGGCCTTCTTACCTTCTGGCCATTTCCTACGGAGCCAAGTCGCCTTCTAGATTAGAGAGTTAAGAGTGACCGGGTTGTCCTCTTAGAGAGTACGTAGGTAACCCTAGTTAGTAGGGTCGAACTCCTTAGGTATATCGTAGACTAGGATCGTGAATTGCTTTATTAAGACCTTCGCTAATACCGTAACCTTAGATACCTACTATAGCTATACCTCTAGGTGCCTCCTAGGAGTAGTAGAGCTAGTATAGATCTGTAGAGTGCCGTTAGACTATTAGTTCACTACGACTACCCCTAGTTAGTTAATTCGTTAGGCGAGCTCCTTATTTAATAGCTTCGTAACTTCGGCCTAGTCTTCCTTTACTATAATGCGGATCGTAACTATATCGTACGTTAGGCGGGGGCCTAGTGTCGATAGCGCGACCAATACCTAGCTATAGGGGTGTTAATTCTAGGTAGCCTTACTAATCGCCTAGGACGTCGTCCTCATTTCTTATTACCCTCGGTAATACGATAGTATAAGCGCCGTACGTAGCTAAGTAATTATTACCTATAGAGACCGGTATAGGAGCTAATCGTTAGTTTCTATACTTTTTACGTCCTCTATAAGTTGCTACTAGTTATCTTAGAGGAGCTTCGCCTATAGAGCCGTAGGCGCCGTTAGTACCGTAGCCTAGGCTACTATTACCTAGGAGTTACCTAATATAGCTAGGCACCTCCGCGGCGTTTAGAGCTAAAGAAATAGGGTGAAGAGAACTTCAAGCTGTCTAGATTAAATAAGGTAGAACTCCCTTAGTTCTAGGGTTAGTGGCCTACTTTATTTATCGTTAGAATAGCCTTAATAAGAGCTTTCGAATGTGTCGTGTTTTAGGGCCACCTCGGTAGAAGTTCGCGAATCCTAGGAAGGCTTCGAGGCCGTTAACAAATAGTTACTCGAACAGACTTTAGAAGGTAAGGTACGTAAGGCCGGTTAGAAAATAAGCTAGTCACCGGCACCGGTATTAGTAGTAAGAAAGCCGGGAGGAGGGCTACGAGTATATATTAACTACCGTAGGCTAAACGCTATTACTATTAAGAATCGCTATCCTATTCTATTAATATAGATAGATAGATAGATAGATAGATAGATGATTCATTTACCCGTTGTGGTGCCCTCCGGCCTATACGGGTTTATGTCTATATATGTTACTGTATAAGGTAGGAAACCTATTCCTAGGTAAAAACCTCCTCTCCTTCTCTAATAGCTTCCTTGCTATGAGTTCTCAGTTTTCCTTCCATTAGGGTGCACTAGTGTCATAGTGGTTAGCCTCTGACTACCTTGTCTGCAACCCTAGAGTTGTCCCCCTCTTCCTGCTCTCCTCCTCCTTCTTTCTCTCCTCAATCCATCTCTCTGTTTCCCTAGTAAGAGAGAACTGCTCCAAAAATCCTTGGTGGATGATCCACCTTGTAATTCTCTGGAGGTCTCCCTTATTGCTGATCATGGCTTGGAAGTTTCTGTTCCTTGCCCTTGCCCTCCATTCACCTCTCCCTGTACTCCATTCTTTGCAAACCAGAAGTCTATGTTCGACATTCTGGGACAGGTAGCCGCATGGGCAACTCTTGTCTTCGATACCTGGGACTTTTCTCTGATGCAGGTATGCCCTGACTCCGATGTGTTCAGAGCGGATTTGTATTGCTATGCTTGCTTCTGACCTGGTCAGGTCTGAGTACAGTAGGTAGTTGTGGCTACCAAACTGTTGGAGTGCCTTTGGGGTTCCTGGCCTCTGTGGGGTTCTTGTCCATTCAGTCTTCCAGAGGAGTCCTGCCATCCTTTCAGCTAGAGACTGTTGCTTCTTCCCTTGGCTGGCTGCTGATCCTCTCCCTTGAGCCCTTCTGTCCTGTTCCTGCTGGGCTAGGTGCAGCTGTTCTGTTAGTTCTTTGAACTTCTGCAGGTCCTGCTGCTTCTGTGGGGCTGGATTGGGTCTTGCTTGTCTGTGCCTTCTTGTGCACTGGCTCCTGATTTTGTTGACTGCCTTCTGGATTACTAGCTGGGCTGGGTATGCAGACGTCTTTCCTGCATACTGGTATCTCAACCCTTGAAGGTAGAGCTTGGCTGGTGGGGAGCCAGACTCCATTTCGACCACCCTTGTTGGAGTTGACTTGTATGCTCCAAGCACCTTTTTCAGACAGGAGGCTTGGGCTCTGCTGATGGGATCTGCAATTCTCTTTGGGATCTTGTCTTGGGCTGACCAGATCTGGGCTCCATATAGCATGGCTGGCTTCACAATGGCCTTGTACATAACCTTTGCTTTCGCAAATGTGGCTCCCCATGTGGAGGCTGTAAGCCTGTCAATTGATTGCCTGTTGTTGTCTGCTCTTGCCTGTGCTTTCTTGACCTGTGGTCCCCAGCTGAACTTTGGATCCATCCATATTCCTAGCACCCTTAATTCACTTGAGGGTTCTGTTGTGTGTCCCTGAATAGTGATTGGGGCTTGCATATTGTGTCTGTTTCTGGCTCTACTGAAGTGGATGAGTTGATACTTCTCTGGGGCAAATCTGGCTCCATGTTTCCTGGCCCATTCCTCACATTCCTTGTGTTTCTTCTGCAAGATTCTGCAGTTCTCTTCTGTGCTGTCTGACCAGGCTAGGATGTTTGTGTCATCTACAAACCCTGAGGCTGATGTGTTTCTGGAGTTTAGCTTTGCTGGCAGGTCTGCCATAAAGAGGAGAAACAGGATTGGAGACATTGTTGATCCCTGTGGGATTCCTGTCTCTGTAGGCATGCTGTCAGATTTGTATCTGCCCAGTCTTAGTCTTGTGGTTCTGCCTCTGAGGAAGGACTGGATAAACTGGACTGTCCAGTTAGGGATAGCCTTCTGTTTCAGGATGTGGATCAGCCTCTGGTGTGAGACATTGTCAAAGGCTCCTGATATGTCTAGTGAGAGGAGTGTGGCTGCTTTGTTGTTCCCAAAGTGCCATAGGGTCTTGATCTGCTCTGTGATAAGTTCCACAGCTGTTATTCTATTAATATAGGAAACGCTTAACCGTATATACGGAAAGAAGTACTTTACGAAACTAGATATTATAGTAGCCTTTAATAAGTTGCGTATCGCGGAAAACTACGAGTAGCTAATAGCTTTCGTAATACGCTACGGTATATACGAATGCCTCGTATTACCGTTCGGCCTCTATAACGGACCCGTAACCTTTTAGTCGTATATTAATAAGGTTCTATAGGAATATCTAGATGACTTTATGTTAGTATATCTAGATAACGTCCTCATCTTTAGCGATACTCTAGAGGAACACGTCGAATACGTACGAAAGGTATTAATTAAGCTACGAGATACCGGGCTTACTATTAATATTAATAAGTGCGAGTTCTACTAGGAACGTATAAAATATCTAGGCCTTATTATTACACCCGAGGGCATCGAGATAGACCCGGAGAAATTGGAATGTATATAAACCTAGGAAGCACTAACTAATCTTAAGGATATCTAAGCCTTTCTAGGATTCGCGAACTTCTACCGTAGGTTTATCGAGGCCTTCTCTCGTATTACATCCCTATTAACTAACCTAACGAAGTCAGATAGGCCTAGCAATTATAAGAACCGCAGAATTAACTAGACTAATAATTACTAGAGCGTATTCGAGGCGTTAAAAGTAGCGTTTAGTAAGGCGGGTATACTAGTATACTATATACCGGGTAGATAGACCGTCGTCGAGACTAACTCCTTAGACTTTATTAATATAGGTGTGCTCTTATAATACGACGAGTAGGGAGTGTTACATCCTATAGCTTTCTATTCGAAGAAGCTAAGCCCCTAGGACTATAATTACGAGATCTATAATAAGGAACTCCTCGCGATTATTAGAGCATTCGAAGAGTAGCGCCCGGAGCTTATATACGAAGTAGACGAGAACAGCGATCTAGTCAAAGTGTTTATAGACTATAAGAACCTCGAATATTTTATGACTACGAAGTAGCTAAATCGCCGATAAGCGCGATAGGTAGAATTTCTATTATAATTCAACTTCTAGATTGTATACCGCCTAGGTGTATAAGGAACGAAGCTAGACAGCCTAACGAGACGTAGCTAGGACCTTCCGTAGGGGGTAGACGATCCGAGAAATCAGTACTAGTATTAGACATTACTTCCGCTAGAGCGATTCCTTAAGATCGACTCTATATAAGCTACTATTAAAGATATACCCGAAGAAGAAGAAACGACGACTCCCCTAAATCCTAAAGCAATCGAGTTTATTCTAGAACTAGAATAGGTACTATAAACACAGCTAGTACTAGCTTAGGAAGTATAGACTACGAATAAAGCCGAAGTCGAAGCTAAACTCGAGTACCGTATAACGACTACTTACGCCCTAGACTAAGAACTTAAGGCGGTAATTAAGATACTACGGAAGGATAGTACTATCCCTCTACTCTTATAGAAGGCGAAGATATACCCTACGCACTACAAGGTAGATAGTAATATATTATATATACGAAACTAGTACGATAGCTAGAGCCTATAGGTACCCGATAACTAGGCCCTACGGACTCGGCTTATTAGAATAAATTATAACGCTCTAGTAGTAGGATATCTAGGACGAGCTCGAACCTATAAACTTATAGTACGAGAATTCTACTGGCCTAGCTTAGTAAGATTAGTACGTAGATATACCGCGAATTGCCGTATATACCGTACGACTAAATCTCTATACTCCTAGCTACCTAGATTAGTATACCTACTTTTAGTACTAGACCGACCTTAGAGGTATATCGCGGTAGACTTCGTAGTCGGACTTCCTAATAGCACCCTCGATAGTATGACCTATAACAATATTATAACCGTAATAGATAGGCTAACGAAGGAAGTCGAGCTAGTTCCGATCGGAGCGATAACTATATAGAATGCGGCAAGACTTTTCCTTAAGTATATATTCTCCCGATACGGATTTCCTAATACTATTACTTTAGACCGCGGCAAATAATAGGTTACTACCTTCTAGAAGAAACTTTATAAGATACTTCGTATAAGTCGTAAGCTAAGTTCTTTATACTACCTAGAAACTAATAGACAGTCGGAACGTACTAACTAAGTAATAGAATAGTATCTCCGTATATTTACTAACAAGGTATAAGATGACTAGGTAGAATAGCTTTGTCTAGCTTAGTTCGCGATCAATAACTACCTTTCTAAAACTACTAGTATATCGCTATTCTACGCTACTTTAGGCTATAACCCTAAGTTTATAGAGCGCGTAGACCTAAGCGCTAGAAAAGAGGGAGGACTAACTACTCTCTAGCGACTAGATACGCGATCGGCTAAAGCCTTCGTACGCCGGATTTACGACCTTTATAAGTACCTTTAAGAAAACATACGGATGTTATAAGCTCTCTAAGCTAAGGTAGTAAACCGCTACCGAAGTATCCCGCTAGACTATAAAGTAGGCGACTAGGTATACCTAAGTACTAAGAATATCCGTACGACTCGACTATCTAAGAAGCTCGATAGAAGATACGCTAGTCCGTACTAGATTATAGAAGTTATACTAGCTAAGCTCTTATATAAACTAAGATTGTCGGACGCTATAGTAGGACTCGACAACTACTTTTACACCTCGTTACTTTAGCGAGCCGATCATCCCGACTTCCTACTACTCGAAGGCTAGTATCTAGTACTACTACCGCCGATAACTATCGAGCCCGACACTACCGAAGCCGATATAGTCGCTAATATAGTCGTAATACCTATATATATATATATAAGGTAGAGAAGATCTTAGATATATATACCCGTAAGCGGGTAGGTAAAGTGAAAAAGGGGTAGAAGCGTAAAGTAGATACTTAGTACAAGGTAAAATAGCTTAGATATTAGAATAAGGAGGATAGTAAGACCTAGTAACCGGCTAAGAACATGTTTAAATACGCGGCCGCCGCTATTATAGACTTTTACTATAGCCGGCCGGAGTTGTCTACGCCTATAAGCTTCGTAGCTCTATCTAATTAGGTCCCCCTAAGCATTTCTCGAAGGGAGCTAGTCGCGGATAGGCTAGTTATAGATAGACTAGATACAGATGTATTACTAGACGATAATAAGGTATTAGAGGATAATTAGACTTTCGTACGGTTATAGAGTAGTACGGGCAAGTCGCCGTATAAGATAGATAACGCTTAGAGGACTAAGATGCGTTTTAAGAGGGGGGGTATTATTACGGGCAGCCCGCGACCCCTTACTATAGCTACGTTAGCCTAGGTGAACCGCGGACCTTCCGTATTAGGTTAGCGCGGCTTAGCTTTACTTTATAACTTCGCCGCGCCTCGCGCTCCTCTTTCGTAGCTTCGTAGAACAATAACTCTCTTATTCGGACCCTATAGTACGCGCGCCCTTATAGATACTACCTAATATATAGGCGCTCGACTCAATTAAGACTACTAAAGTAAGGCACCCTATCCCTATACTATACGCCCGGTTACGAATAGAAGTATATTGTAGTAGACTTTATCGTCGACCTACCCGCTAGTAAAGATCCCGATACTAGACTAATCTATAAATATATCATAATAGTTACCGATATACTAACTAAACGCGTACGGCTACTCCCTACTAATAACTTAAACGCTAAGTACGCCGCTACCTTGTTCTATAAGTATATATTCCCCGTATACGGCCTACCGGAGATAGTCGTAAGCGATAGAGGTACGTAGTTCGTTAGTACGCTCTTCCGTAGACTCTACGTAGGGCTTAGTATCTACTAAAATCTTTCTATAGCCTTCTATCTAGAAACGGATAGGCAATTAGAACGTACGAACTAAGTACTTGAATAGTATATCCGCGCCTATACTAACTATTAACAAGATAACTAGGTCGAGTTACTACTAGACGCCGAGTTCGCCCTTAATAATCACGAGTCTATAAGTACCGGAATGACTCTATTCTTCGCCGACTCTAGCCGCTACCCGCGGATAGAGTTTAGTAGCCTAGCTAAACTATAAGTTATAGCTCGGGAAGTACCTAACGTCGAGGCCGCTAACGCTCTAGTTAATAATATATAAGATACTTCAGTATAAATACGGCGGGTACTCGAGTCTATACGCCGCGACCGCCTAGATAAGCTACGCGACGTATATACTTTTACGGAAGTACCCTCGGCCGAAGCCGTAAATACTTGGCGAGCGCTAGCGCCTACCTACTAGCCTAAAGATATAGTTCTACTAGATGCCCGTAATATTAGGACTATACGACTAAGTAAGAAACTCGATTATAAGTTCCTTAGGCCGTTTCGGGTCGTTAAGGCCGTAGGTAGACGCTCGTATAAACTCGTACTTAGCGATAGGATACAAATTTATAAAGTGTTCTATACGAGTAAGTTACGCCGCGTAGTAATCGAAGGGATACCTAGGTAACGTAAACTACTACTAGCGCCCGTAATTATCGAACGCGAAGGCTAGGTATCGGAGGAACATAAAGTAGAGGATCTAGTAGATTCTATTAAATAGGTACGAGTTGCGTAGTAGTAGAAGACGGCGGATTATACTAAAGACAAAGAAGGACCTAATAGGATAGCGTATATCTATATATAGTATCGCTAGTGTTAGTATAGGTGTTTTAGGAGGGATAGCTATACTTAGGACTTGACTAGTAAGCCCTAATTACTAATCCCTCTAAGCACCTAATGTTGACCCTATAACCTGTATATTCTTAACACTCCTACTTAGGTCAGGAGGTCTTAAACAATCCCTTATATAAGCTAGAGCTGCCTTATAAAGTTTTGAAACTACTGGCTATTAAGGGGCTTAGTCAGCCTATTAGTAACTATGTCCTTTATATAGTAGTAATCTACTATCATCTTCCTTTACTACGAGAGATTCCTAATATAGTGGTATATAACATTAATATGCTTTAACCTGTTATAGATATAGGCATCTTTAACAAAGGTCAAAGCTACTTAGTTGTTACTTATAAGCTCTACGGGTCTTAGCTTATTAACAGTACTACTTACCTTGATCCTAGGTTAGAATAAACACTCTCTAACTAGGTCAGGACACCTTATCTCTCTAAGGACTGTAGTAAGAAACTATGACTGCTTAGCTACTACATTTATAGCTATAAACTCAGCCTCTATTATTGATGTGGCAACAGACTTCTACTTCCTACTTATCTAGGACATAGATGATCTATAAAGGAACTATATATGTCTAAGGATTAAGACTCTGTCTGCCTTATCTATAGTATAACTAAAATCTAAGTATCCCTCGAGAATACCTCCTCCTCTTCTATACATTAAGCCTAGGTCCGGGTATGATCTAAGATACCTAGAGAGTTTCTTCAAAGCTCTAAGATATTGCTTTAAAGGGTTAGCAATATATGAGCTGATTCTTCTAAGGGGGAAAGTAAGATCTAGCCGTATCATTGTCATTAGCTATATCTAGGTACTATTATAACCCTAGTACTCCTATTTGTTACACCTCTTATCTATAGTAGCTAAAGGTCTTAGATCCTTATAGCTATCTATAGGTAAGAGTATAGGTGTGGCCTTCTCTAGAGAGATGCCTATCTTAGTAAGGTTAGTTTGGATATAGTGTCCTTAATCAAGCTTTATAGTGCCTTAGGACCTGTCTCTTATAATCCTTATTCTAAGGGCCTTCGTAGGTTCACTAAGATCCTTAATCTTGAACACTTTTCTAAGCTTAGCCTTAAACTACTATACATCTAATAGCTTTGGAGCTGCAATAGGGATGTCATCTATATAGGTGAGGACTATAATGTCTCTTCCTCTATAGATAAGTAGGCATAGATCCACCTAGGACTAGGTAGATCTAATCTGTTCTAGCTTAGTAACATAGAGCTTGTTCTAATCTCTAGCTGCTTGCTTCTAGTCTATAGTTGGCTTCTAAGGACCTTGAAGACTATATTTGGTAGAATTTCAACACCTAGGGGTAGGATTATATAGATGTCTTCAAGAAGGCTACTTTCGGTAAAAGTATTGTTCATATCTATCTAGTACATCTCAAGATCTCTCTTACATACTATAGCTATGAAGACCCTAAGGGTACTATGCCTAACAGTAGGTGCAAAGGTCTCTTTAAAGTCAACACTATATTTCTATAAAAACCCTCTTATAACTAGTCTTGCCTTAAACTCTTTAATAGCTCTACTGATCATTCTTTTCATATCAAAAACCCACTTAGATGTAACTAGGCTTGCACCCCTTAGTGGTATAACTAGATCTAAGGTGTTGTTGCTTCCTAAGGCAATAAGTTCTTTCTAGATTGCCTCTTCCTATATATGTCCCTAATTAGGGTCTCCTACTGCCTCCTTATAGGACTTTAGGATTAGCACTTCCTGCTAGTAGGCTATAGCCTGCCTAACAGCAGCAAATGTATATCCCTCTACATCATTTAGGATTTCCTCAACCCAGCTTATAGTTGGATCAAAATGAAACATCTAAGCAATTAATGCCCTATAATGCTTGGCTTTATGCTTAGTAGAGCTATCATCTTCATCCCCCCTTGACCTCTTATTGCCTACAAGCTGAGGTGGCTGTTAAGGTTGATCCTCCTAAACAAGTTCCTCTTCCTTTTCTTTTCTTAGAGTCCCCTCTACTCTACTCTTCTAGTACACTCTAATGTCTTTTAGAGGTTAGGGAAGTTGCACAAATAGAGGCTTTGCCTAGAGCTACTATAGCTACATTGATGAACTAGAGACCTAAGCAGGAGGTCTTCTAACGGGGTTTCTCTTTAGGGCTCTGCTTGACTAGTTTATGAAGGTGATGCTAAGATCTATATCACCCCCCTTCTCATTCTTAAACTAGTCAACTTGCCCGTATGTTTTGATGGCTTTTATGTTAGGCTCCTAGAAGAGCCATTGCTTTGTAGTGTTCTCTATATAGCTAATAAAGACAACTTCTTTACCCCTATTTATGAGCTCATTACTTCTTAAGCCTTAAGGTTAGGATCTCGGGTCTATACAGACTACTGCTTTATATCCCTAGACTCTTAAATGGTCAACTAATGGTACCTAGCTAGTAAAGGCTTCTTCTAGTAAAAGAGTAGTACTATCTATCATTAGTCTATTTAGAGGTCTGTTTCTGACTACAGTTTGAGTAATAAGGGCATCTAGCTAGAATTCAACTAGTATACTCGAGTCCTTAAGTATAGCTCTTACTATATTCTTAGAGGCTTAGATTGACCTTTCTACAGGTCTATTCTGAAGTGAGTTATAGGCATCAGTTGTGTCTATCTAAATGCTAAACTCCTTCTCCTACTGTTTTAGTAAGGAAAGAATTTCCCTTATACTATTACTACGGATTGTAGACAGAAAACACCTTGAGCTGTTCTCTACCTAAACCTTCTATTCCTTTAGAGCTGTAGGAGCATCACTCCTAGCCTTCAAAGGGATTACCCACTTCTTCCTTAAGACGTTGTCTATAATCTTAAGCCAGTACTTAAAGCCAAGTCTTAAGACTGCCCCTTAAAAAGGCCCATAGATATCAATAGAGATGAGGGCCAGCCTCTCTCCTTTCCTCTCTATAGTAGGTCCTTTGAACTTCCTCATGTTTGTAAGGGAGCAGACCTTGCAGTTCTAGTGTTTAGAAGGAACAGGAATAGGATCTTTCTTGTTAGTGACTCTATATAGGTTTCTTAGTAGTCCCTTACTAAGGTGTGTACATCTTCTATACTATAGCTCCTACTAGTCCTAGGACTTAGTAGCAGTCATATCCTGTTCTAATTCACACTTAAAATGTGTACCTAACTTAGACAGATCTAAGTCATGCTCCTATAGAGAGGCATATGCTTGAGGTATAGCTTCAAGCTGCTCTAAAACACTTTAAATAAATGGAACACCCCCTCTTAGCTTTGTCTAGACAACAGGTTTTCTAGAAAGGGATTTAAGGGTGAAACTAGGTAGTTAGACAGCAAACTGTTAGCTAAACTAATTCTACGAAACAAGACTAACTCTAAGGCTAGGAATAAACAAGACATTTTCTAAGACAATTTGCTTTCTAGAAGGACTACCTATTACTACACTTCCTATATATGTAGCTTGTAGATAGCCACCCCTAACCTTGATCCACTTCCTCTTTTAAAGAGGCTTTAGTGTCCTAAATAGTGAATCTTAGTTAGTCATATATAATAAAGCATAATAGTTAAGCAACTACTTAGACGAGGGGTACTTACCCTTAGCTTCTATAGTAGAATAGGCAACCTTATCAACATCATCATCTTCTAATAGTATCTTAGAGTCTGATGCGTCTTCCTAGGTCGTATAGGCTCTTATAGGCTTCTTACTAGAGGAGGCCTTTGGCTTACGGCTCTCCTATATCTACTTTATAAGGACCGTCATCACCTTAACGACATCACGAAGGTTTAGTAATAATGACCTCCTACGAGGTAGTAACGGTTGTCTCTTAGTAGGGTAGGTAACCCTAGCTAGTTTGTCCTTGTTCCTAACAGCCTACTAAGCTATAGAAAGGTGTGGGCACTTGCTTATAAAATGGTCACTATTATAGAGATAGTACGTAAGCTTGCCCTAGAAACCCTTCTTAGCGAACATAGCTATCCCTTAATAAATTATTAATTTTTGCTTCTCCCTAAGGATTATAAGAATGTCTTATAGTAAGAGATTCACCTAGGCATCAATTGTATCGCGAATTGAGCCAAATGAGTCTAGTAGAGCTACTAAGAGTTGCTAGATCTTTCTGTCCTTAGTCTTAATGTCTTAGAACTAAGGCGATATTAAAACAGCCCTCCTTACAATTGAGCTAAGCTCCTACTAGGCGTTATCTATTGACTAGTCCTCTATTATTACGAAATTAGTATATTGCTTAAGCAAACTTCTTCTAGTAGCGAGAAGTCTTCTCTTATATTTAGCTTTAGCCTATTCCTATAACTCCTTTGTATACCGGATCTCGTATATTATCTCTTAATTATCTGTCGACAGACAGATGTACATCTTATATAGGGCCGTTATATTGTGCCGTCTATATAATGCCTTCATTATCGCTTGATCTAAAGGAAGGAATGACTCCGATAATATAGAGGGTGTCGCTATAGATAGGGTTGTAGCGGGAATGTCCGTAATAATGTCTTCGAGGACCTAGTTAACCTACTTTAATACTAGGTATATTCTTATTAGCTTGAACTATGTTTCGTAGTTCTCTCTTATTAGAACAGGTGCTACTCTCTTTCTTAAGAACCTAGTCTCGTTCTCTATTTTTTTAAGTTAAGGGACAGGTTGGCTACCCTTAGGTAAAAGGATATATTCGGTCGTACGCGATCGGATCGAAATAGGATAAACCGAACGCGAGGTTAATAGCGGAGAGGATAGCTATCCGCCGGGAAGAGGAGGAAAGTCGGTCGTTCAGGATCGTGTTAGTACTAAGACACTATAGCGTAACTCTCTTAGTAGAGGGGGTTTCTAAGACACTACGGCTCTCTTAGAATAAACAGTTAGTCTATACGAACGCGATGTCCAGAGAGCGACTCTTCTTAGTAAGCTCCCCTACTTATCTAAGGTATTAGTATAGGCTCCCTGACTCGGAGTCTAATAGTACCTTACTAGGCTCTTTCACGTCTTATATATACCTATAGTACGGCTATAGCTTCCTATACAAGGCGGGTGCGGCCTCTAGTCTACCTTACTTTTGTTCTAAAGAGGAATAACTCTAATACGACTTTGTCGAGGGTAAAACACCGAGTTACTAACTCGGGCTTATAACCTATTAAATAGGTACAAGTTACGTAGTAGTAGAAGACGGCGGATTATACGAAAGACAAAGAAGGACCTAATAGGATAGCGTATATCTATATATTGTATCGCTAGTATTAGTATAGGTGTTTTAGGAGGGACAGCTATACTTAGGACTTGACTAGTAAGCCCTAATTACTAATCCCCCTAAGTACCTAATATTGACCCTATGACCTATATATTCTTAACAGATTCTTAGATTAGGTATAACGGCATATAGTATATAGTTATTTAGAAGGATGGTACGCGGAGCTAGGCTAAGTAGTTAGCCGTACTACCTAGATATAAAGAACTCGCGATCGCGTTCTACTAGCGATACCTAGATAAACCTAAGCCTACCTTCGACGGACTCGATTAGCCGGCAACTTAATACGGGCTAGCGCTAATCCTCGGACCGTATATATAAACGCGGTATAACTATAGCTTCCTCGATAAAGCTCTCGAAACTAGTACCGGTATTAGTACTAGTAATAGGCCTCTATACGCTTCGAGTATTAAACGTAGAAACGTCGTAGGAGCTCCTTATTCGAGGAGGGGGGGGTACTATTACGAGATAGCCCTTTTTACGAACTGCCTCGTAATATAGTATCGTTAGCCGTACGCCCGCGCGCTAGCGGCCGCTAGTACCCGCTAGCTCGATTTACGCGACTTTATCTTCTCGCGCTTCTCGCGCTCTCTTAGATAGCTCGCGTAACTATATATATCTTTGCCCGACCCTATTATAGTACTCTCGCCCGTAATACCGTATAACGAAATCTCTATACTCCTAGCTACCTAGATTATTATACCTACTTTTGGTACCGGACCGACCTTAGAGGTATATCGCGGTAGACTTCGTAGTCGGACTTCCTAATAGTACCCTCGATAGTATAACCTATAATAATATTATAACCGTAATAGATAGGCTAATAAAGGAAGTCGAGCTGATTCTGATCGGAGCGATAACTATATAGAATACGGTAAGACTTTTCCTTAAGTATATATTCTCCCGACGCGGATTTCCTAATACTATTACTTTAGACCGCGGTAAATAATAGGTTACTACCTTCTAGAAGAAACTTTATAAGATGCTTTGTATAAGTCGTAAGCTAAGTTCTTTATACTACCTAGAAACTAATAGATAGTCGGAACGTACTAACTAAGTAATAGAATAGTATCTCCGTATATTTACTAACGAGGTATAAGATAACTAGGTAGAATAGCCTTATCTAGCTTAGTTTACGATCAATAACTACCTTTCTAAAACTACTAGTATGTCGCTATTCTACGCTACTTTAGGCTATAACCCTAAGTTTATAGAGCGCGTAGACCTAAGCGCTAGAAAAGAGGACGGACTAACTACTCTCTAGCGACTAGATACGCGATCGGCTAAAGCCTTCGTACGCCGGATTTACGACCTTTGTAAGTACCTTTAAGAAAACATACGGATGTTATAAGCTCTCTAAGCTAAGGTAGTAAACCGCTACCGAAGTATCCCGCTAGACTATAAAGTAGGCGACTAGGTATACCTAAGTACTAAGAATATCCGTACGACTCGACTATCTAAGAAGCTCGATAGAAGATACGCTAGCCCGTACTAGATTATAGAAGTTATACTAGCTAAGCTCTTATATAAACTAAGATTATTGGACGCTATAGTAGGACTCGACAACTACTTTTACACCTCGTTACTTTAGCGAGCCGATCATCCCGACTTCCTACTACTCGAAGGCTAGTATCTAGTACTACTACCGCCGATAACTATCGAGCCCGAAACTACCGAAGCCGATATAGTCGCTAATATAGTCGTAACACCTATAAATATATATATAAGGTAGAGAAGATCTTAGATATAGATAGATGGATTTGTCATTCCCCTGTTCTAGGACCCTATCCGGCCTATATAGGTATATATCTATTGTTATATATAAAGGGAAACCCGAATAGGTGAAAACCCTTCCCGCCCCCTGTTAGGGCGAGAGCCTGGCCTGTGAGATATAAGGGTGAAAGCGAGAATGCAGGTGCGAAGTGCAGATGCAAAAGGGTATGGTATGATTGCTACACAAAACAAAAGACGAAGAAAGCAAGAGAGGCCTAGGGAAGGCCAGATATTTATACGCGACCCTCGCGAGTGCGTGTCCCCGCATCAATAGGGCTAACCCGTACGAAGCCGCGCTTAGCAGCTTTGCTCAAAACCTTATTCCAACCTGCCCTACGTTCCGAGTCTTCCACGTGCTTCAAGGTTTGGTAGAGGGGTGAATTTGGAGGGCTGGGTCCCGTAGTGAATGTTGCGGGGCATGTGATTCTTAGCGTTTATATACTAAGCTGGACTGTCACTTCTTAACGACTTCTGAGCGCTCTAAGGCTCTTCTGTCCCTACCTTCTGTACACTCTGTAGGGAGACCATGACAGTAGCCCCCCCGAACAAAGCTAAGTTCCTACGAAGCCGTAGTAGTTCCACATATCGAGGATGTTCAGCTTCAGTACTAGGCCTAGGCCTAATGTTATAGTCGATATACCATTGGTAAGCCCCGTCGAAGAGCTCAGATTCGAAGAGCCTGCCGATGTTGACTTCTAGGCCGTCTGCGCGGGCGTGGTATTCTTCGATTGCTTGACGATTGAAGATGATATGTTAGATAGGTTCCTATAAGGTATCCTACTTAGGGCAACCTTGCTATTCGACTTTATACTTGATCGGCGGTAGTCCTTTAACGTCGTTAGGCTCTGCGCGGATTCCCCGGATCTTGCGGACGGCATAGTCGTCAGAAGGTAGGTTAACAGGCTCGTCGACTTCTACTTTATCGGGAGGACCTGGCATGTCTTGGTTTTGGTTCGGGAATAGGTCCTTAGCCGACGGCCGAAGGCGTACGGGATAGAAGACGTCGTGGATCTTTATGTTCGTAGGAAGAGCTAGACGGTAGGCGTGTGAACTGATACGCTCGGTGATCTCAAAAGGACCTAGGTTCTTCTAGTTCAGCTTCTTGGAGGGGCGGTCCGTCTTGATGTTCTTAGAGTTGAGGTAGACTATATCGCCTACTTGGTAGTCGGGAGCTGGCTAGCGACGACGATTGGCTTGATCCTCGTAGATTGCTTATGCGTACACCATCTCGTCGTGAACTTCTTCATAGATCTGTGAGAGCATAGTAGCGAACTTGTCTGCTACTTGCTCGTTTGCGTCTTCGGTAGGCGGGAGAGGTTCTTCTAGTTCTATGCCTGTACGAGGGTGGTAACCTCTCGTAGTATAGAAGGGAGAGTAGCTAGTAGTCTCCGAGTCCTAGTTACGAGTAGCGAACTCCACCGTAGGGATATGCTAGGGCCAATCCTTCTAGTGGTAGTCGACGAAGTAACGAAGGACCTGCTCGAGGATAGCGTTCGTAATTTCGGTCTAGCCGTCGGTCTGTGGCTAAAAACTGGTCGAGAGGTTATGCTTGATGCCTAGGATAGTACACAGACGCTTCTAGAAGTGCGAGATAAACTAGGTGCCTCTGTCAGAGGTGATGCTATCCGGGAGGCCTTGAAAGCGCCAGACGAATTCGTAGAACAAGCGAGTAGTCTCCTTTACGGTTATGCTCTAGCACGGGATTATATACCGGTCCTTAGAGTGACGGTCCACGATCACTAGAAGGGCCTTTGCTTTCACGCCGCTAAAGGTCTTGCCGTAAGGAAGATCGGTGATAAAGTCTATAGTGATGTGCTTCCACGGACGATCAGGAGCCGGGAGAGGGTGCAAGAGACCGTAGGGACGGTGGCGGTTAGCTTTGGCTCTTCGGTAAGTAGCGCAGTTCAGCACGTAGCGGCGGACGTCCTTCTAGGAATGCGGCCACTAGTAATACCTAGCGAGGAGCTTATAGGTCTTAGCTACGCCTAGGTGACCCCTAGAGGCGGAGTCGTAGATGATTTGAAGAATCTTAGCTCGGATATTAGAGCCTTCGGGCTGCGGTACGTAAAGCTTCTTACGGAAGTAGACGACACCTTCCTAGAGCTCGCACTCGGACAGCGAGAAGCCCGGGAATGTCCTCGCGCCAGATCTAAGGGCCTGAACTAACTCTTAGGCGTCTATGTCGGCATCGTACGCTGTTCGTACTCGTGCTATGATGCCTTCGGGCTGCTCCTCATTATCAAACCCCTTAAAGTCTGATTCGGATAAGCCGTCGGTCGTTACTAAGCCCTCTTCATCGTCGTTCAAGTCCTTAGCGTCCGAGGCGTATTCTTTAGGCTCGGATTCATCGTCACTCTCGTCAAGGTAGGCAGGAGCGAGCACGAGAGTAGCAAAGGAAGCGGCGAGCGTAGGCTAACCGTTCGATAGGTACTCTCGAAGCTCGGAAGAGAGGTTGTGCTCTTTGATGACTTGTTGCCCTGCGATTTGCCGGCCCCCTCTTCGATCAACTAGAGAGTCTCTAGGGCGGCGGGTAAGGGCGTCGGCTATCGAGTTGGCCTTGCCGGGCGTATACGAGATCACGAAGTTGAACCGGGAGAGGAACTCGCTCTAGCGGGCCTGGCGACGATTAAGCAGCTTGCTCTTTATAAAGTAGACGAGGTTCTTATGGTCGGAGCTTACTTAGACGGGCATAGCAGAGCCTTCGAGCTCGGGGCGCCACTCTTCGAAAGCTTTGACGATGGCGAGAAGCTCCTTGTCGTAGATCTCGTAGTTACACTCCGTGGCGGTCAACTTCTTAGAGAGGAAGGCGACAGGTAACTAGGGGGATTTAGGCGAGCGGCGTTGTAGCAGGACACCGCCCACTACGCCGTCGGATGCGTCGGTCTCTACACGGGTCTCTAGTTCGAAATCGAAGTGCTGTAGAAGCGGGTTCTTAACAAACTTCGCTTTGAGCAAGTCAAAAGCCTCCTAGCATTCGTCGGTCTAGGCGAACTTCTCACCCTTACGCGTGAGCTTCGTCAAAGGGCGTACCACGCCCGAAAATGCGTGGATAAAGCGGCGGTAGAAGTTGGCAAAGCCTAGGAAACCCTGGACCTCTTTAACGTTCGTAGGAGCATCCTATTCGACGATAGCGTCGATCTTCTCTTAGTCTATCTTGATGCCGTCTGCGGTAATAATCAAACTAAGGAACTTGACTTCGGTCTTCTTAAACTCGTACTTATCGATATCGAGCTACAAGCCGGCGTCTACGAGCTTCTGAAGGACCTTATAGACGTGCTCGCGGTGCTCCTCCTTAGTCTCGCTATAGACTAGGATGTCGTCGATGTAGGCAGTGTAGAACTGATCGAGGAACTCCTAAAGGATGTCGTTAATGAAGTTCTAGAAGGTACTAGGCCCGTTATAAACGCCGAAGGGCATAACGAGCGACTCGAACAGCCCGTAGCGAGTACGGAAGGCTGTGAGATACTCGTGTCCTTCTGCCATTCGTAACTTGTTGAACGTAGCGATGACATCGAGCTTAGTGAAGTACTTGGCCTTAGAGAGGCGCTCGAGCGTCTCCTAAATCAACGGTATTGGGTAGCGGTTCTTCTTTGTAACAGCGTTCAAGCCTCGGTAGTCTACGTAGAAGCGTAGACTACCGCCGGGCTTCTTGACGAACATGACGGGACTGCTAGCGCTAGAACGGCTCGCTCGAATGAACCCCTTCTTTAGGTTCTCTTCGAGGTATCTCTTAAGGACGATAAGCTCTTCTCGGGACATAGAATATAACGGTCCGAACGGTGTCTCTACACCTTCTTCTAGCTCAATCTTGTGGTCGTAAGGGCGATGAGGAGGTAGCTCGTCTACGGCTTTAGCATCGAATACGTAGAGGATGTGGTGTGCCTAAGGAGGGACCTTCGTAGCAGGGTCGGTAGGTGTACGCTTCTTGTCGAGCTTCTCGAGGGCGATATCGATATCGCGGAGAGAGGCGGCGAAGACTTGAGCTTTGGGCTGCTTAGTAGTAGTGGTGAAGGTAGCGGCGTTCACCTAGAAGATCTTAGTATACTCAGGACCGCGCTAAGGCGGCGGAGAAGGCGGAGGTGCCGGAGGAACTTCTAGAGGGAAGCTGACAGTAAGGGAAGTCTAGTCGATAATAGGTCGGTGTCGTCTAAACTAGGGGAGGCCGAGGATAAACTTCTGATACGGTAGGGACGTAAGGAAGCTAGTGATCGACATACGCTTGCCTCCGAGGGTGATTGACGTGTGTACAACATGAGTAATCTTACTAGTAGTAGTCTCCGTGCCGTCAAAGAGTTCAAGGGTGCGAGGGTACTTAAGTTCCTAGGGTTCGAGGTTGAGAGAGGTCGCGAGTTTATAGTCTATAAAAGACTCGCCTAGTGCGCCAGTGTCTATGAGAGTGAGATTGGAAGAAGAGAGTTTCTTTGAGCCGATATTTACATTCGTAACGAACGGTTTGCAAGCGTAGTCCTTGCCCGTCTCGTCGTATAGGTCTAGCTGTGCTGTATTGATCCTCAACTTCTTTCCTCTCTTCACTTTCGGTAAACGTTGTTCTTGGTCTTTATCGCGTCGATAAGGAAGACCTAGGCTTTTTCCTGCTTAGCGGGAGTAGTAGGAGTAGGCTCGATAGCGCCGATAGCGCCGCGAACCGGGTTGCGGGCGTTACGGGTAGCGAGCTGCGGACAGTTAGCTACGATGTGGCCTAGACCGCCGTAGTAGGTGTAGAGTCCGGCCTAGCGACGGCGAAGCTTCTCTTCGGGAGTGAGCTTACCGTTCACGAGGCCCTAGACTCGAGGGACGGCGGCACTAGCGCTGAGATCTATAGCGTTACCTATAGAGACGGGAGGGAGAGCCGTAGGAGCGGCGGCGCCTAGTAGAGCAGCGAAGTGGCTTCCGGGACCACGAGGCTAACGACCTTAAGAACGGGAAGCGAGGAGAGAGGCGGTGTGTTTTATGTTAGAGTCGAGGCGCTAGCAGGTCTCGACGAGCTCACGGAAGCTTATAGTACTAACGTCCTTGTCCTCGAGGGCTCGAAGAAGCTCTGCTGACAAACCACGGCGGAGAGTGCTCTTCTTAGTCTCTTCGTTGTAGCCGGTGAACCCGATGTCGCGGTTGAAGGCCGCGAGGTACTCGGCGAAGCTCTTGTTCTTCTAGAGGAGGTTATAGATGGCGTTCTAGGCGGTGGCTCTACGGTCTGGATCACCAAAGGCAGTACGGAGGTCCTACATCAAGGTGAGGACGTCCGGGTAGCCGATAGTCTGCGTAGCGTTGTCGATGTAGTGTTATACCTAAGCCGCGGCGTCTCCCCGAAGGAGGGAGAAGACGTACGTGACTTTGTCCTTCTCTTGCGGAAAGTGGTCGGCATTAGCTAACAGCTTGATAGTGAGCTGTGTCTCAAATGCCTCAAACTTGCTCTTGTTACCGTCGAACTCGTCTAGGTCGTTGACCTTCTTAGAGAAGTGCTAGCGGCGGTTGTCGTCGGCGTACGGGGCGAGGTTCTAGAAGGTGTTCACAATACCTTGAAGGTATGTTACTTAGTTGTTTGCTTGCTCGACCTGCTAGGCGGTCTCGCGGAAAGAGGAGACGGTGCGGTTGATAAGAGCGTAGGCGGTGTCGGGGTTAGCGTTTACCTAGGCACCGAAGGTAGCGGCGTTCGAGAAGGGGATGTCAGTCCACTCACTAAAGTGGAATAGAGTGTCTTAGTTGTCGAGGTTGACACCTCTATCGGTGGCGTGGTCACCCATGAGGATGACTCGAGTGGTTAACGGTTTGTTGGTCTTTTATGATATTAGGGCGAGAGCCTAGCCTATGAGATGTAAGGGTGAAAGCGAGAATATAGGTGCGAAGTGCAGATACAAAAGGGTATAGTATGATTGCTACACAAAACAAAAGACGAAGAAAGCAAGAGAGGCCTAGGGAAGGCCAGATATTTATACGCGACCCTCGCGAGTGCGTGTCCCCGCATTAATAGGGCTAACCCGTGCGAAGCCGCGCTTAGCAGCTTTGCTCAAAACCTTATTCCAACCTGCCCTACGTTCCGAGTCTTCTACGTGCTTCAAGGTTTGGTAGAGGGGTGAATTTGGAGGGCTAGGTCCCGTAGTGAATGTTGCGGGGTATGTGATTCTTGGCGTTTATACACCAAGCTGGACTGTCACTTCTTAACGACTTCTGAGCGCTCTAAGGCTCTTCTATCCCCACCTTCTGTACACTCTGTGGGGAGACCATGACACCCCCGACTACTCCTTGTCTAGTTTAGCTTTCCCTCTAAACGTACGTAGTCTATGTCACTACCCCGTTAGCCCCCGCTCCTAGCCGGTCTCGTCGCGCTACGTCGTGTCCTCTCTTCCTATACTACTCCTACTAGGCGGTACTGTTCTAGCCAGCCCTTCTCTAGTATCTAGTTCGTAATACGCCGTAGGTCCTTAGCGTTGTTAAGAAGTGCCCTAATCGTCCGGTTCCTCGCCTTTACTATCTACTCCCCCCTTCCTAGCGACTATCTCGGATAGACGAGGAGTACGTACCGTACGTTCTAGGAGCGATAGCCGTAGGGGTAGCTAGTATTCGTATATCCTAGAACCTTCCTCTATAATAGGTACCCCTAGAGGCCGATGTGTTCGCTTCGTAGTTAGGTTGCTATGCTACTCTATGCCCTCGTAAGGCGGTAGTAGATAAGCTTCGGGGGTACTTGACCGCGGATTTTGTAGCTAACCATTCCTTAGGTTGTCCCGCTAGCTAAGGGCGTTGTTACGGTTCGGGCTGAGCCACGACGGCACACATAATCATTGGCTAGGAGCATCACGTGCGCTGCACGAAATCACTCGCTCACCAGTGACTTGGTGATTCGAGGTCACTCGCTCACCAGCGACTTGGTGATTCGAGCCAAGACTGACAATGTCTCCTTTGTATTTAGGAACGCTGAGAATCCCTTATGGCTTCGAGGCGTTCAACTCACTGTTCAATATCACTGTTTGGAATACACCACAACCCAACCTCTGCCTCATTGCTGCTTGGTCTTTACAAGACAAGACAGCTACTGCTTCATCACTCTCCCTCAACTTCCCATCGGCCCGAGAATAAACCCGATTGAGCTTGTCTTCTTGACTTGTGATATCGTTAGGTTATACCAAACCTAACAGCTTTGAACGCCCTCTACGATGGGAGATCGACAGAGTGACCGGGGAACACCCGCCCCCAGTGAAGCAAGCAGAGCCCGACGACCTCAGACCGCGAACGATGCTATCAATGCCTTGGCTACTCATACAGGCAACGAGTCCCTCAAGGTTGGCAAGCCAGAGTTCTTCTATGGCGACCGAGACAAGTTCGACACTTGGGTCTCTCAGATGGATATGTACTTCTTGTTCAACTCCATGGCCGAGAACCTCAAGCCTATCTTTGCCACCACCTTCTTGAGAGGACGAGCACAGCATTGGGTCAAACCATTCCTTAGGAAGTACCTGGACAGCTACGGAGAAGACAATGCTGACGGAGTCTTCAAGTCTTACAACCATCTCAAGCATGCTATGAAGAGCGTCTTTGGTGTCTCGAACGAGATTACCACTGCCGTTCGTGTTATTCAGCACTTGACTCAGAAGACTTCCACAGCCGAATATGCTGCCAAGTTCCAGGAATACGCGCAACTCACCGATTGGGACGACGAAGCACTTCAAGTCATGTATCGAAGAGGACTGAAGGAGCATGTCAAAGACGAGTTGATGAGGGACGGTCGGAAGATCGATGGCTTAGGCGACCTAGTCCAAGTCACGATCGATCTTGACGACAAGCTCTACGAGAGAGCTATGGAACGACGATACGACTCCAAGGTATCTGGAAAGGCCGGATACACGCCAGGCTACGACAACCGTAACAGAGGTTTCAACGACAACTACAACAAACCCAAGGACAAGCCGTACTACGGACCACAGCCAATGGAGCTCGACGTTACCGAGAAAGGTCGCAAGATCAGGAACAGCAAGGGGAACAGAAGACCCCCGAGTTCAAGAGAAACACGTACCTGCTATGGATGCGGCAAACCTGGCCACATAGCAAGGGACTGCCGCGGTAAGAATATGGTGCGCCGCGAACAGTTCAACATGATGCAACGACGAACTAGTAAATCTGAGAGCAGTGTTGAGTCTCTGGGAGACATCGACTATACTCGGAGAGTGGAGGAGAGAGCTAGCAATGGACGCACGGAGCCTCTCCTGGACCCCTCACAAGGACGAGGAGGATGCCATGGGCAGCAAATGGTGGTCATTCCATTCGAGCTGCAGAACCAGCCACGACAGTTCAACATGATGGCACGAAGAGTCGACTACGAGATCGAGTCCGAATCTCGAAATGGTCACGGAAGCCTTCATTGGCGATTCTGTTACCAAGACTCGTGTCAGGTTCACTACTCCGCGAAATCAGGAGCAGGGTATTGGCCTCAGCAACCGCGAGGAACCCTGGGAGCAACACATAGGCAAGACGCCACGCTCCAAGAAGTGGACATCGACGAATCCTGCTTCGACGACGATAGAAGCGACAAAGAAAATCAGGACCCAGGATGGAACGGATCGTGGTCACCGGAACCACAGGAAGAAAGTCAAGAAACCACCGGGCCGGATACCATCGAGGAAGACCAGGATCCGGAAGACTCAAGCGAAGAAGATTCCTCCGAAGGAGAAGAGAGCGACACTAACAACGACAACGAACAAATGACCTTCACCGTAGACGCACCGAAGAAGCTCTACGACATGATAATTCACCTGCAACGAAGGCATGAAGAATTCCTACCGAAAATAGGCGGACGACGAATGCTACACTCCATTGAGTTTGACAAGACACTCGACACCCTACGAGGCATGGCCTGGGGATACCCACTCATGGAAACGACCGAAAACCTAGCAACTGCTGTCACAGAGCGACCGCCGATAGGAAGTAGAATGATAGGTACCGGATACCTCACACCGTCAGGAACATTCGTGTCAAACGAATTGCGCAACATGGTGCAGCACGCACGCGCACTCTACTCAGAAACGCAGAAGATCCAGGAACGTCATCGAGTACAGATGTGGACACAGAAAGGCTCGCGCCAGGTTCAAGCGGAGGCCTCGAGACACGAAGCACGACGTTCCACATACGAACAGGGAAAAGGATCAACTCCCCAGGAATGAGCGACCGAAGGGAGTTATGCAACACAGAAAAGGCTCAAGCATCACCAACGACAACAGTGTTTCGAACCAAGATTATCGTCAACGGGCACAAGACAGATGCCATGATAGATTCCGGAGCGAGCGGGAATTTTGCCTCCGAATCATTTGTTACAAGAAACAGGATCGCTACCTGTAAGAAGAAAGAGGGTTATGAATTGATCGCGGTAGACGGATCATCCTTACCCAGCGTGGAGCGCGAGACGATACCGCTACCACTTGCTATCCAACGGCACCACGAGGAGATTACCTTGGATGTTACTGATATGGCCAGTCATGACATCGTACTAGGTATGCCTTGGTTGAGAAAGCACAACCCAGTAATCGACTGGAGAAGAGGAGTACTCAAATTTGAGCAATGCGATTGCGTTATCGCGATTGAACCTACGCAGCGGCAGCGTTCGCTGGTGGATGAGGTAAGACAGCTAAACAGAATACAGCTTGCACCGACCAGAAGGACAGAAGAACCACCTTCGACTGGGATAGACACCGACTTGGGGCAGTTGGGTCACGAGATCACCGGAACGGATGGAAGTAACGCACCATCGAAGATGTCTGCTTCGGAACCAGACATTCCTCTAGAATATCGCAGATGGTCACGACTATTCAGAGAAGAGGAAGGCAAGGACGCCTTACCTAAGCACGCACCATGGGATCACAAGATACACATTCAGCCAGGAAAAGAGCCTCCATGGGGACCCCTATACCAAATGTCCGAAAAAGAGCTCGAAACCTTACGAGAATGGCTGAAGGAGAAGCTAGCCAAAGGATGGATACGACGATCCACCTCAAGCGCAGGAACTCCATGCATGTTCGTTCCAAAACCAAAACGGGAAACTACGACTCGTACAAGACTACCGAAAGTTGAACGAGATCACGATCAAGAACCGATACCCGCTACCTAACATCGAAGAAGCACAAGACAGATTAACCGGATCGGACTGGTACACGAAGATTGACCTACGAGATGCCTTCTATGCTATACGGATGGCAGAAGGAGAGGAATGGAAAACCGCTTTCAGAACAAGATACGGACTCTACGAATTCTTGGTCATGCCTATGGGACTGACCAACGCACCCGCATCCTGTCAGGACCTTGTCAACGAAACACTCAGAGACCTACTCGACGTATGCGTCATCGCTTATATGGACGACATACTAGTCTACACCAAAGGATCCCTCCAGGAACACGTTAAGCAAGTCCAAGACGTCTTCGAACGACTCACGAAGTCAGGATTCAAGACGGCACCGGAGAAATGCGAATTCCACAAGAAAGAAGTCAAGTTCTTAGGCTTCATCATCAGCACGACAGGAATCACAATTGATCCTGCCAAGACACAGTCAATCAGAGAATGGCCAGAACCGAGGACAATCAAGGAAGTACAATCGTTCCTTGGACTCGCCAACTACAACCGAAAATTCATCAAGGACTACTCGAAGACAGCAGCACCAATGACGATGCTTACAAGAAAAGACGTCAACTGGAAATGGGGAAAGGAACAACACGAAGCGTTCACGAAACTCAAGGAACAATGCGCTTCAGCCCCTACGCTTCGACTATTCGATGGTAGCAAGGAAGTCCACATCGAGACCGACGCGTCCGATATGGCAATAGGCGCATGTCTTACGCAGACACACGATGGGAAACGACACCCAGTGGCCTATTACTCCCGGAAGATGACCACAGCGGAACAGAACTACGACATCCATGACAAAGAGCTTCTAGCCATTGTTGCCGCCATGCAACATTGGAGAGTGTACGTCGAGGGCCCACCGAAGTTGACGATTCTTTCAGACCACAAGAATCTTACGTACTTCACGACGACGAAAGAACTTACCCGAAGACAAGCCCGCTGGTCAGAGCTGCTGGGACAATACAAGTTCGAAATTAAGTACACTCCAGGAACAGAGAATGGCTGCGCAGATGCGTTGAGCCGAAGAAGCGACTACATGGAAGGAAAAGAACCGGTGCAACACAAGATACTTAAGACGAACCCCGACGGAAGTCTTAGTGCCAACACGAGAGAGTTCAACAGCATTGTACGAATCCTAAGCGACAAGGAAGAGCAGTTCCCTATATCGCAAGGGAAGTACCAAGTACCAAAGGACCGAGAAGAAGAGTGCATTCGACAACATCACGACGAACCAATCTACGGACATCCTGGAACTTCAAAAACGATTGATCTGATACAACGCAGTTTCTCATTTCCACAGATGAGACAGAAGGTGTTACGCTACATCAAGCAATGCGTACACTGCCAACAAAACAAGGCTGCACGACACGCCAAATACGGTCATCTACAGTTCAGGACACCGCCAACGAAACCATGGGACGAAGTCACAATGGACTTTATTACGAAACTCCCACTGTCCAAAGATCAGGTCACAGGACAAACATACGACATGATACTGGTTGTAGTCGACAGACTCACGAAATACGCACACTTCATTCCTGCATCGGAAACATACACTGCAGAGCAGCTCGGATACCTCATACTGGACAAATTGATCCGATACCACGGATTCCCGGAGACATTTATTACGGACAGAGACAAGCTCTTCACGTCAAACTACTGGAAGACGCTCATGGGAACGATCGGAATCAAGCACAAGTTGTCAACAGCATACCATCCAGAGACAGATGGGCAAACGGAGAGAACGAACCAGACACTCGAACAATACCTACGGCACTACATCAACTACGCACAAGACAACTGGGTTTCACTACTGCCAATGGCGCAGATTGCACTGAACAACCACAAATCAGAGACAACTTCTGTGACACCGTTCTTCGCGAACTTTGGAAAAGATCCTAACTTATTTGGAAAACCTGGATCCCACCCACAAGCCGAAAGAGCCATCGTGACGACGGAGACTCTCAAGGAAGTCCACAAAGACGCAACGAAGGCAATCACAGATGCACAATGAAAATTGTCTCAACAGCGGCAAGACACAAGAAAAATGGCGCCTCTGCTAAAAGAGGGGGATAAGGTCTATCTCCTTACAAAAAACTTGAAGACAAAAAGACAGACCAAGAAACTGGATCACGTCAAGGTCGGACCATTTTTTATCGACAAAGTCATAGGACCAGTCAACTATCGCCTACGACTACCACCTGACGCCAAAATCCACCCAGTCTTCCACATTTCCAAATTGGAACCCGCGGACGCCAGAACACCTTGCCAAGAGATCTTCCATTTCGAGCCGGAAGCAGAAAACGAATTTGAAGTCGAAAAAATTCTAGACAAGAAGGGTCAGCAATACCTTGTCAAGTGGAAAGGATACAACGAATTAGAAAATACCTGGGAACCGAAACAAAACCTACGGAACTGTCAGCAAAAAATCCAGGAATACAAAAAACAAAATCGGCACGGGAACCTCATGCGGTTGTCCACATAAGCTTCCCATGCCACGAGCCGAGATGGGAGTCGAACCCACGACCTCCGCGACATCGAGCAATTTTGCCGGAGGCCCTGCGACAAAATCGTTCGACGGAGACACGACGCTCTACCACTGAGCTACCCGACCAGGAATTTCTTATGTGGCAACAACGAAGAACACGAATACATACCTAACCACCTTCCGACACGACGGTCCTACCAGAGGAACCGGAAAAATCGATCGCATTGTTGATGAAGTCGATCGAAGTCCACACAGCAGGAGAGAGGCCGACAGTCGCATCTGCGGCAGGACAGTCGACGTCCTCGATCTCCCCGGAAGCCTCCATTTCAGCTTCCAGGCACTGCGCCTTCTTACGCGCGCGCTCCTCAGCTTGGCGGAGTATCGCCTTGTCCCGCATCAACCTCGCCAGCACCTCCGCCAGATCCTCCTCGTCCTTCTCGACCTTCCTCCGGTATTCTTCGCGAGTCCTGTCTAAAGACTCCCAGGACAAGTTCACGCACTTCCGCCCGCGGCGAACGCATTCGGAGCAGCGGAGTCGAAAGTTTCCCTCCATAGCGACACAGGAGAGGCCGTTCCAGAAACAATAATCGCAGGATTGATCGACGGGACGACCGTGTTCGTTTATCTCTTTGGCAAGCCGGAGACGATTCTTGGAAGAGGGAGAAGACATCGTTGCAAGACCTGACATGAGGGGACATCATGTCATCTTGTACAAAGCTTCGGGACGAAGCTAAGCTAGAAAGGGGATGGTGTTACGGTTCGGGCTGAGCCACGACGGCACACATAATCATTGGCTAGGAGCATCACGTGCGCTGCACGAAATCACTCGCTCACCAGTGACTTGGTGATTCGAGGTCACTCGCTCACCAGCGACTTGGTGATTCGAGCCAAGACTAACAATGTCTCCTTTGTATTTAGGAACGCTGAGAATCCCTTATGGCTTCGAGGCGTTCAACTCACTGTTCAATATCACTGTTTGGAATACACCACAACCCAACCTCTGCCTCATTGCTGCTTGGTCTTTACAAGACAAGACAGCTACTGCTTCATCACTCTCCCTCAACTTCCCATCGGCCCGAGAATAAACCCGATTGAGCTTGTCTTCTTGACTTGTGATATCGTTAGGTTATACCAAACCTAACAGGCGTCTACTATACCCTACAACCTAGTTGTTCTACCTCTCTTTCTATAGTTACTCTATAAACGATTTCTTACCTTCCTATTATATTACTAGCTGTTCGTCCCTTACCCGGTAGTTCGGCTCGTTTCCGGGTCGAATACCCCTATACGCTAGTACTAATTCGCGGGCCCTTACGACTACACTAGCGATGACCTTCTGTACTAGGTACTATACCGACTTGCCTAAGTAGGAGGTCCGTAGTTCCTAGATGTATAGGTCGATCGGCGGTATAGCGGTCTCGTACTTAAGTATCCTCGTTAGTGTCGACTTATATACCCCGGTGACCTTCCTTAGGCATTAGTTTTAGATCTTCGCTAGCGGCGCGACGAGTCCCTTCGATAGGTAGGCCCTCTCGCCTAAGGACTATACTTGGCTACTATAGGTAAGGACTAGCCGTATAATAGCCGTATATAGAAGTCGTAACTACCGGAAGTCCGCCCCCTATATAGACGTAGTGAGCCTCTAGTATAATGCTATATTCTGTTTAGCTTTCCGTAATATTGCCTATACGTGCTTCCTCTACCGTAGCGCCGGGTCTACCTATAGTCCGAGGATCCTAAGCTGATTTGCCGGGTTAGTCGTATGCCCCTATATCTAGATAGAAGCTTACATATTATAGAACCGTGGCCGGCGCGTAAAGTGTATTAGATTGTACTTTTCTAGGGCAAACCGAGCCCCGTGCCTCCTAGCCTAGTCCTCGTAGATCTTGTGCTTCTCTTCTAGTAGCCTATAGTTCTCCTTAGTCGAGGAAGACTACGCTAGGATGTTTGTGTCGTCTACGAAGCCGCTCGTAGCGGTGTTCTAGGATTCTAGGGCTAGGAGTAGCGTCGCTATAAAGAAGAGGAACAGAATAGGTACTAGCGTTAAGCCTTACGGGATTCTAGTATAGACTACTTGAAATGGGCTTCTATACTAGCCGACTAGGATCGACGTACTACGGTTTTAGAGGTAGGACCGTACGAAGTTAATAAGCTACTTAGGGAGTCCCTTCGACCTTAGGATGTAGAGTAGCCGCGGGTATAACACGTAGTCGAAGGCTCCCGATATGTCTAGGCTAAGTAAGGAAGCCACCTTGTCCCTATTCTTATACTAGATGGCCTTTACCTAAGAGGTGATAAGTTCTATCGCGGATAGCGTCGATCGCTATAGGCGCGTACCTATCTAGGTGTCCGGGAGTAGGGAGTGTTCCTCTACCGCCTCGGAGAGTCTCGTTATAACTAGCTTCTTAAGCGCCTTCCTAAGAGTGTTAAGGAGCGTAATTAGGCGGTACGACTTCACCTACGTATAGTCTTCCTTCTGCGGCTTACGTAGGACCACTGTCGTCGATTATTTAAAAGCTATCGGGTAGTACCCGGTCTATAGGTAGGCGTTAAAGATCGCTATAACTACTAGGGCTAGTTGATCTCTATACTTCTTTAGTAGCTCGTTTAGGATCCTATCCGGCCCCGGGGCTTTCTTCGCCGGCAACTTCCTTAGTATAGCGGCAACTTCTCCCTCGGACACCTCCTATTAGACCGCGATACTAGGGGCTAGGGGAGTAGAGCTGTTTATGTCGCTTAGATCAGCCTCGACTAGGGGCGGGAAGAACTTGCTAGCTAGTAGACGCGCCTTAGCCTCGGGGTCGCTAACCGGGCTACTAGGCGATTATAGCGCTAGGATAGAGAAGGAGGGGCCCTGTATAGGGTCCTATCGGGCCTATTTCGCTAGCTTCTATATCTTCTCTAGCTTACCGGCGATTTCTTCTACTATAGCCCTCTAGCCGACTACTTTCTCCCTTCGTATTATAGCTTTCTTCTGTTAGTATGCCTCCCTATTTACGTTCTAGGCCTCCTCGCTATAGCTGCTCGTCTATACCCGGCGGGCTCTCCTTGCTTCTCTTACTACCGTAGTGTACTCCGGCGTCTAGTATAGTTTAGACTATGTCGTTAGTTAGGTAAGCGGAACGTAAAGTGAGGTCGCTTTTCTTATTTCGTCTATCAACCCCTAGACTACTTCGTCTATCTCGTCTTTACTGTTGTATTACTACTACGCGATCTAGACTAGCCTCTTAGAGTCATCGAGGTACGCCTAGATGTTAGCCTAGTAGGCCTTTCCCTAGTTTAGCTTAGGGGTTCTCGCTAGTGTACGTTATATCTATATCGTAATAGAGGTCCTAACTAGCATATAGTCTGACGACGCCTCGAGTTTATGTTCGATCCTATAGTAGGTTACCGTGTAGTAGTAGCTATCTAAGATCTAGGAGAGGTCGATCGTGCCTTAGAGTCCCCCTCTCTTCTAGGTGCCTAGGTCCTTCGGGGTATTAAGGGCAATTACGTTACTCGCTATCAAGTCGAGTACTTCGTCGGCTATAGGGTACGGCTGTATAAGGCTTTCCTAGGAAGGGTAGTGTATGTTAAAGTCTCCTACTACGATGTAGTACCCTTGTCTCTTAAGCGTACTGTCTAGGTGTCTATAGACCCCTAGGTCGCGGCTAGACCTCGAGGCTAGCGGTTGTATATATAGGTTGTGTATCTAGGTACTACCTACGTAGAGGGAGGTAATATCGCCCCCGCCTTCTTCGTCTACGTAGTACACTACCTCCTAGTCGGATTCTAGTATGTCCTTGCTAATATAGAAGCACGTACGGGGTCTGCCGTCGCCTCGTAGGCATGTCGTATAGCCTAGTAACTTGTAGGTCGTTAGTCTCTTATAGTACGGATTAATCTATAGCTCCTAGATTATAAGGACGTAGTGGACGCGCGGGTCCGCCTCGTGTAGGAAATGGTTCTAGACTATATTCTTACTATAGTTAACGTTATACTAGATAATGCTAAGCGTGTCGAGGCTAGTTATCGGCATCGACAATCATTTCCTCTATATCGTCCTATATCCTACTGCCCTATACGTCCTAGTCTACGCCTATCGGCTATATACTAAAGGGGAGCCGGGCCTAGTTAGATTCCCTCGCCGTAGCTAGTAGAGTACGTGGCCTCCCGTACGCCCTAGGTTACGTATCCTTTATATCGTTCTCGGCCCTAGGGCGCTTATACCCGACCGCCGCTATTTAGTTCCGGTATAGGCTAGCCTTACGGTCGCCGTAGAATCTTAGGGCGACGGTTCTGTTTATAATTGCCTTGTTTTTCGCTAGTTTCCGCTATAGGCATTCCGTACTATACGATAGGTAGTGCCCCGGACAGTTCGCGTACCGTCTCGTAGTCGATATATAGTCCCTAGACATATAGTCTCCTATATAGTTCGAGTAATAACTAAGCCGCTTTGACACTTATTAAAGATGCCTATATATATAAAAGGACAACCGACCCATCTCGGGTACTAGGACGAGGACCATTCAATCGATAGCCCTTATCAAGACGAGCAATCTACTCAAGCAGTAGCGACCCGCCTGCGCTGGCGGCGGCGCAATTGTGATACAAAAAAAACCCCAAAACCGAGGTCCCCTTCCCCTGAAGGCAGACCCTAGAATTGCGGAGTTGCGGAGGACAACTGCCCAATTAGGAAGCGCGACCCCGAACAACAGCGAAGGATGGCAACCAACGAGAGCCACAGCCTTGCGAACATTCTGCACCAAGAGTCAAACCGGGGAACAAACCAAGAAAAAACCCAGGACACAAGCCAAGGCCCACTATACAGAAAGCAGAGGCCAACGACAAACAACACAGCGTGGACGACCCTATATACGGAGGCGGAGAACTTACTAGGGGATGACGAACACCCAGCCCGGGCATATAAGAACACTATAGCACAGCTACTAGGAGCGCTAAAAGCGCTATCATACCAAATCCCGAAGACAATCCAACAAGTAACACAGAAGGCAGCCCAGAAACCAACTACATGGGCAACAGTAGCAGCAGGCAAGAATCAACCCCCTCCGAAGGCAAGTAAGGCGGTACGCCTATACATTACTGATCCGGCGGAGAAACAAGAAATCGCAGCCCTAACAAGCAAGGAGATTGTCGACAGAATCGGCCAAAAGGAGGTAGTTGGGGCGAGGGTAGAGGCAACAGGCGTAGTAAGACTCTTTACCGCACAAGAGTCTGATAGACGAAAGCTGGAGACCTATAAGGAGTGGACCACTAAAGTCGCGAAGTCGGCACGAGTCTCCCACCAACAGTATACCGTCATCGCCCACGGGGTCCCTAGGACATTCAAGGTCGAAGACCTTCCCCACCTCCAAGTACAGAACCAGAACACCTCCCCAGGAGTACGACTAACGAAGGCGGCATGGCTGCACAAGACAGTAGACCGAGAAAAGACGCATTCATCGCTTATTATTTGGGTAGAGACAGCGGAACAAGCTAACCAGATATTAGACAATGGGCTATTCTGGAACTGCGAGAGAATGGACACGGAGATCCATCAGAGCAGCCACAGGGTACTACAATGCTTCCAATGCCAACAGTACGGTCACATAGCCTCAAAATGCGGGGAGAAGACCCCAAGGTGTCCTCACTGCGCAGGCCCACACCAGGGAAGGGAATGCCCAAAAAAGGAGAGCAGGTGCGCATGCTGCGGCAGAAGGCACCCAGCGTATTCAAGCCAATGCCCGGCTAGAATAGCAGCACAAGAACGAGCGAGACAAGCAAGGATCTCTACACCAGCTAGGTACCCCCAACGACAGCAGGAGGGACCTACCGTGTACAAGGGCTTCGAGCCAAGCAAAAGGAAGAGGGCAGAAGAGACGAACAAGGGAACCCAACCGCAAA